>NC_073382.1:46671449-46973949 GCF_028641065.1 Leucoraja erinaceus | reverse complement strand
CTACTCCTACGAAATGCACTGGGCTGACGTGTAGTACGTTACGGAGGGGATCCTGGGCATTTTCCCCCGCCCATTTTAGTAACCGGAGCCTACCCGATCCGACCCGACTCGCAGTGTAATCAACGTTGCGGGGGAACAGTTTGTGTGTGTGATTCTGTCATAATTTTGTCAGTTCATACTTCTGTTAATTCTTGTCAAGAATAAAATTTGACTCTGGTAATTGTCTGTTTTTAATGTTTTTTAAATCATTTCTTTTTAAATGGGTCATAAGCTGTGTTTGAGTTGATTTTGTAGTAACCGGAACCTACCCGACCCGACTCGCAGGGTAATCAACTTTGCGGGGGAACAGTTTTTCTGCGTGAGATAGGGTTAGATTCATAATTCTGTTAGTTCATACTTCTGTTAATTCTTGTTAAAGAATGAAATGTTTATAAACACACATACATGAATGTGACATAAATGTATATAATCATATAACACACACAATTATATTTCTGCTGGTTTTTATATCCAATGATGAACTTTATTTCAGACTAGACAAGGGACATTAAATAATAAACATTGTAAACCTCCCCGCAACTTCACACACACTAGGTTGTGGGGGGGGGGGGAAACATGCCGCCACTCCCCGCAACCTTCACACACACCAGGCCTTATCGCTCCCCCGGCACCCCCTCACTACAATGTCTCCCCCCCCCTCCAATGCTGTAGTCCCTGAACCCACCAGCCCCCAGCCCCCAGCCCCCAGCCCCACATCTCTCCCCATGCTCTCTGCACCCCGGTCCCTACCCCACCTCTCTCTCCCAAAGATCTTATAGTGGAGCTCCGCTCTCAGATCTTTGCTCTCTCCCTCCCCCGACGCTACCCAACCCTCCTGCGCCACCACTACCCACTTGCAGTACTCCCCTCCTCTCTCCCCGCTTCCCTGGGCCTCGCACCCCTTCTCCCCGCTGCCCCGGGCCGCGCACCCCCTCTCCCCGCTGCCCCGGGCCGCGCACCCTCTCTCCCCGCTGCCCCGGGCCGCGCACCCCCTCTCCCTGCTGCCCCGGGCCGCGCACCCCCTCTCCCTGCTGCCCCGGGCCACGCACCCTCTCTCCCTGCTGCATCGGGCCGCGCACCCCCTCTCCCAACCCAAGTCAAAGACTTGCAAAGATACGGGAGCGGAGGCGGAAGCAAAGATCCGATCTTTGGCCAGAAGCAAGATGGCGGAACAAGATGGTGGAGGCTGGTTGCTAAAATGGGTTCTATAATCACCCATGAATCTGCCCATAACCGTACTACGTGTTTTGCGTAGGAGTAGGCCATCTTGGTCTGCTATAAGATCTTTGATCTCAATGGTGTCAGATTAGGTAAAAGGGAAGTGCAACAAGAACTGGGTATCCTTGTACACCAGTCACTTGAAGTAAACATGCAGGTAACAGCAGGCAGTGAAGAAAGTTAATGGCATGTTGGCCTTCATAACGAGAGGATTTGAGTATAGGAGTAAAGAGGTCCTTCTGCAGTTGTACAAGGCCCTGGGTGAGACCACATCTGGAGCATTGTGTGTAGTTTTGGTCACCTAATTTGAGGAAGGTCATCCTTGAGAATGAGGCAGTGCAGCTTAGGTTCACGAGGTTAATCCCCGGGTTGGTAAGACTGTCAAATGAGGAAAGATTGGAAAGACTGGGCTCGTATTCCCTGGATGAGGGGGGATCTTTTAGAAACATATAAAGCTAGATGCAGGAAAAATGTTCCCAATGTTGGGGGAGTCCAGAACCAGGGGCCACAATCTTAGAATAAAGGAGAGGCCATTTAAAACTGAGTTGAGAAAAAACTTTTTCACCCAGAACGTTGTGAATTTGTGGAATTCTCTTCCATGGAAGACAGTGAAGGCCAATTCACCGGATGAATTCAAAAGATAGTTAGATAGAGCTCTAGGGGCTAGCGGAATCAAGGGGTATGTGGAGAAGCCTGCACGGGTTACTGATTGTGGATGATGAATGACGGTGCTGGATCTAAGGGCCGAATGGCCTCGCCCTGCACCTATTTTCTATGTTTCTATCTTTCTACAAACTAGTAGGATGACTAGGGTGGGGGAGGGAGTAGAGAAGGGATGCAGGAGTTACTTGAAATGAAAGAAATTAAAGTTCATACTGCAGGGTGTAGGCTGCAAAAGCGAAATATGAATAATTCCAGACACCATGTGTAGGAAGGAACTGCAGATGCTGGTTTACCCCGAAGATAGACATAAAATGCTGGAGTAACACAGCAGGACAGACAGCATCTCTGGATAGAAGGAATGGGTGACATTTCGGGTCGAGACCCTTCATCAGACCCTTGTTCTATCAAGAGATGCTGTCTGTCCTGCTGAGTTACTCCAGAATTTTATGTCTAATACCAGACAACAGTTTGAAAGCCTCCCTCCATCCATATCGCATCTTACAAATGGACTCAGCATATTCAGCCTAAATCCTTACTTGCTGACCTTACACTTGAGTTATCCAGAAGTCTCAGTTAACAATTTCACAATTTTTATTTACACTTCCTCTCAACTGATGGTTTGTTCTTTCCCACCATTCCCCTTTTCCATATCACATTTCGCAGTCATTATCAATGTATGTTTATACTTATACCCTAAGCAGTAAACAGCAGCAGCTTCGCACCTCAAGGATACATTATGCTGTTTGTTATTCACAGTTAACTTGTGAACAAAGTTCCAGCTTGTCGATTGTCATGTGCTGTTCCAATGGTAGGGATTTGGATTTAACACAACAGATAATCCAGCAGGCCAATAGTGCTTTATTGTCACATGTACTTAGATACAGTGAAATGCTTTGTTTTGTGTACAATCCAGTAAAATCATAATATGCATAAGCACAATCATGCACGAATGCAAAGACTGTAGTGTAAAAATAGTAGATTTCTTCTAATGCGAAACAGAGTTGCCAGGTTTCTAACGCCATTTTGTACCTTTCAAGTACCAATTAAAAATAAATGTCAGGTCTTATTTTGGACTTAAAGGGCCGTTATCTCGGTGGCAACACTGGGTCAGCGATGTACATAGAACATAGAACAGTACAGCATAAAAATAGGCCTGATGGCCCACAATGTCTGTGCTGAACATGATGAAAAAACCAACTCTTATCTGCCTGCATATCCATATCTTCCCATTTCCTGGATATCCGTGTGCCTATCCAAAAATCTCTTAAACGCCACTATCATATCTGCCTCAACCACCACTCCTGGTAGTGCATTCCAGGTACTCACCACCCTCTGCGTAAAAAACCTGCCCCACACATCTTATTTAAAGTTTGCTCCTCTCACTTTAAAGCTGTGTCGCTTTAGTATTTGATTTTTCCATTTTGAGAAAAAGGTTCTGAATGTCTACCTTATCTATGCCTCACAATTTTATATACATCTATCAGGTCTCCCTTCGACCTCTGAAATTGCAGAGAAAGCAATTCAAGTTCGTCCAACCTCTCCCTGTTCCTGATGCCATCTCTCCTTGTAGCAAATCCAATCTCTCCTTGTAGCTAATCCATTCTTCCCTATTCCCACCTTTCCTCGCAACCGCACCATTTCTTCTTTTTTTCCATGATAATACTTTACAAGTAATGTCTTTTGTTACAATTTGTGTCAAATGAAATGTTGTTAACAACCACATTTGCCACACAATGTAACGAGCTTTAACTGCAGAACAAACTCATAGACTGGATGTCCCAGTTTTTTCCCTTTTTACATTTTTAAGTAACATTCTTTGTCTTAATACAATTGTGGGCTTGCGAGGAATGTAACTATTCTAAGATCAAGTCAATCTGAGCTGCTAAAAATAATAGGATTGGTTGAAGATTGATATATTTCCGCTTTGGGGAATTGTAGACAACTGAGTATTATCCAAGAATGTTTGTCATTCCTAAGTGATTGAGAAATTAAGTGTTCTAAATTCTTAACTGGCAGCAATTAAAAATAAACAAATTCACTGCAATGTAAATTTTTTTATTTTCCCTGCTGAAATCATCAGGGAAAATGGGAAAGAAAAGCTAGCTGCAGAAGACTTCGCGAATGACCAAAAGAGTGGGAACTAATGGTAACGAATGCCCTTATTCCTAGATATTTAAATAGATTCCATAGAATATAGAACTGTACATCACAGGAACAGGCCCTTCGGCCCACAATATCTGTGCCGAACACAATTTCAAGACCAACTCTTATTTGGCTACACATGATCCATAAACCTCCAAACCCTGCATACTCTGGGCAATACGTTTCAGGCACTTACCACCCTCTGTGTAAAAAGCTTGCCCAGAATATCTCATTGAGGCATTGAGTCATTCAGCAGGGAAACATGCCCTTCAGTCCAACTCATCCATGCCATCCAAGACGCCCCATCTAAGCTAGTTCCATTTACCTGCATTTGGCCCATATGTCCCTAAACCTTTCCAATCAACGAGGCTGTCCAAGTGCCTTTTAAATGCTATTATACTACCTGCCTCAATTACCTTCCCTGGCAGCACATATACCCACCACCCTTCTGAGTGAAAAGGTTGCCACTTTAGTTTGTATTAAATCTCGCAGTGATTTTTGTTTTTAGTAGTGTGGAGTTTTGCTGGTCCAAGACTATCAATGCTCCACGCCGTGGTGGAAATGCGTAACTGCAGAAAAGAATGAGGATGGTGACATTCATAGAACATAGAACTGTACAACACATGGAACAAGCCCTTTGGCCCATAATATCCATGCGGAACAAGGTGCTGCGCAGACACAAATACAGCGCATAAATTAGGTGGTACTGGTATTAATTAAACAAACACGGAATTTAAAAAACATATAAACCGAACACGTGTCAAAGGCGAGGTGCCTGTACTACTATTAGGTCTCCCCTCACCTATGACACTCCAGGGAAGGCAATCCATGTTGTCCAACCTCTTCTTACAGCTAATGTCCGATGATCAGGCAGCACCTTGGTAAATCTCCTCTGCAGCTTCTCATTAGTCTCCCCATTCAAAGGTACAAAGGTCAATTTATTATCATGTGTACCAATTAAGGTACAGTGAAACTCGAATTACCATCCAGCCACACTAAAAAAAGCAACAAGACACACAACTACATAAACGTTAACATAAACATCCACCACAGCGGATTCCCCACATTCCTCACCGTGATGGAAGGCAATACAGTCTAATCTTCTTCCTCTTAACTCTCCCGCGGTCGGGGCAGTCAAACCATCCACAGACGGAGCGATTGATGCTCCGGCAGACGGCGATTGAAGCTCCCATGTTGGGGCGGTCTAAGCTCCCGCGTCGGGGCGGTCGAAGCTCCTGCAGCCTGGAGCTCCCGAAGTCGGTCTCTAACCAGGGACCACGAGCTCCATGATGTTAAAGTCTGCAGGCTCCCGTGGTTGGAGCTCCTCGAAGTCGGACCCCAGCAGAGGCCGCCAGCTCCATGATGTTAGGCCGCAGTGTGGACGGAGACACGATACGGAAAGAAAATCATATTCCGTTGAGGTAAGCGATTTTTAAAAAGTTTCCCCCAACCCCCCCACATAAAACAAGCTAAAGAACACTAAAGCATAAATTTAACACATACTAAAAAAATAACAAAGAAGGAAGGGACGAGACAGACTGTTGACGAGGCAGCCATTGATCTTCCTGTAAACTGTGACCTCCACATTCAGGAACAGCTTCTTACCAACACCATCAGGCTCTTGAACACTATAAACACTAACTAAGCTATGAACTGTGAACTGTCTTGGTTGCACCAGTGTTTGTTTTGCACTAATGGTGTTTTTTTTTAAATTTATTTTGTTTATTGTGTTATCCATGAGTACTGTGTTCACATACTTATTGTGCTGCTGCAGGTAAGGCTCCATTTTTAGTACATGTGATAATTAAACACTCTTGTCTCTTGTCTTTCTTGCCTTGAATGGAGGTGACCAGAACTGCACACGATGTTCCAAATGCAGCCTATCCAAAGTCCTATGAAGTTGCAAAACTCAGAAATATCTGGGACACAATCCATATTTTAGTATTACAGATTTAGGGCTGCTAAATTATAATGTTCATTGTCAGTTCTGATATAACTGTGAACTGTCTTGGTTGCACCAGTGTTTGTTTTGCACTAATGGTGTTTTTTTTTTAATTTATTTTGTTTATTGTGTTATCCATGAGTACTGTGTTCACATACTTATTGTGCTGCTGCAGGTAAGGCTCCATTTTTAGTACATGTGATAATTAAACACTCTTGTCTCTTGTCTTTCTTGCCTTGAATGGAGGTGACCAGAACTGCACACGATATTCCAAATGCAGCCTATCCAAAGTCCTATGAAGTTGCAAAAGTCAGAAATATCTGGGACACAATCCATATTTTAGTATTACAGATTTAGGGCTGCTAAATTATAATGTTCATTATCAGTTCTGATATTTTAACATCTATTTATATGATATGGTAAAAGTACGAACTTGCATGATCCAAGAATGTGCAATGTATGTTCACATCCCTGGGCAGAAATTCCAATCAACCCAATTGTTTGGGAGAATGTGAGATCCTCCTGTACCTCACTGCATGGCTTGAGGGATGATCATAAGTCCCATACTATCCATGCCTTTGTACAAATCCACTTTGCTCAATTTCCTTTTGTTGCTATCTCTTTCTCACGCGAGAAAGCCTTTGTTTTGGTGGCCCAGAGATTCCTTTTTTTCCACGCTGTATCTCTAAAATAAAAAACGAAACGAAAACTTGTGGGTAACATAACGCTGCAGAGCCTCGACACGGTTCCCAGTAAATGTGCGGCCACAGTAAAAACAGTTGTCAAATCTCAGCATTAACCAATAACTTTATTTTTTGTGCTTGTTTGTTTACAGAATACTATGTATGGGACGACAGATGGCGCAATGGGCTAAGTGTTCGGCTGGCGACCGGAAGGTAGCCGGTTCGAATCCCGCTTGGAGTGCATACTGTCGTTGTGTCCTTGGGGCAAGACACTTCACCCACCTTTGCCTGTGTGTAAATGTAATGTAATTATGTGAAGCACTTTGGGGTCAATGCAAGTTGACTAAAAATGTGCTATATAAATAAGATTATTATTAATATTATGTTTACATATTCTGTTGTGCTGCTGCAAGTAAGAATTTCATTGTTCTGTCTGGGACATATGACAATAAAATACTCTTGTCTCTTTACCCAGCAATGTCACTCTTCGACTACAAAACTGAAGATATGCACTAAGACCACCGGGTGGTGCTATTTGCCAGTGACACCACCTGCTCATCAGTAACACCAACGCGTGATTCATTGTGTTTGACCTGTCACACACTTAGGCTGGGAATTCTTGACATTATCAGCATGCAAAGAGTGCCTTGTCACCATCCGCCAACTTTTGGCTTGGCAGTGGGGAAGAACCAAGTCAAGTCAAGTCAAGTCAAGTCAAGTCAAGTTTATTTGTCACATACACATACGAGTTGTGCAGTGAAATGAAAGTGGCAATGCTCGCGGACTTTTGTGCAAAAGACAAACAACAAAACAACCAAACAAATTATAAACACAATCATAACACACATATTCTTTTACATAATAAATAATAGAAGGAAAAACATTCAGTAGAGTTAGTCCCTGGTTAGAAAGGCGTTTACAGTCCGAATTGCCTCTGGGAAGAAACTCCTTCTCAACCTCTCCGTTCTCACTGCATGGCAACGGAGGCGTTTGCCTGACCGTAGCGGCTGGAACAGTCCGTTGCAGGGGTGGAAGGGGTCTCTCATGATTTTGTTTGCTCTGGAGTTGCACCTCCTGTTGTATAGTTCCAGCAGGGGACTTGACCACTTGACCATGGTCAAGGGTTCCTCTGCTACTGGACATTGAGGGGCTGGGTCACCCCTCAAACAAGGGAAGGAAGGTCATCTGAGGGGACCAGCTGAGTGGCAATGTTGCTATGTGTAAGAAAAAAGGAGGTACATGGAAGGGCAAGGAATAGAGGGATGTGGATCATGTACATACAGGCAGATGAGATTGGTTTAAATAGGCATCATGTAGAAACAGTCAAGTCAAGTCAAGTCACATTTATTTATATAGCACATTTAAAAAACAACTTTCGTTGGCCAAAGTGCTTTACATTTGTTATAAGAATAGTATAAACAAACAAACTACATACATATGTACATATAGCCCTCGCTCAGTGGACGTCAGGAAAGGCTTGGGAGTATAGATAAGTTTTTAGTCTTGACTTAAAGGAGTCGATGGAGGGGGCAGTTCTGAAGGGAAGGGGGATGCTGTTCTGCATGGTGCTTGTTTACACCAAGGATAGATACAAAGAGCTGGAGTAACTCAGCGGGTCAGCATCTGAAAATCTCCAGAGATGCTGCCTGACCCACTTAACTTGTGTCTAACTAGGCATCATGTTCAGCATAAAGATTGTGGGCCTTAGGGCGTTCCTGTGCTGTACTCATTAAGAATGTGTGAAGGGTATTGCATGGTTTTTGCTTTGTATTACGAATAAAGTTTATTTTTGAAATAAAAGTATAATGCACCTGTCAGTGGAGTGAAGGTTATGACTTCCCCAGGTGATAACAATCAGTAGTTCACAGGACATTATTGCCGATATGATGTTATAAATGTTTTCTACTTAGCAGGAGAGAAATGTATTTTCTTTCCTTGTTATTGTAAGGCGAGATGGGGGTCAAGAACATACATACTCAATAATTGTAAATTGTTTTTCGTGTGTAAGAAAGTGTTAGTGTGGTGATCACTGACTGGCACAGGCTCTGTGGACCGAAGGACCTGTTTCCACACTGTATCTCTCTAAACAAGAATAATTGTGATCAAAATAGGCCTGTAAGATAACTAAATTTAGGGGAGAAGACCAAAAATCCTTTCTCACCCAGTGAACAACACATGTTAATGGACTTCCTGGATAGCAAAACAGAATAAAAAGCCTGGAAGCATACACATAACTATCAGATGCTTGGAGTTCTCACTGGATGGATGGGCTCTCCTCATCCATATTTATCTATTGATCTGGTAGTAGAACAATTCACAGCGAGATTGTTTCTTGACCTTTGCAGATGCGCTCAGGTCAGACACCGCCTTTCATCCCAAGTGCGATCGGTGTGTGACATTACGTTGACCCCTTTCTGCTATCTCCTCCCAACTGTCTTTAAGCTCACTAATAAGTAGCCCAGCATTATTAGTAGAGGCGCATCCTGATTGGCTCATTGTTGTGTAGACTTTGTGTTGCCTTTCATCTGGCAAAAAGTGCGAAGATTCTCAAGACTCCAACAGTGTGGGGGAAAAACCACCAGGAAATAGTTACTACATTCTCAACGAATGTTTTGATATAGAGAGTAAATTTTAAACCCTACAATGGGTGATAATGGAGATAGAGATAAACAACTTTTCAATTGAGCTGACGCCAGGAGACTCTTTATGTACTGGCACCAGAAGTGGATCGACTGTCATTTCAATCAGCATTCATTACAATCGCAATTTTTAATTCAACAGCAGCATTTCTTACTCTAACTATGCTCCTTTATCCAGTATCTCTACACTGTGGACGGCTTGATTGTAATCATGTATAGTCTTTTCGCTGACTGGATAGCATGCAACAAAAAAGCTTTTCACTGTACATGGCAATAATAAACTAAACTATAAACTACGAATGAAATTCCTTCGCCCCTGTAAATAAAGCATGGAAAAGTTATCTGCTGTCATGCATAGAGTGAAAGACATCACACTTTAATTTCATGTACTTCAGCCAGAGTAATGCGATATCTCATGTTCATGTTATAGGATCTGAACCCATCAAGTCTACTCCGCATTCAATCATGGCGGATCTATCTTTCCCTTTCAACCCCATTCTCCTGCCTTGTCCCCATAACCAATGACACGCGTACTAATCAAGAATCTGTCAATCTCTACCTTAAAAATATCCATTGACTTGGCCTCTATAGTCTTCCACAGATTCACCACCCTCTGACTAAAGAAATTCCTCCTCATCTTCTTTCTAAAGGTGTGTCCTTTCAATATGAGGCTGTGGCCTCTGGTCTACACTCTCCCATTAGTGGAAATATCCTCTCCACATCCACTCTATCCAGACCTCATCCTACCCCCCGTCTCATCTTTCTAAATTCCTGCGAGCACAGGCCCTGTGCCGTCAAACGCTCATCATATGTTAACCCAAACATTCTATGGGTCATTCTTGTAAACCTCCTCTGGATGCTCTGCAAAGCCACAGTACTCCAAATGTGATCTGACCTGTACCTCACTGTCATAACATTGAAATGATTGAATTAAATAAGTACAGAATGTAAAATAAAAAGCAGAACTGCACAATATTAACTAGTCTGAATCAGCCACAACTCTCTGCTGAAATATATTACCTCCACTTACTGGATTAAGATTAATTCTGAAAGATATACTGTATGGAGACGGATTTCTTAAAACTTGTTTTTCCGGGATATTTTGTGTTTAGAAATTGATAACATTCTGAGAGACATAGATAGCGTAGACAGTCAGAATCTTTAACCGCAGGTGGAAATACCAAAGGCTCAAGACCATAACTTGAAAGTGAGGGGGCAAATTAAGGTAAGACTGGCAAATCAAATCAGAAAAAGATACAAAGTGCTGGAGTAACACAGCAAGTCAGGCAGCATCTCTGGAGAACATGGATAGGTGACGTTTTGGGTCGGATTCCTTCTTGAGTCTGAAAAAGCAACCCAACCCAAAACATCACCATCCATGTTCTCCAGAGAAGCTGCCCGACCCACTGAGTTATTCCAGCAATTTGTGTATTTTTTCGTAAACCAGCATCTGCAATTCCTCTTAAATCAAATCAGAACTTAGAAATAGATATGCAGCAATGGACATAATTTGTTCAAGAAGGAACTGCAGATGCTGGAAGATTGAAGGTACACAAAATTGCTCGAGAAACTCAGCGGGTGCAGCAGCATCTATGGAGCGAAGAAAATAGGCGACGTTTCGGGCCGAAACCCTTCTTCAGATTGATGGGGGGTGGGAGGGGAGAAGGAAGGAAAAGGGGGAGGAGGAGGAGCCCGAGGGCGGGGGGATGGGAGGAGACAGCTCGAGGGTTAAGGAAGGGGAGGAGATAGCAAGGGCTAGCAAAATTGGGAGAATTCAACATTCATGCCATCAGGATGCAAGCTGCCCAGGCGGAATATGAGGTGCTGTTCCTCCAATTTCCGATGTTGCTCACTCTGGCAATGGAGGAGACCCAGGACAGAGAGGTCGGATTGGGAATGGGAGGGGGAGTTGAAGTGCTGAGCCACCGGGAGTTCAGGTAGGTTATTGCAGACTGAGCGGAGGTGTTCGGCGAAACGATCGCCCAACCTACGCTTAGTCTCCCCGATGTAAATCAGCTGACATCTAGAGCAGCGGATGCAATAGATGAGGTTGGAGGAGATACAGGTGAACCTTTGTCGCACCTGGAACAACTGCTTGGGACCTTGAATGGAGTCGAGGGTGGAGGTGAAGGGGCAGGTGTTGCATTTCTTGCGGTTGCAACGGAAAGTGCCCAGGGAGGAGGTGGTACGGGAGGGGAGGGGGTGGTACGGGAGGGAAGGGAAGAATTGACAAGGGAGTTGCGGAGGGAGCGGTCTTTGCGGTAGGCAGACATGGGGGGAGATGGGAAGATGTGGCGAGTGGTGGGGTCACGTTGGAGGTGGCGGAAATGGCGGAGGATTATGCGTTGCATTTGCCGGCTGGTGGGGTGAAAGGTGAGGACCAGGGAGACTCTGCCCTTGTTGCGAATGCGGGGATGGAGAGAGAGAGCAGTGTTGAGGGATATGGATGAGACCCTGGTGCGAGCCTCATCTATGGTGGCGGAGGGGAATCCCCGTTCCCTGAAGAACGAGGACATTTCCGATGCCCTTGTATGGAATGTTTCATCCTGGGAACAGATGCGGTGTAGGCGGAGGAATTGGGAGTAGGGGATGGAGTCTTTACAGGGGGCAGGGTGGGAAGACGTGTAGTCCAGATGGACATAATTTTTAAGTTTATGATGAAAATCAGTTGCATGTTTAACATCTACGAGAAAATACATGTTCTTCAAGTGGTGTGAGATTGACAGCAACAGAAGTTTTGGGACATATGCTGTCAGAAACCGTGGCAAGATTGCACAAGGGTGTGATCTCATTTACTTGTTTTATCTTGAATTTTGAGCTGTAAACTGTGAATTATTAAATCTTCAGCAATGTGCTTACTCAATAGAGCTCAGAGGTTGCTATGGTAACACATATAATATCACATGATACTCAGAGCTGAGGTTCGTATCTTACCATGAAATGACCTTGCCTTTGTTAAATTCCAGACAAGCAAAGCTAAATAGTCCCAGTCCCATACACCTGACAGGTTGGCCCTGGCTGTGATTCTTAATATTAGAAATCCCTTCGGATCACAAAATATTTCACATATCTTTTCTTCCATATGGTCTTTTGGAATTGAATTGAACTCTCGACATTGATAGCATGGAAACAAAAAGCTTTTCACTCCTCCTTGGTACATGTGACAATAAACGAAACTAAATTAAACTGATTGCACAGCAAGCAAACTGAGAGTGGCGCCGGCTTTCGAGGTCGATCTTGTTCTAATAAGGAAATTTGCCGTAAGACACTTACCATACGTTTCAAACATCTGAAGTGAAAAGCAACCCCCAGAAAACAAACCATTGATACTTGACCTGTCAGCAATATTTCCACATAGCACAGAGTGAAATAACAATTGGCACTAATAAACTCTAACATAATAAAAAATAAATTGTGATGAAAATATCTTTAGTGAGCAAATTCTAAACTAACCTCTCCTCCCCACTGGTATCAGGACAAAGCAAGAATTATTTGGTGCAGAAACTGCAGTTGTAACCATTAAGATAGGAAACGATCTGCTCTGTGGTTACGTGTCAGAAGAGATAAATCCCACCATAACCTTTCCAGGAATTTTACAAGATTTATGTTTGTCCTTCAGGAAAATGCTTAACTTCACAAAACCCAATGTAATGTGTGAGTACAGCAATAACAATTTATAGATTAGAATCTGTCATAAAACAGAAAGAGTCAGAAATATTCAGTAGGTCAGGCAGCATCCATTTGAATTTGTACTAGGGATTTGAATTTGTCTTTGGAAATAAAACCTTGAACAAAAAGGATGTTCAGATCGTCGTAGTTACTGTGTGGAATGAGAGTATCAAGAGCTGGTCCCAGAGTCATTGCCCATTTTTCTGTTGAATTATATATTATTACTTGGGATCCATACCAGAGATTTCCTTCTCCATATTTTGTTATATTATGATGCATTCTCGCAACTATGACTCAATTACTGGTTGCAAGAATGGATCAGTGCTCTGAGTTGGAGAGAGGAAAAAATACCTGCCAGCTCAACATTTGATTAAAATCTGGTTTAACCTGCTGGAAACACACTTTGATTAGTATTCCAAACAACCTGCATTGTGCAATATACAGAACGTGCATTAGTAATGTCAGCACTTGGTATTATGACGTCAGTGTTATTTACGTAAGATGGACAAACTCCATGCACATTGGGTGCTACTGGACTGTTGTCTAATGGGTTAGGTGGAGCAGGGGGTATGGGATGACAGGAAATTATATGTAAACAGCAAATGATTGTTATCATTTACAGTTAGACCACTTCTTGTGCTTATGAAAATGCTTGTGGCTTTTACAGAGGGAGCTTCCTTGTTACGTCAATCATGCTGCTTTCTTTCCACGGCTAATAAAAATATAAATATGGAGAAGGGAATCTAAGATTTGGGTCCCGAGGCTTGTGAGATGGGTTGAAAAGAATAAAATGGGATGACCCTGTTAATAGGGTTGGTAGAGGGAGGTGGATGTGTTTCACTGCTGTTGCAGGATGGGGGGTGGGGTAGAAGGGTGTCCAATGATGGTAAATAATCGGAAAGGAACAGACAAGCTCCCTTCAACAGACTCATTGATTTATGGGGCCAGGAGGAAATGTTGTTTCCCTACTAGCCATTACGCAGAGGTGTAAAGACACTGACATCAGAGATGTGTAGGAAGGAACTGCAGATGCTGGTTTAAACCAAAGATCACTTTGAGTTTTGCGCAGGACTCCAGCATCTGCAGTTTCTTGTGTTACCATTTCATGTCTCCAATGCAAAAACCCATCAAAGAATAGCTACTTTGAAGAAGTTCTCATGCTCCCTCCAACATCACTGAAGAAGGGTCCCAAACTGAAATGTTATTTGTCCTTTCCCTCCACAGGTGCTGCCAGACTTGCTGAGTTCCTCCAGCACTTTATGTTTTGCTCTTGGAAACAGACTCTTTGGCCCGTTGTGTACAAATCTGTACAAATGCCTTCTCTTCTCTCACATCCCCCACAAACTAACCCTCAACAATCCTCCTGCCAACTGTCTCCATCACAGGTAATTTACAGTAGTCGGTTAACCCAACAACCAGCATATCTCTGGCATGTGGATGAAAACTGGAACATCCACGTGGTCACAAGGAAATCATGCAGACAGCATGAAAAATCAAATGCAAAACCTGGAACTCTGGAACTGTGAGGTAGCAACACAAATCATTGTGCCACCCTATTAGACAAAATTATTTTCTGTGGCTTCTAGCACATCGCAAAATATAACATAAACCATTGATCAACCCTCAGCTCACCTTAATAGCACAAACTTTGTGCATGAAGATTAATTTTAATAAACCATTCAAAGTAACAAGAAATAAATTGTCTCCTACATTTTATTTTGTTTGACAGCTGCTTAAGGCAGGAAAGCAAATCACTTTTTCCCCAAATACAAGCATATTTTCAAATATATAGTAATGATTAGAGTTTGCTAAATTGTGTCGGAATTTTAAGACTAGGTTATGCCAAAATTGCCTTAAACTTGACGTTGTAGCACCTTCTTCAACTTATATGTCCTGCTAATCACATCATATCGATTTTTGCCAAATTCCAGTGGATGTCTTTGCCAAAAAATTGAGTTTGTATTAGCATTAGCATGATATCTCACTATTACTCTGTGTCAGCTATTCGCAGACTCCAATTCTGCTGCAGTACATTACACAATTATGGCCAGTATTGACGGTGCTGTATTAATTAGAATCTTTTAATTTCTGCCAGGGCAGCGCTGTCCAATTGATCTACAAAACTGCACATCTTTGGGATGTGGGAGGAAACCAAAGCACCCAGAGGAAACCCACGCAGTCAAACAGAGAGAACGTGGGAGCTCTGAGGTCAGGATCAAACCCGGGTCCCTGGCGCTATGAGATAGGAGGTCTACCACCTGATATTACCTATCACCCCTTCTGATATTATCGGATTTGATTGGACAGCATACAACAAATTATTTTTACTGTATCTAAGTACACATGACAATAATAAACCAACCAATGCCAATGGAATCAAATGAACCAAATAGGTACAGGCAAATGATTAACATGTGACATTTCTAGTCTGGCTCATTTGAAATCACTTTAGCCAAAGAGTCTCATGCAGAGAAATCAGTGGAACCCGAAATCATTTTCTGATCATAATTTTGTGCTTGACTTTACCTGCCAATAATTGTATTAAACCACCAAACCACTTCAATGAGCGTAAAAGAGATTAGGAGAGCCTTCATTTCAGTTTCTGGTTTAGTCATTAATGCTGTGGGGCAAAGATAAGTGTAAAAAAAAACCATTGTAATGTCAGATTGTAAAATACCGCTTCCTCTTATCAGTTCACTTCTGGTGACTGAAAGGATATGATTGTACCTCTTCCCCTCCCTGTCACTTAACTGTAGCTGTTGCTAGTCAGACCTTTGCATTTCAAACACCTGCCATTTCCTGTGTCAGGTCAAGGAAAGGTTACATAGCTACCATTAAAATCAGGATTATTTGCATCCTTGTCCAATTTGCGATCAATTATGAGAGATCTCTGAAAAATGATTTTCAAATCTTTGTATAGTTGGAAATATTTTAAAGAGAACATCAGAGCTGGGTGTTGTTACTGCAGCTGTTATTTCTGCTGTGAGTTTGGTAGATTCTGGGTACAAATCACTGCTGGCCACAGCCATGTGACATAGCAGGCAGCAAATTGATCTCTGCCCACAGGAGACATCTCTTATCCGCATATACAGAATTCCACTTCCAAGGCACTAAATATTTTGTATTGTAAGTGCAGATGCGACCATCTGTTATCTCAAAACATTAAAGAAAGTTCAGCAATAAATTAACAAAGCACACTGTAGTTTCACCAGGCAACATTTATAACGCGTCTTTAAGGCAGATTAAAGCCAAAATAAACATTGTATGGAATACAAATTAGGACATTCAGACAGTTAATCTGTTCCAAGCGAGATTACAGTTCAATTCCAGAATCATATTGCTAATTTATGTCAATGAAAAATCACTGTATGATTCGCGATTAAACACCCAGATCCACTTACTTTTTTTGGAGAACTAAGTTTTAGTTTTATTTATATCAGGTCTGTTTTCATTGCTGGATCAGCATTATAAAGGATGTGATATCACCCAGGGGGTTAAATGAGTGGCAAGGATGCCTGGTCTAATGATGTTTTTTTAAACACTACCGAATATAACACTAATGAATGTATATATAACCTTTGAGAATGTGGGAAGCGTTATTGCACTGTTCTTGTTTTGTATATACTT
The DNA here is from genome assembly GCF_028641065.1 of Leucoraja erinaceus. Lineage (NCBI taxonomy): Eukaryota > Metazoa > Chordata > Chondrichthyes > Rajiformes > Rajidae > Leucoraja > Leucoraja erinaceus. The sequence goes on along the minus strand of NC_073382.1, from coordinate 46,957,327 downwards.
TTACTATTCTGAATAAAGTTTATTTTTGGGGAAAAAACATTGCACGTGCCAGCAGGCTATGCCTTCCTTTAGTAGGCACTTAGTTCATGAAAAGGTTACATGCTAGTTCAGATCGAATTTTAGCTCATATTTAATCATACAATAGAGCCCAGTAGTGTAATAACCATTCCCATTTAATAGGAAGGATGTCATTAAACTAGAAATGGTGCAAACAAGATTTACGAACCTGTTACCTGGGTTAGAGGGTTTGAGTTACAAGGAGAGGCTGGATAGTTTGGGACTTTTTCCCTGGAGCATAGGAAGCTGAAGAGTGACTTCATGCAGCGTTATACAGGACAGAAACAGACCTTTCAGCTCAACTCATTCATGCTGACCAAGATGTCCCATCTAAGATAGTCCCATTTGTCCGCATTTGTGCCCTATCCCTCTAAATCTTTCCTATCCATGTACTTATCTTTTAAGAGGAATAAAAAGATATGTAAAATCGCAAGGAACAAAGGTAAAGTGAATAGCCACAGTCTTTTCCCCACGGTGACCATACTATATGTATAGAAAATGATAAGGGGCAAAAATGTTGAATAACCACAGTTTATCTGCCAGGGTGTCAGGATTAAGGTAAGAGAGAAAAGATTTAAAAGGGACCTGAGGGGCAACATTTTTACATAGAGTGTGGTGCGTACATGGAAGGTGGTGCCATAGAATATACAGTTATGGCATTTAAAAGACATTTAGGTACATGGATATCAAATGTTTGAAGGGGCATGGGCCAAGCTTAGGTAAGTGGGGATATCGAAGCAATGGCCAAGAAAGCACACCCACTTCTCTTCCTCCTTAAGAGGTGTAAGAAGTCCAGCATGTCCCCAACAACTCTCACCAACATCAACAGATGTGCCGTAGAAATCAATTTATCGGGATGCATCACAACATGGTTTGGAAACAGCTCCATCCAAGACCGCAAGAAAATTGTGGGCGCAGCCCAGACCATCACACAAACCAACCTCCCGTCCATTTACTCCATTTATATCTCACGCTGCCTCGGCAAGGCCACCAGCGTAATCAAGGGCGAGTCTCACACCGGCCACTCCCTCTTCTCCCCTCTCCCATCAGGGAAGACTTACAGAAGTGTGAAAAAAACAAACACCTCCAGATTTAGGGACAGTTTATTTCCAGCTGTTATCAGGCAACTCAACCATCCAATGTACTACAAGAGAGCAATCCTGAGCTACTATCTACCTCATTGGAGACCTCGGACTATCTTTAATCAGACTTTACTGCACATTATCTTGCACTAAACATTATTCCCTTTGTCATGTATCTGTACTCTGAGGATGGTTAGATTGTAATCATGTATTGTCTTTCTGCTGACTGGTTAGCACACAACCTCAGTACGTGTGACAATAAACTAAACTATACTAAACTTTTATCGTTTATCTGTACACTGTGGATGGGTCAATTGTAATCATGCTTTTCACTATGGCTCGGTACATGTGACAATAAACTAAACTAAATCAAACTAGACTGGACTTCAGCAAAATCTAATTAAAATTTATAAAGTTCAGCAAATAAAATCCTTTTACTGGTTTAATCCCATCTGCTGCACTTGTAATTTCTGACAGGCCAGATTGCTTCAAGAGAGCACCATCTGGAGTTTTTATCTTCTCAGTTTATGTGAAGAACATGGGAATGCTGAATAATGAGATCCATGTAAACCCGGCATGGCATACAGATTGGATTGTGATTTATCATATTTTGTAGATCAATTTGACTAATTTAGGCAGAATGACTGCAGAATGTTTCCAGGGAAGTCTAATTCTAATAAGTAAAACTTCACTTGGGCAGCTGCCAGATACACTATCATCACCTTAACCTCATTTCACTTCACATGTCACTTCCTACCTTAAAGGACAAAGTATTAAGACAGACAAAAATAAATGGACACATTCTCATCACAAGTACTAAACCGCTATCCTCCTGGTCTAAAAAAAAATTAGGTGGTGCGCCTTAATGACTGCAATACTGTGGCTCTGACATCCACCATTATGGAAGTGCTTCGAGAGACTGGTGATGGTGCACATCAACTCCAGCATTCCTGACAGCCTTGATCCACTGCAGTTTACTTACTGTTGCAACAGGTCCACAGTAGACGCTATCTCCCTAACCCTAAACAAATCTCTGGAACACCAAGACAACAAGAACTTCTACATTAGATTCCTATTTATTGATCCTTGCCGTGCCTTCAACGCCATAATCCCATCCATACTCATCTCCAAACTCCTGGACGTAGGAATCAGCAACCCCCTCTGTCACTGGATCCTCGACTTTCTGACTGACAGAGCTCAATTGGTGAGAATGGGTGACAACATGTCCTCCATAATAACTCACAACACTGGTGCTCTGCAAGGGTGCGTTCTCAGTCCCCTACCATAGTCCCTTTACATTCTCGACTGTACAGCCAAATTTGGCTTTAATTTCATCCACAAGTTTGCAGACGACACCACTGTGGTGGGCTGAATCACAAACAATGACAAGATGGAGTACAGGAAGGAGATGGAGAACTTAGTGACATTGTGTCAGGACAATAAACTCTCCCTCAATGTCAGTCAGATGAAGGAGCTGGTTAGAGACTTCAAGAAGCATGGTGGAGTACAGGACCCAATCAGCATCAATAGTGTGGATTTGAAAATGGTTCCTTGCCGTTTATATTACCAATGATCTGACATGGACCAACCACACTGATGCGACTGCCAAGGTGGTACACCAACGTCTCTACAGGAGACTGAGGAAATTTGGCATGTCTCTAGTGACTCATACAAATGTTTTACAGATAAACCATAGAAAGCTTCACAGCTCGCTTTGGAAACTGCTCTGCCCAGGACCCCAAGAAATTGCATTGAGTTGTAGATGTAGCTGAGTTCATCACACAGATCCGACTTCTCACCCATGACACCATTTACACTTCATGCTGCCATAGAAAAGCAGCCAACATAATCAGTCATTCTTTCTTCTCCCTGCTCCCATCTGGCACATATAGAAACTTGAAGGCACGCATCACAAAACTCTTCTTCCCTTCCATTGTAGGTTTCTGAACTGTCCTTCCATAAGCTAGGGTACTGTTCAATTCACCTCTACCCCAATGAGGATATTGGACTTTGTGTAAGGAAGTGATGCGCTACAATGCTGAGAACTATATTCTGCACTCTGTATCTTCCCCTTTGGTCTATTATTGTACTTGAGTTTGAACTTATTGTATCTATGTATGGTATATCTGACCTGTTTGGATAGCATGCAAAACAAAGCTTTTTAGTGTACCTCGGTACATGACAATAATAAAATCTAAACCTTAAAGCCCTGTCCCACGGTACGAGTTCATTCCAAGAGTTCTCTCGAGTTTGCCGTGATTCGAACTCAGAGATTTACGGTAATGGCCACTCGTCGGTACTCGGGGCTCTCGTGGACATTTTTCATCATGTTGAAAAATCTTCACGAGTCTTCCCGTGCTTTCCTGCCGTTAGCGAGTCTTCCCTGAGTACCTGCCGTTAGCGCTAAGAGACGTCCCCGAGCTACGACGTACCCGCTACGTTCATTCTCCGTGCTTACCACAAGTTTGATTTTTTTTAAACTCGGGAGAGCTCTTGGAATGAGCTCGTACCGTGAGACAGGTCTTTAACCTAAATGTAAAATACTGTAGTTGCAGTGGCCAAGGTTGAATTATGTTTTGAGGATAGTTTTAGAAAAGATTGGCCAAATGGAAAAGAAGGAGAATTATGATAATAAAGGATTGATTTAAGGCATGGAAGGGAAATCAAGAAGTTGTCAGGTTCGGTGGAATACAGACAACTCCTGCTCGACTGGGAAGGGGGCATTTTTGGGAAACCATCCATATCACGATTTTCCATAATGGGAAGCTACGACAACTACACATGTATCAAGAAATGCAAATTGAAAAAAATAAATTCCTTGACAGTAAAGTTTTATTGAGTGTCTCAAGATTTTTTGATAGTTATGTGTGAATTCCGTTGGAGCGAATTTTCATTACCTAATCTGCTGTAATGCGTGGATTGCCTGTAATTGCAGGAGGCAGTAAATTTTGTGCGTTATCTGGGCATTTTATAGTATTCTATCATTCCGATAATGTAACACATTATATAAATCAGGGAATATTGCTCCATGTAGGAAGGCCAATCAATAATCAAGAGAGATTTTAATCAACTAAGCAAACCAAAACAGTAATAACGTAGAGATTGAATTCACATTTGTTTAAGAACCAAGGAAGGAACAGGCTAAGTTAGATCTAATACCAAGAAACGAGAAAAGGTAAATTAATAATACAAAGGAGGCTTCAGGGAAGAATGATCATAGAATCGTCTATTTGGACTTAAAGTGCTTTGGTTCAATTTGAAAATTACATTGTAACCACAAGCTGTGATTAAATTTAAACAAATCCACCTGCTCGATAATCTGGGAAAATGAGGCCATGGTGGAAAAAATATATATCTGTGTATATTGTGTTCCTGTACATGGCCCCTCTAGCCTACTCTGCCATTCAACAGAATCATAATAACACTAATTAGTCATTGAGGCAGTAAAATTTTTAATTAAAAATTGTACTTCAACTAATTAACATTTAACAAACTTGTTAATTGTATTAGCAATTTCTGGTTGAGCGGAATCACACTCACTAACTATATTAAATTTGTGATCTGGGATTCACATTTCATTGAAAATTTATAATTACTGAAATTACCACGGATAATATTCTGATAATATTGAGGATATCACAGCAGGTGATGCTCAGCAGCTGCTGTTTCTCACAGAAATAAAATGCTGTGAATGCAGTGAAATCATATGAGCAAGAACACAGTTCTCAGTCAGGTGAGTATGCTTCACCGTTCAATAAGATCATGGTTGATGTAACTATGACCCCAATTCTGTATTTCTGCTGATTCCAGTAGCCTTTCTTTCAGTCCCTTGCTTATCAAGACTTCATTTAATTAGACTCATAGAGTCATAGAGTAATACATGTGGAAACAGGCCCTTCGGCCCAACTTGCCCACACCGGCCAACAATGTCCCAACTACACTAGTCCCACTTGCCTGCGCTTGGTCCATATCCCTCCAAACCTGTCCTATCCATGTATCTGTCTAACTGTCTCTTAAACAATGGGATAGTCCCAGCCTCCTCTGGCAGCTTGTTCCAAACATCCACCACCCTTTGTGTGAAAAACGTACCCATCGGATTCCTATTAAATCTTTACCCCTGCACCTTGAACCTATGTCCTCTGGTCTTCGATTCCCTGACTCTGGGCAAAAGACGCTGTGCATCTAACCGCTCTATTCCTCTCATGATTTTGTATACCTCTATAAGATCTCCCCTCATCCTCTTGCGCTCCAGGGAATAGAGACCCAGTCTACTCAACCTCTCCGTATAGATCACACCCTCTAGTCCTGGAAACATCCTTGTAAATCTTTTCTGAACCCTTTCAAGATTGACAATATCTTTCCTATAACATGGTGCCCAGAACTGAACGCAATATTCTAAATGCTGTCTCACCAACATCTTATACAACTGCAACATGCCTTTCCAACTTCTATACTCAATACTCTGACTGATGAAGGCTAAAGTGCCAATATTCTTTTGACTACCTTATCTACCTGCGACTAGATCTTCAAGGAACCATGCACCTGTACTCCTAGATCCCCCTGCTCTACAACATTACCCAGAGGCCTACCATTTACTGTGTAGGTTCTGCCCTTGTTCGACGCCCAAAATGCAACACCTCACACTTCTCTGTATTAAATTCCATCAACCATTCTTACACCCACCTGGCCAATCGATCCAGATCCTGCTGCAATCTACACTATCTGCAAAACCACTCACTTTTGCAGCATCAGTAAACATGCTAATCTTGCCCTGTATGTTCTCATCCAAATCATTGATGTAGATGACAAACAGTAACAGGCCCAGCACCGAACCCTGAGAGGCAACGTTCCACCATCACCATCATCATCTTCCTTCCATGGAGCCAATTTGCTATCCATTCAGCTATCTCTTCTTGGATCCCATGCGATCTAACCTTCCAGAGCAGTCTACCATGCGGAACCTTGTTGAATATCTTCCTGAAATCCATGTACACAATATCTACAGCTCTGCCCTCATCAACCTTTTTGGTCACGTTGTAGTGAGACCAGGAAGGTTGAGCAAAATGGTTTTTATTACAAAACACAACCAAAACCCATAATACCACGTACCTAGTCTAACTAACGGATACAGATGCTGTAGATGCGAGGAGCCCATGATCGAAGCCCCGCGGTCACGTGACTGAGCCGACCAAAGACGAGGGTTCTGATTTCCCAGCCCCACCACTAGGTGCCACTACAGGACCCCCCCACCCCATAACCAGAGGAAAGAAAACGAGCAGGAGTCCGAATCAAGCAGCCAGACCGCGTGGAGACAGGGGGAACAGGCACAACAGGTGTAACAGGCACAACAGGTACAACTGGCGAAAGCGGGATGACTTGCAGATGACCTCTACGATGGGGCTGAGCCACCAACACCGAGCTGTCGACATCCAGGTGGACGGGCTTGAGGCGCTCTACTGAATCAACCTCCTGCAAGCCCCCGACATCCAAAACAAAAGTTGCGATACCGGGTTGCAACACCCGGAAGGGACCCTCATAAGGGTGCTGCAGCGGAATCCGGTGCGATTCTCTGCGGAGGAAAACAAAGTGGCAGTCCTTGAGTGCAGGCGGAACATAGGATGGAGCAACACCGTGGCGAGAGGTCGGTACAGGGGCTACCCCACCCACTTTCTCACGGAGGCGCGCCAGCACAGAAGAAGGGGGTTCCTGCTGTCCCGAGCCGGACCCGTAGACCACTTCAGCAGATGTCGTGGCCAAATCCGCCTTAGAGGCCGTGCGGATCCCCAGCAACACCCATGGCAATGCATCCGCCCAATCAGGACCTGTGAGCCATGCTTTCAACGAGGACTTCAGGTACCGGTGAAAACGCTCGACCAGGCCGTTGGCCTGAGGATGGTATGCAGTTGTATAATGCAGCTAAGCGCCGTACAGCTCCGCCATGGCTGACCACAGGGCAGAGGTGAACTGAGCACCATGGTGTGAATAGATGCCGGCGGGAACTCCAAAACGTGCTACCCAATGGGCCGTGAGAGCCCAAGCACAAGTCGCAGCGGAGGTGTCAGGGAGCGGGATGGCCTCGGGCCACTGCGTGAAAGGGTCCACAATAGTGAGCAGGTGGGTGATACCTCGGGACGGTGGCAGGGGGCCCACCAGGTCGACGTGAATGTGATCAAACTGGTGTGGAGGGACGACAAAATCCTGGAGAGGCACACAAACATGACGCTGGACCTTGGACGTTTGGTAGGGAATGCAGGCCCTGACCCAGGCCCCGACCTGCTTGTGGAGGCCATGCCAGATGAACTTGGCCTCCACCAACGCAGTAGTCACCCGGATAGAAGGGAGGGCTAGACCGTGGGTGGTGTTGAAAATACGCCGTCGCCAAACCGTAGGGACTACAGGCCGCGGCTGCCCGGTGGAGACATCGCCAAGGACCGTAACCCCCGAGCGGGACCTCCTCCAACACCGAACCCGAAACAGAAGTGCGATAGGGAAGCATCTCGTTGCACAGCAGCCAGTCCAGAATAGTCAATGCCCGTGGCCAAGGACAGAACGGCATGAATAGCAGGGTGAGATAAGGCGTCGGTGACCTGGTTAAGCTTACCCGCTACAGGCTGAACACTGATGGTAAACTCAGAGATAAACACTAGCTGCCGTTGTTGGCGAGCGGACCAGGGGTTGGACACCTTCACGAATGCGAAAATGAGGGGCTTGTGGTCGATGAAAGCCGTGAAGGGTCTGTCCTCCAGGAAATACCGGAAGTGCCGAACCGCCAAATAGAGCCAGCGACCGTCAATAAACTGCTCGAGGACCCCCCAAATGGCAGTATCAGTAGCGTCGACAGTGAGGATGGTTGGGGCAGTGGGTGCACGAGCATGGTGGCGTTAGCGAGCGTCTCCTTGGCCCCGTCAAAAGCAGCCGTGGTCTCCAGACATTGCCAGACACTGGAACAAAGTCCGCATGGCCCAGGCCACCGCTGGCACAAAACGGTGATAGAAGTTGATCATGACCACGAACTCCTGGAGCCCTTTAACGGTGTGCTGCCGGTGAAACTGCCAAATCACCTCCACTTGGCGGGGAGTAGCGCCGTGCGGGGTAACGTGGTGGCCGAGGATGGAGATGGAGTAGAGATCGAACTGGCATTTTGCCGGGTTAATGACGAGGCCGTAGTCCTTGAGGCGCTGGCACAGCGCCCGGAGGTGGGTTCAGTGCTCCTGGCGGGGGTGGCTGGCAACCAGAATGTCATCTAGGTAGATGAACACGAAGTCCAACCCCAGGCCAACCATGTCCATAAGCCACTGAATGGCCTGCGCGGCATTCGTGAGGCCGAATGGCATCCGCAACCACTCAAACAGGCCAAACAGGGTAATGATGGTGTCTTGGGCACATCATCGGGGTAGACGGGGATCTGGTGGTTCCCACGCACCAGATCAACTTTGGAAAAAATTGTAGCCCCGTCTAAATGGGCCGTGAAATCCTGGAAGTGCAGGACTGGGTAGCGGTCGGCAGTCGTGGCGTTGTTAAGGCGACGGTAGTCCCCGCACGGTCTCCACCTGCCGGACGACTTGGGGACCATATGGAGTGGGGAAGCCCACGGGCTGTCGGAGTGCCGCACAATACCCATATCCTCCATACGCTGGAACTCCTCCTTAGCCAAACGCAGCTTGTCGGGCGGGAGCCTGCGCGCTCGTGCATGGAGCGGAGGGCCAGTGGTGAGGATGTGGTGGACGACACCGTGCTTAGGGGTGGTCGATTTAAACTGGGGGGGTCAGGATTTCCAGGAACTCGGCCGGAATCGGAGCATACGCACCGTCTGTCAGATGCTGAACCGAGCAGCGGGCTGGAGGAAACCGCGAGCCGCGGTGATGCGTGCTGGACGGTCTCGGGATGAACGAGGCGCTGGCCCTGGATGTCAACCAGTAGGGAATAGGCCCGTAAGAAATCGGTGCCTCGCAACGGCTGAGAGACATCTGCGATAGTAAACCGCCATGTGTAATGGCTGGAGCTGAAAACGGGGGGAACAGTGCGAGTGTCATACGTTTGGATGGGGCTGCCGTTGATGGTGGTCAGGGTGGGGCTTCGCTTACCAGAACGTGTATCGACCCTGGTGTCCACGAGGAATCTGAGCCCGGAATGACGGTCCCAGACGTAGAGGCGATGTTTCTGGCCGACCGCGATAGCCTCTACTGGCGATCGGCCGAGGCATTTCCCAGATGTGAGCAGGGAGCGCGGCATCGGCGGGCCTCCGCACCCCAGCGTTGGTGGTAGTAACATCACTGTGATCAGCGGCAGTTGGTTGCGGCGCAGCGTTGTCGGTCGACGGTGGAATGGACCGTCGAGGCCGTTGCGGAGCTGCGGACACCCGGCTGATGGAAGCGCCGTTCGCCTGCTCTGCGAGTCGCAGGGGGTAGGTGAAGTTACACCTGGCGAGGAGCAGGCAGATGTTGTCGGGCATCTGCTCCAGGAAAGCCTGCTCGAAAAGGAGACAAGGCTGGTGACTGTCCATGAGCGACAGAATCTTGCTCTTCAGCACCGACGGCTTACAGTCACCAAGGCCGTCCATGTGCAGGAACCTGGCCACGCGATCGCGGCAGCTGAGCCCAAAAGTACGCAGCAGCTGCGCCTTGAGGCCCTCGTATTTGTTGTCGACAGGCGGATTCTGGAGGTAAGGGAGCAAACGGGTGGCAGTTTCCTGATTGTGCGCACCGACCACGTAGAAATACCTAGTACCTAAATCACGACGATCTGGCGGATTTGGAACTGGGCCTCGATGTGTTGAAACCACACATGAGGCTGTACTGCCCAGAAATCGGAGCAGAAACCGCAATCTGCTGGGCGAGGTTGGCATCGAGGTTTTCGGCGGCGTTCATTTTCAGACCCGAATAACGATCGGATCGTCGGGTCACCTCTGTAGTGAGACCAGGCAGGTTGAGCAAAATTATTTTTTTGTATTAACAAAACACAAACCAAAACTCGTAATGCCGCGTACTTGTCTAACGGATACAGCTTCTGTAGATGCGAGGAGCGCTAAATACTGAAATAGCCCGCGAACGAACCCCCCCCCCCCCCCCGGTCACGTGACCGAGCCAACCAATGACGAGGGTTCTGACTTCCCAGCCCCACCACTAGGTGCGCTACAACGTCTTCAAAAAAACTAATCAGATTTGAGAGACACGGCCTCCCACGTACAAAACCATGTTGAAGAACAATCAGCCTTTGCCCATCAAAATACCTGTATAACCTATCCCTCAGAATACTCTCTAGTAACTTTCCAACTACAGGTAGCTCACCGGCCTATAGTTCCCAGCATTTTCCCTACAGCCCTTCTTTAAAAGAGGCACAACATTTACTACCCTCCAGACCTCCGGCACCTCGCCTGTATTTAAGGACGACTAGTAAATGGCAACCAGGGCTCCCGTAATTTTCTCCTTAGTTTACTGCAATGTCCTTGGATATATCTGATCAGGTCCTGGAGATTTGTCTACCTTCATACGCGACAGTACTTTCAGTACTTCTTCAACAGTAACACTGACTGCTCTCAAGACACTTCCATTGACTGCCCCAAGTTCCTTTCTCCAAGAGGAGAAATACTCATTGAGGATCTTGCCCGTCTCCTGTGGCTCCACACAGAGTAGACCGCTTTGATGCCTGAAAGGTCCCACTCTCTTTCTAGTTACCCTTTTCCCCCTTATGTATTTATAAAATCTTTTGGGATTGTCCTTAATGCTACTCGTCAGAGCTAACACCTGGCCCCTTTTTGCCCTTCTGATCTCCTAATTAATTCCTAATTAAAAAACAAAATCTTCTCCTACCTTGCTTTGAGGAAACAAATTCCAAAGGCTCATAGGCCTCCAAGAGAAAATATTTCATTTCATTTATGTGTTCTTTTTTAATTGTGACCTCCTGGCTCTAGAGTCTTCTACAAGGGAGATTGGTCATCTGATTGACTGGTGTCAGAGAAACAATCTTGTTCTCAATGACAGCGAGACCAAGGAGCTGATTGTTGACTTCAGAAAGGGGAAGCTGAGGGTCCATGACCCTGCCTTCACCGACGGGATGGTGGTGGAGGGGGAAAATAGCTTCTAGTTGCTGGTCATGCATTTTATTGAAGATCTGTCTTGGGGCGGCACATTGAGGCAATCATAAAGAAAGTTAATCAACGCCTCTACTTCCTTGGGAGATTGAAGAGATTCGGTCTGTTACTGAATGGAACGTGGGTGAATGGAATGGAACCTGAATGCAGGTGTACAGTAGATAGCATACTGACTGGTTGAACCACAGCCTGGTTCAGTAACTATAATGCCCAGGAATGAAGGTGGCCAGAGAAAGTGGTGGACTTTGCCCAGACCATCATGTGTATTGAACTCCCCAACATTGAAGGGATCTACAGGTGGTGCTGCCTCAGAGAGGCAGCTAATATCATCAAAGACTCACACCTCTCTGGCCATGCTCTCACCTCACTACTACCATCGGGAAGAAGGTACAGGAACTGTGATTACCAAGTCAAGTCAAGTCAAGTCAATTCAATTTTATTTCTATAGCACATTTAAAAACAACTCTCGTTGACCAAAGTGCTTTACATTAGTGCAGGTACTAACATGCTACAAACAGTGGCACATAGATCAACAATACATACATAGATACAAACCTACAGCGCTCCCTCAGAGGACCTCAAGAAAGGCTTGAGAGTAGATTCCATTTATTTCCATCAACCATTAGGTTCTTCAACATTGCACAGTTGTAACCATGACCTCTGCAACTATGATCTGCTGTGGACTTTCTTTTGGTTGCACCTCGCACTTTGGTGTTGCATTTTAATGGTGTGGTTGCCTAGTTTTACTGATTATTAATTTATTGTATTGCAGATTATTGTATATTTATTTGTGTATTATTGTATTTATGGGCCTGTAAAGATGCAGCAAGTAGGAATTTCATTGTTCCATAGCTGGTACATATGACAATTAAACACTCTTAACGCTTGAAGAGGAAATACTCTCTCCACGGCCACTCTGTCAAGGATCCAACATGTTTCAATCAAGCCCCTCTCACTCTCTGTACTCCAGCAGATACAAGCCTGGCCTGAACAACCTTTCCTGGTAAGATACATACTGAAAAAAAACACTGCTGAAGGATAATCAGCTAAGTGAAAAACATACTTGGTCTGCCTGACGTTTGTTGGTTGCCCAGTGCTAGGAGATACCCACAGGTGATGCTTCCTCTTGGCACATTCCAAGGTGAAGGACGCACTGAAGCTTGGCGCACACACCAAGACTCTGTGCGAGAGGCCCCAGTCCAGGGACCTTGCGCCACTGGCCACTCAGAGAGTGGATCACATGTAACAATCTCTGAAATGCTCTGATGCTTCGTTGATCTGCAATGCTGTTGAACTTGAAAGGGATTGGCTGAACTGCTTGGTACAATAAATGTAGACAATGACAGTATATTGATTGACAATATATTGATATATAGGATGAAGGGTGATATTATAGAGGTACATAAGATAATGATGGGAATAGACAGGGTGAATGCACAGAGTCTTTTAGCCACAGTAGGAGAATCAAGAAGAGAGGACATAGGTTTAAGGTGTGGGGGAAAGATTTAATAGGAACTTGAGGGGCAATGATTTTCACACGGTGGGTATATGGAACGAACTGCCAGAGGGGGTAATTGAGGCAGGTACTTTAACAACATTTGAAAAGATATTTGGACAAGTTCATGGATAGGAAAGGTTTAGAGGGATATGGGCCAAATGCAGTCAAGGTAGGACTAGTGTCGATAGGGCATCCTGGCCAACATGGGGAAGTTGGACTGAAGGGTCTGTTTCCAAGCTGCATAACTCAATGATTGTATTTACTGTATATATTATGAATAAAGTATATTTTTGGAAAAATATATTTCTGCATAAGACCTTCAAGTATCACACTAATAAACCTTTGAAGTGCTTTATTATAGTTACATCTGCTTAAATAAAGGAATCTTGGAATGTCTGAAACTACAAATATATGTGATTAATTTTCAAGCCTGAAATCAATGTATCTTTGTTGAAACCAGAAACTGCAGATGCTGGTTTTGAAAAAAAGACACAAAGCTTGAGTAACTCAGTGGGCCAGGCAGCATCAATATATCTTTGTTAAAGAGGGAACTGCAGATGCTGGAGAATCGAAGGTTACACAGAAAAGCTGGAGAAACTCAGCGGGTGCAGCAGCATCTATGGAGCGAAGGAAATAGGCAACGTTTCGGGCCGAAACCCTTCTTCAATATATCTTTGATGGGTCAGTGTATGAAGTGACCGAAAAAACCTCTGGTAAGGAACACAACACTTAAAAATAGCAGATTGGATGTGTAGGATAGAAGCCTATCTCACCAGGGACTAACTCTACTGAACGTTTTTCCTTCCATTATTTATTATGTAAATGAATATGTGTGTTATGATTGTGTTTATAGTTTGTTTGGTTGTTTGGTTGTTTGTCTTTTGCACAAAAGTCCGTGAGCATTGCCACTTTCATTTCACTGCACATCTCGTATGTGTATGTGACAAATAAACTTGACTTGACTTGACTTGACTAGGAAGGAACTGCAGATGCTGGTTTACACCGAAGATAGACACAAAATGCTGGAGTAACTCAATGGGATAGGCAGCATCTCTGGATAGAAGGAATGGCTGACATTTCGCATCAAGTAAAGAAGGGTCTTGGATTGAAATGTCACCCATTCCATTTAAAAATAACATTTTGCAATCTGCAACCCATGGAGTTTGTGTCCTACTTTATAATCATTGTTAGCTGTTGAGGTCTGAGGATAGGGAGTAAACTCCACCTCACTTGTTGGGTGATGAAGGCAGTGAGATCGGCCCTCCACAGTGTGAATGGTCAGACACCATTAATGACAGGCTGGATTTGGAAGAACATTCCAAAGTCATTAACTTGGTGGAAGACGTTCTTTGGTCTGCCCAAAACCTGTGACCTCCCAGCAGACTGAGATGTCCATCAGGGAATGTTGCCGACTGTCATGCTCCAGACTGTAGGAATACCTGCTTGAAGGACACACTGAAGCTTGGTGCAGTCAACAGTAAGGCTCTGTGGGGGAGAACCACAGTCAAGGGTCCTTCCGCTGCTGTACATTGGGGGGCAGGATTTGTCGAACGAGGGATGGGATATAACTCCAGGGGGTCACGTGAATGGCAAGGGTGACGGGTATAATGATAGTTTCATGAACACTACCAAAGGAATGTATGTATGTATAGCCACTGAGAATGTCGGGAACATTTTTGCACTGTTCTTGTTTTGTATATATTTTTTATTTCGCGTAAAGTTTATTTTGGTTAAAAATGTCCCTGTTCTTCGCCATATTAACTGCTTGTATTTCAGGCAGGGTTAATGGATAACTCTAATGCACAATAACCTTGAAAGTTTCCCTTGTGAAGCTCCAAAAAGTGTTGTCATTTGCAATGCATGGATGGACAAAGAGCAGTATAACGTTCATGGATGTATTTTCAGAGTATGCGACAGAATTCCAACGTGCAGTGCAAATAGAACCCTGGTCTTCAGCTTGCTGGCTTACAAACAGACCAAGTGGTTAACTGGTTTGGTTTTTCATGTGCTTTGCACGTTGAAACCTTTAATGATGACAAGCTACAATGTTTGTTGTTAGCATTTGAATAGAAAACATGAATTCTGTTTGATATATAAATTAACCTGCACATGGCTAACAGCCTATACAAATAGCTATATAGACAGACCAATTAATACAAACACTGCCAAGGGGACATACAACCTGATTACCATGTTATTGCCTCTTTGGTGATTCCCTTATCTGATGAGATTCACTTTGATCTGCTTCCTTGTTTAGACCACTAAAGAATAAGAAAAGACTATAAGGAATGGGCAGGCTAATTTAAAGAGACCTGAGGGGAATAAGGAGACATCAAAAGGTGGCTCCAAGATTTTATGTAATTGAGCTGACTTTCAGTGCCCAGACTACCTTTGTTACCACATTAGATATGGACAAAGCATAGAATCATTTGTTCCATTGTTTAGAGCAGGTGAGAGGCCCTTGTGCTGTTAATCAGCGCCTCTTCCAAGAAACCATTCAGCTTAAAAAAATTCAAGGTGCTTTTTTGTCACTTTGGTTACAGACTCAAGGTAGCACCTCTCGGAACAAAGTGACCTGAGGTAATCAGTGTTTCGAAACAAAAGCTGTATCTCTCACATTTGGATGTAGAATGTCACAGAGGCCAGAATACAATGTGGTGAAAATAGCAGTCATAGGAAGGAACTGCCTGAGAGAGACAACAATTACAGATGCAGCTAGAGTGACAAAGGTCATTGAAGGGTTACAAAATCTGAAGATAAAGACTGATAGTTTCCTGAGAAAAAAAAATAATTGGTATTTTAAATGAAGAAACATGTCCAAACCTGATTTTTTACACTAATAATGCTCCTTGGTTTGATTTACACTTCACACAATCAGATGGAACGCAGAAGGTTTTATAGATTAGCAAGCGTCATCAGATGGGACACACAAGAGAGTCAAAAGTCAGGAGTATTTAATTGTCATATGTACTGAGACGGAAATATGAAATTCCTACCTGTTGCAGCTTAACAAGCCTGTAAACGTAAAAACGCACAGATAAGTTAATAAATAAAAATATGATAAATTAATAACTGTAACACTAGATAACCATAATAATGCACGTTAATACAAAGTAATCATAAAAGTGCTGCCAAGATGTGGGAAATAGTGGGGCTATCTAAATTATTACATACAGTAATTGGGACCTAAATTAGAGGCAATATTTTCAAAGCTAAATTGCTCTCAGGTTCTGCCAGGTATGTTGTGGTGAGCGCTCTTTCAGACTAACTGCAGACTTGTGTTGTTAGTATTAGGTAGGGAAACCCTGAACTATAATCAGCATTGTTTAGTCGATATGTGTGCAACTAAATTACAGGGCTTGCCCCTGTTAAAATGGTTAATCTCCCAGATCGGTGTTAAAGTCATAATCATGCTTTCTTTTGCCTGGGATAATACACACATTTCCTTAAATGTCAACAGCTTGCATTTATTATGAGGCAGCCTTCATAAAGTAAAACATCCTAAAGTGATTCACCAAAAGGAACTTTGCTGAATAAGGACTGACATTGAGCCAAAATTGCTGACATCGCCACAAAAGCTTGGTCAAATAGGAAATGTAAAGGATAGTTTACAAAGGAGACAGAGAAGAAATGTGGAAGTTCAGATTGTACTTTAAAACCTTAATAAAGTAAAATGTATTAATTTTCAAATGTTGTGATTGTCTTCATTTGTCACGCTGTCTAATATATAAACAAACACGTTATGGCCCTTGTGGCGGTGCAGGCTCGAAGGGCCAAATGGCCTACTCCTGCACCTATTTTCTATGTTTCTATGTTTCTATGTGTTCAGTCCTCCTACTGCATCAGTCTGAAGAAGGGTGTTGACCTGAACCGTCATCTGTCCATTCCCTCCACAGATGCTGCCTGAGCCGCTGAGTTCCTCCAGCACTTGTTTTTTGTTCAAGATTCCAGTACCTGGAATTCTGGTGTGTTCTCTGTGTTCAATTTTGTCAGGTACACAGTAATCATGCAGTCCATGGCTACAAAAGAAGATCAGACGCTAGTATCCTGGAGGTGGGTGGCTAATTTCTTGACATCACAAAGCTTATCCAAAATCTACAAGGCACAAATCAGGAGAGTGATGGGATATTCTCTAATTGCTTGAATGGGTGCAACGCCAGCAATACTCAAGCACAATTCCAACTAGCATCAAGCAGCCTGCTTGATTAGTACCTTATACATTACTCCAATCCTTAACTTTCTTCAACACTGGCACAGTGACTGCGGTGTGCATTGTTTACAGAATTCACTACAGTTGCTCACCTCTACAACCCTGACAGCACCTTCCAAATCTGGGACCCTTGGCACCAAAAAGGACATGGGCTTCATGCACATGCGAACCCCCTGCATGTTTTCCTCCAAGCCACATACTAGTCTGACTTGGGAATGTATCATAATGTCTTCAATGTTGTTGAGTTTGATTCCTCAATTCTCTGGCCATCAACACTGTGGGAAAACCTTCACTACAGGACGACAACAGTTCAAGAAGGTGGCTCACTGTCACCTCCTTAAAGGTCACGAGAGAAGTTAGACAAACGTATACTGTTATCTCTGGAACATTGGAGACTAAGTGGAGACCTGAAAGAAGTATATAAAATCATGAGGGGCATAGATAAGGTAAACAGTCACAACCTTTTCCCCAGGATGAAAATGTCAAAGGTGAGAGGGGCAACATTTAAAGGAGATGAATGGTGTAAGTTTCTTACTGGGAGTGTGATGTGTGGCTGGAATGCGCTGCCAGGGATGAGATGGTAATAGAGGCAGATACGATAGTGATATTTAAGAGGCTTTTGAATAGGCGGTGGATATTCATGGAATGGAAGGATATGAATCATGTGCAGGCAGAAGAGATTAGTTTAACCTGGAATCATGTTCGACACGGACTTTGTGGGATGAATGGCATGCTCCTATGCTGCACTCTTCTATATGAGCAACAAATGCTGATCTTGTGAATAAACTGTAGGTGCTAAAAATTTAATGTAGAACAAAAATAATGTAAAATAAAAACCCATTTTGTTTCAGAAGAAGACCATTTTGTGGATCTTGTTCGGCTTTATTAGGCCCCCATTAAGCACAATCCAATTTCCAATCCATGTTTTATTTTTGCGAGAAAACCACATGTGCTAAATCCATGGGTTGAATATTTCCAATACAAATCAGTCTTGATCTCATGAGAACATTTCAGTTAAATTCCAAAGCTCTCTGTCGTCTCAGAGCGAGTTTGTCGATTTTGCTTGAGGAGCAAATTCAATCAATGAATGTCATAAAGGAATTTGAAAATTTTATTTTTATTTGTTAGGCTAAGCATTTGCTTGTGTAATCTTGTCACACCAGTGTTGCCATGGTGCTAAATGAAGTGGTTACATTACATACCTGCTCTCATGTTCTGTTGTTTTATTTAAAAAAAATATATACACAGAAGGTAACCAGACAATGTAGGCAAAAAGTGGAAATTTGGGAATGAAATAATCCACTCAATATAGTATAGATAATATAATTGAATAATAGATACCAGGAATTCCTTATCAGATTGTAATGGAGCTATGCAGTTGACTAATTTATTTGTATTATAGAATACTTGATTTCCATGACTGATTGCAAAGTAATAATGTAATTTAGTACTACAGCGACGCCACAAAATGTGATAGTGGAGTTCAAGAGGTTTATAGCAAACAGCCACACTGCATAATTAGATTGTTGCCTCAAATCTCTTCAGTTTATTGATTTGTCTCATAACATCTGATTTAATGGGATTGTTACACTGGTATACGTGACTTCAGGGGAATTAGTCTTTTCTTAACCAGAGTCACAGTGGGATATGGAGCATAAGGATGAAGGGTAAACAGAATTTATGAGTAGGGAGGAACTACAGATGCTGGTTTAATCTGTAGATAGACACAAAATGCTGGAGTAACTCAGCAGGACAGGCAACATGTCTGGATAGGAATGGGTGTTGTTTCGGGTCGAGACCCTTCTTCAGACTCAGCCCGAAGAAAGGTTTCGACCTGAAACGTCACCCGTTTCTTCTACCCAGAGATGCTGCCTGTCCCGCTGAGTTACTCAAGCATTTTGTGTCTATCTACAAAACTTATGAGTTAGGTGATGATGATACACCTTTGGATGGCTGTTGGAGCAGTTATGATGGAGTAAGTAAACACTCTTAATAATGGAACTGTGATCCTTTCACCCTAAGATCAGATAAGACATCAAAGTTGCAAACAGATAGGCAGAATGGGATCTATTCAGATAAATTACAAATTCTTTGTTGCTCTATTTTTTGCTCAATTTTATATTAACCTTAAAGGCATTCTAACTATTTATTCTTTCTGACATGCGCCAGATCATAACAACAGTAATTTCTATTGTTATAATGTGTTCTATAAAGTGTCCCAAAGCATTTCACACATTTAATAATGTGCAATCATTGTTCTCTATTCAGTGAACTAATCTCATCCAGAGAGGTGATAGGCATATTGTCATTAACGTAAGTGTGCTTGAGGAGAAAAATCATTCTTGGTGCTGATTAACATGCTGGCAAAATAGGTGAATAAGAAATTTGTTGTTTTGTTTCGGGGCATATGAAAATAAAACACCCATGACCCTTGATTTGGGCCATAACTGCCAAAATTAAATCATCCATCATGACACGCTTAACAACTTCTCCCTCGACTCCTCCCAATTCCTCCAAATCCAAGGCGTAGCTATGGGCACTCGCATGGGCCCCAGCTATGCCTGTCTCTTTGTAGGGTATGTTGACAATCTCTGTTTCAGGCGTACACTGGCCCTATCCCGAACTCTACATCCGCTACATTGACGACTGCATCGGTGCTTCCTCCTGCACCCATGCAGAACTCACTGACTTCATCAATTTCCGTCCTGCACTCAAATTCACTTTGACCATCTCCAACATCTCCCTACCATTTCTCGATCTCACCATCTCCATCACAGGAGACAGACTATTAACTCACATCTATTACACACCTGCTGACCCATAGCTATCTAGACTATACTTCTTCCCACCCTGCTTCCTGTAAAGACTCTATCCCCTACTCCCAATTCCTCTGTCTAAGCCGCATCTGCGCCCAGGATGAGGATTTCCATACCAGGTCATCGGAGATGTCCTCATTCTTTATGGAACATTATATTCATTCCATTATAGATGAGGCTCTCACTAGGATCTCCTCAATATCCCACAGCCCGGTATTGCTCCCTCTCCCCCCATTCGTAACAAGGACAGTCTCCCTTGTCCTCACCTACCACCCCATCAGCTGTCGCATACAGCATATAATCCTCCAACATTTTCGCCACCTCCAATGGGATCCCACTACCGGTCACATCTTCCCATCTCCACCCCTTTCAGCTTTCCGCAGAGACCGTTCCCTCCGCAACTCCCTGGTCAACTCGTCCATTCCCACCCAACCCAAGTCTCCCCAGGTACTTTCCCCTGCAACCGCATGAGATGCAACACCTGTCTCTTTACCTCCCCCCTCGACTCCATCTAAGGACCCCAACAGTCTTTTCATGTGAAGAAGAGGTTCACTTGCACCTCCTCCAACCTCATCTACTGTAGCTACTGTTCCAGGTGTCAACTCCTGTATATCTGCGAGACCAAGTGCAGGCTCGGCGATCGTTTCGCTGAACACCTCCACTCAGTCCACCTTAACCTACCTGATCTCCCTGTTGCTCAGCACTTTATCTCCCCCTCCCATTCCCAATCTGACATTTTTGTCCTGTGCCTCTCCATTGTCAGAGTGAGGCCCAGCGCAAATTGGAGGAACAGCACCTTATATTTCACTTGGGTAGTTTCTCTAACTTCAAATAGCCCTTGCTTTCACTCTCTCTCTCCATCCCCTCCCCATTCCCAGTTCTCCCACAAGTCTTACCGTCTCCAACTACATTTGATCTCTGTCCCGCCCACTCTCCTGACGGGAGTCAGTCTAAAGTCTGAAGAAGGGTCTCGACCCGAAATGTCACCCATTCCTATTATCTAGAGGTGCTGGCTGTCCCGCTGAGTTACTCCAGCATATTGTGTCTACTCATCACTCCAATCCAGGCTAGTATTTAAAATACATTTTACATAATATGACTATATTGGAATATGACTGCCTTCCATGGATCATTGATAGGGTTAAAAAGAGGTGGAAAAGGGTAGTGGGAATTAAAAAAAAGTAAAATAAATGGTATTTCATTGTTATTATATGTCCACATTGAGCCAAAGCTATGAAAATACTTGCCGATTAGTAAACATAGAAACATAGAAAATAGGTGCAGGAGAGGGCCATTCGGCCCTTCTTTGCCAGCACTGCCATTCAATATGATCATAACATGTTCCTGCTTTCTCCCCATATCATTTGATTCCATTAGCCCTAAGAGCTATAGTTACGCACTCTTGAAAACATCCAATGAATTGGCCTCCACTGCCTTCTGTGGCAGAGAATTCCACAGATTCACAACTCTCTGGGTGAAAAGGTTTTTCCTCATCTCATTCCTAAATGGCCTACCCCTTATTCTTAAACTGTGACCCCTGGTTCTGGACTCCCCCAACATTTTTCCTGCATCTAGCCTGTCCAATCCCTTAAGAATTTTATATGTTTCTATAAGATTCCTTCTCATCCTTCTAAATTCCAGTGAATATAAGTCTAGTCGATCTATTCATTCATCATATGTTGGTCCCGCCATCCTGGGAATTAACCTGGTGAATCTATGTTCCACTCCCTCAATAGCAAGAATGTCCTTCCTCAAATTAGGATACCAAAACTGCACGCAATACTCCAGATGTGGTCTTAACAGGGCCATGTACAACTGCAGTAGGACCTCCTTGCTCCTATTATCAAATCCTGAAAACTGTTATTTCTAACAACATTCAAACAAGAAAGGGGTTTTGTTCTGCTCTTGATAAAATTAACAGTTCATTTGATGGAACTGCTAAATATCAAAGTATGCAAAAGAAAAACACAATCAAATTACATCATTTGGATTCTAACATCTAATACTTTCATAGAAATGATCGTCATGAAACCCTGAGTTTGAACAAGAAATTTAGGCAGAATGCTTTTATTAATTACTGTAAGACTAGTACTTGAAAATTGCATGAAATAATAGTAATATATTTCATATGGAATATCATTAAAAAGCAACAATTAATTGTAATACAGCAACATTTGGAATTAAATGTAGATGGATTTTGTTGAAATGTAAGGACATGTGGCTATCAATTTGGGGTGTGGTGATTATGTTCCTGAAGCTCATAAAATTTACTGCCACCTATAATGGGCTGTTAATCTATAATTGTGAGGCATGTGCTTTATGTGCTTTGCCATTGCAGAGCACATAAAGACAAACAGCAGATAAATGTGGGAGATGTTGTCACGAGGGACCGCAGATATTGGTTTGCAAAAAAAGTGCTGGAGTAACTCAGCTGGTCAGGCAGCATCTCAGGAGCACATGAATAGGTGACGAATAGGTGAACAGAACCTCCCCCCACAGCCCCACCACCCTCCCCCACTACTCAGTCTGAAGAAGGGTCCAGACCCAAAATGTCACCTATTTGTGTCCTCCAGAGATACTGTCTGACAAGCTATATCTGGGTGCAGGGCCAGGCTTAGAAGACATCTGAAGATGGTCAGTAACCCTGACGTGATCCAGGGACTGCTTGTAGAATAAACACTTTGATTTTGAGGTGATCTTATTTACCAGTGCTGCACTAGCATTGTTGAGTATCTGAATGATTAATATGACATCGACATTGTCAGTAAATGATTACTTTCTTCTGGCAAGTGGTTTCTGTACATGTGGTCTTTCATTTCGGGTGGGCTTTAAATCAAATATTAAATCAGTAACTCTGAACAGGAAACTGCTGGACTAGTTGTGGTTTATCCAGATTAGCTCCCTTTGAGTACAATCATCTCATCGAGCCACATCATCTTGTCAAAACTATAATGCAATTAGCAGGTTTTAATAATAACCACACCAAGGCATGACAGATGCTAGCACTAAAAAGGAAATACAAGGAACTGCAGATGGTGGTTTACAAAAAAAGACACAAGCGCTGGAGTAATTCAGCGGGTCGAGCAGCATCTCTGGAAAACATGGATAGGTGGCATAAATGAACCGAGGAGCTGTGGAGGGAGTAGTCTCTGCAGAAGGAGGAAAGGGGTGGGGATGGGAAGATGTGACTGGTGGTGGGATCTCAATGTTAGCACTACTTTAAATTACGTATATCATAAAATGTTTTTTTTTTAGCTTGTCAATTAAAACAAATCCAGTGAGAACTGACATCTATCCCGACCCATACTTTTGTTGAGAAGGTTTATTAAATATTAATTAATTTAGATAGCATTCTACAATGGTAAACACCTATGTTGAGTTGAAGTCAGAATTTTCTAGCACCCCAGGATGCATTAACTACCCATGAATATATACTTACTATTTTGTTAAATATCATTTCAATTCTAAAAAATACTACTCAATATACATTTAATTTTTTGGCAATAGATAGAATGTATAAAGTCATATTAGAATATTCAATAGAAATTGGGAGCCCTATTGTTGAAACACAGAACTGCAGATGTTCCCATTCTTACACAGACCTTTCTGTCCTAGGTCTCCTCCATTGTCAGAGTGAGACTAAACGCAAATTAGACAGCACCTCATATTTCGCTTGGGCAGCTTACAGCCCAGCAGTATGAATATTGATTTCTCTCACTTCAGGTAGCCCCGGCATTCCGTCTCTCTCTATCCCTCCCTCATTCAAGTCACACTAGCTTCTCGTTTTCACCCTACAAACAGCTAACAATGGCCTGTTTCCTTTATCATCATTACTTTTTTGCATATTTTGCACATTGTTCTTTATCTCTCCATATCACTGTCTATATCTCTTGTTTCCCTTATCCCTAACCAGTCTGAAAAAGGGTCTCAACCCAAAACATCACCCATTCCTCTCCAGAGATGCTGCCTGTCCCGCTGAGTTACTCCATCCTTTTGTGTTCATCTTTGGTTTAAACCAGAATCTGCAGTTCCTTCTCACACACTTTGGAGAGATGTTTGCAAGGAGTAATTTACTGACACGCAATGTCCATTTATTACTGAGCTGTTCCTACCTATTTTAGTTCTTGTTGGTTCAACAATACAATGTTGTAAGCAGCCATGTGGCCAGCGTGGGTGTCTATTGGTACTGTGGATTCGCTTCTGCAGCTGGCAAGTTACCTCCTCTGGCAAACATAGAACCGCACCCCAAACACAAAATAAAATGATGTATAAAGTACAGATTCTGATACCTCACTGAGTCACACTCGACATGGAGTGTTAAGAGTTCATTGTACCAAACTTTCATTTTCATGTTACAGATAATACAAATTACTACAATTTTCTTTTGAATGTAATAACCTGATCAAAATAAAAAGTCAAGAATATTAATATTAATATTAATTGATAATTGACTTTGCTATATCTTTTCAAGTTTACAATATTTCCTGAATTTGATTTCCTTCTGCAAAGGAAACGGAGTAGACTTATTAATTATGCCGATTGGCTCAATAAAGTATCTTCATGCTTATGTTAATTCAGAAAATCTGACTCCTTTAGGATTTCAAAGTCAACACAGAAAGCTTATTCATCAACCTTGGGTCCTAAGTTGGTATTAAGGAATTAATTTATGATTAACCAAAATAATCAATTTGTGACATTTATTTAAAAAAAAAATTGCAGAGTACTGCTTTTTTGTGATACTAAGGTACAATACTAATCTGCTATGGTGATGTTAGTAGGAGGGAGGCAGGGGTGTAGAAGGGAGGTGTTGCTATCCTGCAAAAGTTCCCCCCAAAAAGTTTTATTTGACTCGGACTTTGCATGACTGTGAAGATTGCTTGCAAGTTCTTTCTGAACTTCTTACCCATCACAAGTAAAGTATGACTGATTGCTCCACTTTCCTTCTCATGAATGAACTTTGCACCAGCTTATCCGCTGACCCTGACAACATGGTGTTAGGAGTGAACAACTCCCAATGCCTAATAACACGTGTCAATCTAAGAATCTGAGGTTCAGATAAGGGACAATGTTCTCCGATAAAATTTTAATGAAGTCTTGGAGCGTTAACATTTTTCTTTCGGTAAGCGTGCATTTTCTTTCTATTTTTTACTTCGGATTTATATTGTTTTAATGTATTGTAAATCATTGTCAGCTTACTTGGATATGCGCGGTTCAGTTTAACGAGGGTAAAATTCATGGGAAAAGCAGGAGACCAATGTAAACTTCACATTTGCTCATCTTTTTACAACATCTATGCCGGATATTTTACGTCAAATTCACCGAAAAGTCCAGTTTCGCAACCGTCATATCCTCATCAAATAATCCAGAGAATTTCAATTGAGTCATCAGCAACACACCTTTTGAAGAAGTTCTAAAGTTGAAAAACATTCTTTCGTGGAAATAAAATATTTCATTGTGATGATTGAACTTGTGAGATAGTGTAAATTTATCAATCCCCATTGTCATTACACTGCCTAACCAAATTATCTGAGATGTTTAAAGTTGTCACTGTTTCTGAGTTGTTTAATGATTTACCAGTATTTCAGTGTTGTAGCCACATACAAAATACACATCCTTACCCACTGCATACCTATTACTTTCTGCTTATTCTGTTTGTCCATAGGAAGCCAGCATACTGCTTTAACACAAAGCTGGCTTATTGTAATAAAGACATGATGCGCAGGAAGCCCTTTTTATATTTCAGATTCCCAGCATCCACGGTTCATGTATTTTTTTGTACAGTTATGTGTTTTTTATTAGTTAAACGGTACTTTCCATTATTTTAATATGATAGGATAGATCGGCCACATGGATCAGAATGAATATTAGCCATTGCTTTGATCAAAGTTAATTTATCATGTGGTTCTGTCCAGTAAGTATGCTAATAAACTGGACATTATTCACGAGATACGAGAAACTGCAGAAGCTGGTTTAATACAAAAAAAGATGCAGACACAAAGTGCTGGAGTAACTTGTAAGGAACTGCAGATGCTGGCTTAAACTAAAGATAGACACAAAAAGCTGGAGTAACACAGCGGGTCAGTCTTCTGTTGATGAATGGTCTCGACCCGAAAAATCACCTATTCCTTTTCTCCAGATATGCTGCCTGACCCGCTGAGTTACTCCAGCTTTTTGAATCTGTCTCCTGGAGTAACTCAGCAGATCAGGCGGCATTTCTGGTGAACATGGATAGGTGCCATTTTGGATAGGTGACATGTTAACTTTCAATAGGAACTTTAAATAACTGTAGGACTAAGACATGTAGATTTTTAAGTGATGTTATAAATTCCACAGTTATAAACAGCTTGTTAGTATTGCCATAAATCATCTCTCACCACAGAACTAACACCACCATATTACCAATACTGGCCAGCAGATAGCTCTGTCAGTTCAAAAGTTAACAACATAAACTGCACAGCAGTAATTGCAGACAATTGTCTGAGTCTGATAGAATCTGATCTGTGTATATTCCTATTTGATCAACAATCTACTGTTTAGAAAATCCTATTTAGATGTTTATTAATAATGTAAATATTAATCTCCACTTCAAATTATAACGTGGCACTAAAATAATTAATAGACGGGATTGAAACATGAGGTTAGATTATTTTAATTTTCTTTGATTTTTGGGATATGGTCAGTGCTGGTAGCTGTATCATGTATCATCTACAAAATGCAGTGCAGTTACTCTAATAAAGGCTTGAGTCTCAAGAAGGATTGCAACCTAAAACATCACCTATTCCTTTTCAGTCACTGATGTAATGCTTCTTTTTGGACAGATATGTGGGTAGGAAGGTTTAGTCGGCCATAGACCAAATGCAGGCAAGTGGGAATAGGCCAGTATGTCATCTTGGTTAATGTGGAAAAGGTGGGCCAAAGGGTCTGTTTCCATGCTGTAGAGATCTATGATTCCATTAATAATGTTTCAGTGCACTAAAATAATCCATACTAATGCATACTGTTCTTAGCATCACATTCTCATCCTATCGGCAATCACATTACTACCTGATGCAGTATCAACCTATTGTAAACCTTCCTTCCTGATAATGGTGAAGGAGGCTCAATTGTGCAAAAGGGTTAGCATTTGATGAGCGTTTGACAGCACTGGCCCTCTACTGGCTGGAGTTTAGAAGGATGAGGGGGTTCTCATTGAAACTTATTGAATAGTGAATGGCTTGGACAGAGAGGATGTTTCCACTAGTGGGAGAGTCTAGGACTAGAGGTCATAGCCTCAGAATTAAAGGACGTTCCTTTAAGAGGAGGAATTTCTTTATTCAGAGGGTGGTGAATCTATGGAATTCTTTGCCACAGAAAGCTGAGGCCAAGTCAATGGATATTTTTAAGGCAGAGATAGATAGATTCTTGATTAGTACACGTGTCAGGGGTTATGGGGAGAATGCAGGAGAATGGGGTTAGGAGGGAGAGATGGATCAGCATTGATTTAATGGCGGAGTAGACTTGATGGGCCATATAGACCAATTCTGCTCCAATCACATGAACTTATGACTTAAAACTATGTTTTTATGTAGTAGTTTTGTTATTTTTTTTTGTTGGGGTGTGTGTGTGGGGGGGTGGGGGTGGGGTGGGGAGGGGGGGGGGGGGAAACTTTTTTAAATCTCTCCCTGCACGGGGGAACCGACCTTTTCTCGTTGGGTTTCCGTTATCGTTGGGGCTGCAACGAGGAGCGGCCTCCAACAGGAAGAGACCGGGGACTCTGGTGCCGACGACTCACCGTCGCCGTCGCGGAGCTGGCCGAGTCCGGAGCGGGTGGAGCGGTGGAGGAGCGCTGCTGCTGCTGCTGCTGCGGCCCGACCGGAGAGTCGGAGGCTTCAACGGCAGGTCTGTGGACGGTGGCACCGGGAGCCCGCGGGTCCCTGGAGGGAGACCGTTTTTCAGGGCTCTCGCAACGGCGACTTCCCCCGCCCGAGTTGCGGGGTTGAAGAGCTCCTGGAGCGGGGCCTACATCACTGCCCCGCGCGGCTTGGAATGGCCGCGGGACTCTGCGAGCGCACGCCGGGGGCTCTAACATCAAGAACCCGGTGTGCGACCTCGCACCACCCGGCGTGGCTTTAATGGCCGCGGGACAATCGCCATCGCCAGCCGGGGGCTTTGACTTTGACTCTGACATCGGGGGGGGGGGGGGGGGGGAGAGTGCAGTGGAGAGATAAGTTTATTTGGCCTTCCATCACAGCAATGTGATGGATGTTTATGTAAATTATGTTGTGTCTTGGGTCTATTTGTTTGTAATGTACGGCTGCAGAAACGGCATTTCATTTGGACCCCTTGAGGTCCAAACGGCATTTCGTTTGGACCTCAAGGGGTCCAAATGACAATGAAATGTATCTTGTACTCTTGTAAACCCTGTGAATGAAGCAAGCAGAAGGTGGCAATAAACAAGTGAACACAAACAGAAAAATAGTCACAAATCAACTGTAAATTACTTTGAAAACATTTTGAAAAGATTTGGATAAAAATGTTGCATACTTACATTATTGAGCTAAAACAAGATAAACCTTATTTCTTCTTAAAGGTTTTCTCTGTTATTCCTTACAAAAATAAAAACATAATAGAGGATACAATTTGTCATCTAGAATAAGAACACATTGCAAGATATCTGAAGGTTGTTGCTTCAAAGCATTAAATAGTATCTTAACAATGTGAAAATTACATTGGCTTCACAACTATGTGAAAATATCTTCTTTCAAAATTTATTGTTATAACTTCCCAAGCAAAAATGCTCCAGGAACAAACCCAGCCAAATTGAACAAGCCTTAACTGTAATTACTAACTTCAACAAATGTTGTACTCCAACACAAGATGGCAGCATTGAAACACAACTGAAGTATCAATCCTTGTGCACAAGTAACAAATATCTCATGTAACTATTTCAGGATTTCAGGTCACTGTGAAGAGACTACTATTATCTGGGGCTGCATACCTTGTGCCATATTTATATAATTGTATATGCTTGACAGTGATTGATAAGTTCCTGGTGTTTAAGAAGGAACTGCAGATGCTGGAAAATCGAAGGTAGACAAAAATGCTGGAGAAACTCAGCGGGTGAGGTAGCATCTATGGAGCGAAGGAAATAGGCAACCTTTCGGGTCGAGACCCTTCTTCAGACTGATGTGAGGGGGGGGGGGGGGGGGGGGGGGGAAGAGAAGAAAGGAAGAAGAGGCGGAGACAGCGGGCTGAGGGAATGCTGAGAAGGGGAGGAGAAAGCAGGGTCTACCGAAATTAGAGAAGTCAATGTTCATACCGCTGGGGTGTAAACAGCCCAAGCAAAATATGAGGTACTGCTCCTCCAATTTACGGTGGGCCCCTCTCTGGCTCTGGCCATGGATTAGGCCCAGGTAAGGACAGAGAGGTCGGATTAGGAATGGGAGGGGGAGTTGAAGTGCTGAGCCACCGGGAGATCAAGGTTTTTGCAAACCGAGCGGAGGTGTTGGGTGAAGCGATCGCAAGGCCTCTGCTTGGTCTCACCGATGTAGAGCAGCTGACACCTAGAGCAGCGGATGCAATAGACGAGGTTGAAGGAGGTGCAGGTGAACCTCTGCCGCACGTAGAAAGACTGCTTGGGTCCCTGAATGGAGTCAAGGGGGGAAGTAAAGCGACAAGTGTGGCATTTCCTGCGGTTGCAAGGGAAAGTGTCAGGAGAGGGGGTGGTTTGGGTGGGAAGGGACAAATTGACCAGGGAGTTACGGATGGAGCGGTCTCTGCGGAAAGCAGACAGGGGAGGAGATGGGAAGATGTGGCCAGTGGTGGGATTCCGTTGGAGGTGGCGAAAATGTCGGAGGAGTATTTGTTGTATGTGATGGCTGGTAGGGTGGAAGTTGAGGACAAGGGGGACTGCCCTTGTTACGAGTGGGGGGATGGGGAATGAGAGCAGAGTTATGGGATATAGAAGAGACCCTGGTGAGAGCCTCATCTGTAGTAGAAGAGGGGAACCCCCGTTCCCTGAAGAATGAGGACATCTCCGATGCCCTGGTGTGGAACACCTCATCTTGGGTGCAGATGTGGCGTAGATGGAGGAATTGGGAGTAGGGGATGGAGTCCTTGCAGGAAGCAGGGTGGGGAAGAAATGTAATCCAGATAGCCATGGAAGTCAGTGGGTTTATAGTGGATGTCGGTCTGTAGTCTATCACCTGCGATGTGAGGTCTAGAAATGGTAAGGAAATGTCGGAAATGGTCCAGGAGTATGTGAGTGTTGGATGGAAGTTAGTGGTGAAATGGATGACTTCAGTGAGTTGTGTGTGGGTGCAGTACGTAGCACCAATGCAGTTGTCAATGTAGTGGAGGCAGAGTTCCTGGTAGTGTTTTCACAAAATAATAATTTAGTTTTATCAGCGAGACCATGCGCAGGCTCGGCGATCGTTTCGCTGAACACCTTCGCTCAGTCTGCCTTAACCTACCTGATCTCCCGGTTGCTCAGCACTTTAACACCCCCTCCCATTCCCAATCTGACCTTTCTGTCCTGGACCTCCTCCATTGTCAGAGTGAGGCCCAGCACAAATTGGAGGAACAGCACCTCATATTTCGCCTGGGTAGCTTATACCCCAGCGGTATGCAGGGGCGGAAATCCCGGGGAGCCAGGGGGGACTTGGAGGAGCGAGCTGTGCCAAAACACTCTCGGCAGCCCTGACACAGGCCTGCGCCTCATCCGCAGCCAGGATCGATCACAGCTCTCGCTGCCGAATCACCACTGGACCATCCCCGTCCTCACCCGAGTGCCCCCCCGGGGGTGGCCAGAGACGTCGGGAGTCAGACGGGAGCTGTGCCCCCAGGTCCACAGCCAGCGCAGAGAAACAGTGCTAAACCCAGCTCAACTCTGCATGTCCCGCCTGATTAACCTACAGCCCTGCCTGGACTTACGAGAAATATCGCCCAGGTTTACAGCCAGCGCGGAGAAGCATCGCTAGCTCCACGACTCCAGGCTGGTGTCCCGTCGGTCCAGGCAGGGCTGTAGGTTAACCCGGCGAGACAGGCAAAGTTGAGCTGCATGTAGTGCTGGATTGAGCCTCCGAAGCCTTGCGTGTGCATGTGTGTGTGTGTGTGTGTGTGTGTGTGAGTGTGAGTGTGTGAGTGTGCGCATGCTCGCGCGGCCGGCAAAAAATTGTGTCCCCCCTGTCCCCGCCATATTTTGAAAGCGATTTCCGTGCCTGGTGGTATGAACATTGACTTCTCTAACTTCAAATAGCCCTTGCTTTCCCTCTCTCCATCCCCTCCCCCTTCTCCTCTCTCTCCATCCCCTCCCCCTTTTTTACACAGAGAGAGTGGTGAATCTCTGGAATTCTCTGCCACAGAGGGTAGTTGAGGCCACAGTTCATTGGCTATATTTAAGAGGGAGTTAGATGTGGCCCTTGTGGCTAAGGGGATCAGAGGGTATGGAGAGAAGGCAGGTACGGGATACTGAGTTGGATGATCAGCCATGATCATATTGAATGGCGGGGCAGGCTCGAAGGGCCGAATGGCCTACTCCTGCACCTATTTTCTATGTTTCTATGTTTCCCAGTTCTTCCACCAGTATTACTGTCTCCAACTACATTCTATCTCTGTCCCACCCACTCCCCTGGCATCAGTATGAAGAAGAGTCTCGACCCAAAACGTCACGATTTCCTTCTCTCCAGTGATGCTGTCTGTCCCACTGCGTTACTCCAGCATTTTGTGTCTACCTTTGATTTAACCCAACATCTGCAGTTCTTTCCTAAACATTTAGTTTTACTAAACGTGTAGGAAGGATTCCTACGCATCCAAAATTCCTTTTATCCCCAATATTCCCTTTATCGTATATCTGTACTTGGTAGATTGCTCGATTGCAATTATGTATAGTCTTTTCGCTGTGTGTTTAGCATGCAACAGAAGCTTTTCACTGCACCTTGGTACACATGACAATAAAGCTAAATTAAACTAAATTGAACAGTACAGCACAGGAACAGACCCTTTGGCCCAAAATGACCATTCTGAAGATGATGCCAAGTTAAACTGATCTCCTCTGCCTGCACGTGATCCATACCCTTCCATTCCCTGTATATCTATGTGCCTATCCAAAAGCCTCTAAAATGCCACTATTGTACAGTATTTGCCTCCACCACCACCCATGGCAGTGTGTTCCAGGCACCCATCTGTGTAAAGAACTTGCCCCACACATCTTCCTTAAACTTTGCACCTCCTTCCTTACCGTGTATATCTTGAATAAATTATGCTTAAGTACAAAATATCTACAACTGTCATAATTTACTTGGAGTGCGCTTTGGGCAATGGCCTTTCAACGGACATTTCAGTGACAGAGCTGGATATCATGAGTGTGGATATAGTGCAAATAAGAACATCACTGAGGAACGATTTATAGTTTGGGATGTTGGTTGAGTACAGTTCCTAGGTGGCAGTCAGCCAACAAGTGGATTTGAGCATTTCGGACAACTGATGTCAGTTCTCATGGTGTAAAAACCATGGAACTGCAGATCCTGGTTAAAACACAAAAGGACACCAAGTGCTGTAGTAATTCATTGGGTCAGGCAGCATCTCTGGAGAACATGGATATGTGATCTTACGAATCGAGACTCTGACCTGCTGAGTTACTGCAGTACTTTGTAGCCTTTTCTGGTTATTGTTCCCAATTTTTTCTCAACTTTCATACATAGCAGTTAATTTTTCTGCCTTCCAAACCTGTTTGTAATGCTCTATAATGTAAAGAATATTGAAAGATCATTACTAAGGAACAGCTTCATTCCCAGAGCTATAGCGGCTCCAAACCGGCCCTGCTGAGTGCCCGCCATCCCCTCTGAACTGTCTCCCTCGGATGGTCACGTCGCACAGACACATCTGCACTTTAGTCTGTTGAACTGTTTTGACTATTTTACTGTTCTTTTTACAATCCATGTTCTAGGGATATCTAAAATCTAAATTTTATTTGTTATTTATGTTATGACATCGGATGAAAGCTGCATACCAAATCTCATTGCGCTTATGTGCAATGACAATAAAATATATTTATTATGATTATTATTAATACATTCGCTAACATTGTGGCAATCTCTTACAATGCGATATACTTAATTTTTGCAGTATTTTCTTTTTGATGTTATTTAAATACAGAATCACTATGTAAATCCTAAATTCTGAGAATTAAACCTTAGTTTGTGTAATCTTTCCTCATAATTTAACTCCACTTGCTTCAATCTGCTTATCCCCACATTATACGTATTGGGTCTCCTATCCCCTCCCCCAGCTGGTTCCACCCATGATGATCCATCCATTATCTGGTTCCACATCACCTTCCTTACATCAGATTGCATCTTTAAAGCCTCTTATCACCTCATCACCCTGCAGCTTCTGTCTGTACATCCACCCTTCCCTCCCCCCTTACCCATTGGCCACTGTCTCCCAAACTCCATGTCTTCCCCGCCTCCACCTGCCCATTATCTCCATCTCACTGGTTCCCATGTTACCTGCCAGCTCCTACCTTACCCCACCTCTTTACACTGGCTATCTCCCCTCTACACTCAGTCCTGATGCAAATACTGACCCAACTCAACTAACCCTTTGCCTCCACAAATGCTGCCTGACCAGTTCCTCCAGTGGTTTGCTTTTTGTTACCTTTTTTTTATTTTTCCCATGAGTACATTGACCCTAAACAGCTGGAATCAGGGCTTCCAATGGTTGACTAAGATCAAGATGCGAGAATTTGAGGAGCACAGATCTTGGAGTTTGGGTGCTGAAGGTTGCTAGCCCATGGGGACAGGGTGTAGGAACAATGATGAGAATTTAAAAACTAACAATATTTAGTGAAAACAGATAAATCTGAATAACTATTCACTGAGAGGTCATCAACTTGAAAGGCTAAACCTGTTGAAACAAGGAACTGTAGAAGCTGGCTTACAAAAAATGTCACAAAATGTTCATGTCATAGGAGCAGAATTAGGCCATTTGGCACATCGAGTCGACTCCACCATTCAATCATGGCTATCTATCTTTCCCTCTCAACCCCATTCTCCTGCCTTCTCCCTATAACTATTGACACCCTTATTAATCAAAAATCTGTCCATCTCCACTTTAAAATACCCAATGAAAGTCTGGAGTAACTCAGTGGGTCAGGCAGCATCTCTGGAGAACATGGATAGGTGACGTTTTGGGTCGGGACCCTTCTTCACACTGATTGGGATGAGATGTGGGGTGTGGGGGAAAGAAAGCAGGAAGAGAGGAGGGTAGGACAAAGCCTGGAAAGTGATAGGTGGACACAGGCGAGGTGGGTATTGGAGCGGCAGATGGCTGTGTAAATGCCGATTATTATATCGTTCAAGAGATTACTCCCTCTAGCCACTAAGTGGACTACATGATTAAGGAGAATGTCGTTCCACGCATGCAAGCTTTCCGTCAGGGACCTTCAGAGCTTTTTCACAGATAAATCTTCATAACACAGCCTTTTGATTAATAGATTCTTTATTGTTGATGAAAAACAATAAGGAATACATCCAACCTTCTTCCGACAAATACACTATAATCTTCATCGAACTCCAGCATTTCACTTTAAAGGTTAGAATAGTCCTCGTGTCTCCATTACACTTCGCATGGTCAAAGGGTATGCCTTCCTCATGTTGGTCCAAAACTAAACTAAAAACTAAGCTTCTGCGCAAGAAACTTAGCTCCAAACACGCCCTAGAATAGGTCATAAATCCCACCCACATAATAACGGGCAGTCTAAAATTTAAAGACACATTGGATTGGATTCAATTTTAATGGTTTAGCCTGCAGTCATAACATAGAATAATAACAAAACAAACACTCAACACAGTTTAAAGCCCCAAAGTCATTGTCTCTTCCCTCCTTGCTCTCCCTCGGCGCCGAGGCAATCCAAGCCTCTGATGTCGCGACCCCGCTGGATGATGGTGTGCAAGTCCCACGGCTGATTACTAGCTCCGCAAACGGGCCAGTTCAAACTCCGCGGCCCGGGGTGGTCGAAGCTGCAGAAGCTGCCACCCTCCAGTCCAGCGGACGCAGCTGTAGTTGCGGGAGCTCCGGAACCAACCTGTGAGCTCCCGACGATGTCGTCCACTGGCCTGCTGGCCGAGCCTCCAAAGTTGGGTCGGAAGTTGGGTCGCGCCGCAACCACAGCACCGAAGTCGGCAAGCCTCGCGTTGGTAAGTCCTGGCTCTGCCTCCGGAGCCTCGAGGTCGGTCGCAGTTGGAGGCCGCCAGCTCCGCGATAGGCCTCAGCGCAGACGGACACGGAGACGGGGGGGATACGGCAAGAAAGGTCGCATCACCCCCGAAGGAAGAGTCAAAAAACATGTTACACCCACCCCCCCCCCCCCCCCCCCCCACACATACACAACTAAATAAACCAAAATAAACTGTAAAAACGGGACAAAAGAAAACAAAAAAAGAAAAGACAAACGGACTGCAGGCGAGCCGCAGCTGCAAGGCAGCGCCGCCACTATGAAAGTGCCAATAATTAATGACACACAAACCAACCAAATGGCCACTACATACCGGCCCCTAATTGTTCCGAGTATATAATGAGGCAATTATTAATAAACATCAAAAAAGTAGCCACGAAGACTTAACATATATCAAAAGCAAAAAGACAGGGAATTGAATCCCGTGGCTCCCCGTCAGGGAATTGAACTGTCTCCTGCGTGGCAGGCGGGGATACTAACCACAATACTAAAGAGAAAAAATAGCATGCACTATATATCCGCAATCAGAATTTTTCATCGACTTTACCATCTTCACTTTCGCTTTCTAGAAGCAAGCATAACTTGATTATTAATCTTATTAAAAGACTGGTTTTAGTTTAAAGTCGTACCGTGTGCACAAAACCCTTAAAATCAGGCATGATACCCAGTATATAGTCTAAAACATAACAGTCCAAAGCTTTGATAGCATGAAACGTCTTCGTCCATGTCCGATCAACTCATGGATGTATTGTAACAACAATGTTGAAGTGTAAAAATCCTTCAAAAGAATAACAGAATTTTTTGCAATAAAGTTCACTATTAGGTTTGATTTAATTTCCGGATCATTAGCGGAGATTTCAAATCCCAGCTCAAGCTTTAAGCCATTCTCTGTCTGGCTTACAGAGAGACTCTAGTTCATTGATCCATCTCTTATCGCTTAAGAAGCGGTTTCATGTCAGTTCTCTGGAAACTTCATCCGCAAGATTTTCTTTTGTGTTAACATATTTCAATTGTGCAGCATTAGTAACTCCCAATGCTCTTTCCATTGGCAGATTGTCTCTGTCCAAATCCAACTCTCTGGCTTCTTTGACTCTATCACCTAGTGGAATGCTTTCACAATTGTCGCTGATGCACTTGGAAAGTGTGAATCCTTCCTTATTGCAAAGGGAAGTCAGATGTTCTACTGGTTGAATTGCTTCCTGCTCAGTAGACAAGGATTTTAAGCAATCATCCACGTAGAAATTATTTTTCAAAGTGGTTATTACCTCCTCTGGAATATAATCTTTATTGTCCTCTGCGGTCCTCCTTAAAGCAAAGTTTGCACAACTTAGTGATGACACTGCTCCAAAGAGATCATCCCGTATTCAACAAGATCTTGCTATACATCCCTTTCAGGCCACCATTAAAATCGCAGGTAATCAATATGTTTACCTGCTACTTTCACTTGATGAAACAACGTTCTGATATTAGCCATTAAAGCAATTGGTTCTTGTCTAAATTTAATGAGAACTCCAATAAGTGAGTTGATAAGGTCTGGACCTTGCAGTAGTTGACAGTTAAGTGATGTTCCTTTGAAGACTGCAGCACAGTCAAAGACCACCCTCAAGGTCCCTTTCTTTGAGTGATACACCCCATGGTGCTGAATATACCAGAGCTCCCCATCACCCCGATTCAGTTGATTCGTTGATACCATTTCGATATAATCATTATCAATCATATCCTGTAAGAAGGATGTATATTCCTCATGAAATTTTGTATTCTTAACAAACTTACATTTCAAATTCTGGATGTGTTTCTCTGCCACACGACGATTATTCAGTAAACTAACACTTTCTTGCTTGAAAGGTAAGTCCAGACAATAGTGTTTGTCAATCTTTACTAAGTAGTTCATAATATCCATGAACTTCAACTCTTCATTTGACATCTCTTCAGATTCCTTGCTTGTACTTTCATTGGTCATGATTTTATGGCTTCATCACCGGCTTTTCTAATTTATCAGTAGATATTTGATTAACCGCAATGGTAGGATAGTTCTTCTGATTCCTGTTTTCGTTATTCCTTTTCAAGGAGCCATAGATAACCCATCCAAGTTGGGTTTTGTAGCATACGGTCCATCACCTTGGCTCCTAACAATCTGTATAGGTTCCAATGCCTTCAAAACATTCGTTCAGATAAGTAGATCGACACTAGAATTTATTTCAGATATCTTGACATCACTTCAGTTAAGGCCATGGTTTCAAGCCTTCATGTCTTGGTATAATTTGATGACCAACAGGCATGGTTCCATGTGTAAACACTTCAGATATTGGTATAAAATTATCTTCATGCAGACTGGATATCTCCATACTCGTAATGTAATGCTTTCTTCATCTTCTATTTGCTCTGATAGCTCTTCATCTATTTGTTCCAGTTCTTCCTCTTCTTCCTCTGATAGCTTCTTATCAGTGTGGTGCTTCAGGATGATATTGCCTGCACATATAACAAATTATAGAACTCTTACAGTCTCTCATCATATGTCCTTTTTTCAAACATCAAAAAAAAATTCCCTTCTCTTTCAAGAAATCCATCTTTTCTTCATATTCTTTCATCTTGAATCTTTGACACCATCTTATGATGTGACCAACTTCATCACATAATAAACAAAATACTATTTGCTTGCTAGTAGATACATTTCCTTTCATTCTATCTGTCTTTTCCACAGGTCTGGTTGTGATAGCAAAACGACTTCTCATAGGTTCTGATATTTCTTCAATTTTGATAAAGGTTTATGATCTTCAATAGTCCCGTAGTGTGGCTCTAACATGTACCGTACTTCCATGTCCAAGAAATCCACCAGGTCTGGTCGCCTGGCTACTTGCTTCTTTTCATCCAGTATTCCGCCTGCTTCATCTCTCCACTTTTCTCTCAGTCTTCTGGGCAACTTGCTAATGATGATTCTAGTATTACTTGCAAGATTTATTTCCTCCATGTGACCAAGATTTCTTATCGAGCTGCAACAACCTCTCAGAAATATTGCATAATTACTCAATGCCTCCCCATCTTCTGGCTTGATTTCTTTCCAAGCATGAGCTTTCTCCCTGTATGCGTTAGCAATCCTCTGTTCATTACCAAAATGTTCTTTAAGTAATCCTCTTGCCTCTTTATAGCCATGGCTGCCTGGCTCAATTTGACAACTTTCTACAAGTATATGAACATCTCCTCGTGTACTTCACCAGAAATCGTAAGCGTTCCTTTTCATCCGTAATTTTCGGTTCTAATACTTCTTCTAATGCCCTTACGAAAGCTTCATAGGATCTCCATCATATATAGGAATTTCTGCTGGTGGTAGAGTGAAAGAGGTATTTTGTCGAGCTATGATCTGGTTGAATTTAGCTTGCCTTTTCACCAATGCCAATAGTCCATCCTGATAACCTTGGCGTGGCTCCAAAGAACGATAGACAGGCCTTGGCTCAAAATGGCTTGCTCGAGCCTGTGCATCAGGCCTCGGAAAGGCGTGATCCGCTATTGGTTTGTCCCGAGCATCCACAGACACTCCATTAGTAGTTTGTTTTGATCTAGCACTCATTAGCTGAGATGAAGTTTCACCTACCTTACTCTGTTCCAATGGCTTTTCAAAGCCATGAAATTCGGTGGACCTCGATTGTGGATTGATTCAACTGCTGACTCAATTGGAGCAGTTTTTCCTCTAGGTCCAGAGCTCATCGTCTTTGATGATCTAGAGCTGCATCTTGAACCCTTTCTTTCCAGTGTCTTCTTCTTTGCTTTGGCCACCGCCATCTTTGTGTCTAGTTCCAGTTGTTCCTTTCGTTGCCTTTATCCGTTCTTCTTGTCGCTCAATCTCATGTTTCAGTCGCATCTTCTCTTTTTTCATCTGCTCTTCTTCTTGCTCAATCTCATGTTCCTTCATCAAGGCATCCGCTTCTATTGAGAGAGCGGCTAGATCAGCTTCAACTCCCAATCGAGCAGAAGCCCTTTATACCGAACTGGCTGTAGAATCAGATTTATGTCCTGATCTTTGTGTAGATACTTTCAAGATATTATCTTGTGGTGAAATTTCATCTTCCATTCTGGCATGTTGTTGTCACGCACCTCCAGCAGTTAATCGCTGTAAGTTGTGGTATAATTTCAGATAACCACTCCTCTGCCTTATCCATGAAACCATCGAATATCTCCACCTGTACATCATAGCACTGGATGTGTCTTTTGTGTTCTTCCAGAGATGGCTCTGAGTCCATCAGTGCATTATGTTTCTTTCCAACCTCATTGCAGAGATTCCATAGTTGGCCCATATTAGATTTCATTTTGATTACATTCTTATTCGATTCCATTAGTTTCTTCTGTTTCTCAATTAATCTGGCAACCTGTTTCCATAATTTGTTTCTCTCCTTCTCGGTTTCTTTCAGGTAGGCCGCTCATGCATTATCTGTTTCTTCTCGAGTTTTCTGTAGCTTTCAATTAACTCGTTAACTTGTTCCCATATTGAGTTTCCCTCCTTCTTAGTTTCTTTCAGGTAGGCAGCTTGTCCTTGACTAAGCTTGACTTCGCCACCTTGCGCTACCTCAGGTGTGGCTCTTTCTTCATCTTCTGGCTCCATTATTCAAACCGGTCTTAGCAGATTGTCAAGTCTTTAAATTGAACGAACAAAGTCCTCTGCTGGTTGCTCTAATTTTGGTTTGTCAACATTTGCATCAGAACCATAACAAACTGAGATTGTTGCCAACATCTCATCAACATTCACGGGCTTGCAGTGACGTTAATTCAGAAGGAATGTGTTATCAAGACTTCAAAACAATTTCTAGGTCGAACTTGTCTGTTTTTCCAGACAGATTGGAAAAACACTTTTATTGGCTATCTATTGCAGTCAGAAACAGGTGAGTTGATCATGGGGAACAAGGATATGGCGGACCAATTGAATAACTACTTTGGTTCCGTCTTCACTAAGGAAGACATAAATAATTTGCCGGAAATAGCAGGGGACCGCGGGTCAAAGGAGTTGGAGGAATTGAGTGAAATCCAGGTTAGCCGGGAAGTGGTGTTGGGTAAATTGAATGGATTAAAGGCCGATAAATCCCCAGGGCCAGATAGGCTGCATCCCAGAGTACTTAAGGAAGTAGCTCCAGAAATAGTGGATGCATTAGTAATAATCTTTCAAAACTCTTTGGAGTAGTTCCTGAAGATTGGCGGGTAGCAAACGTAACCCCACTTTTTAAGAAGGGAGGGAGAGAGAAAATGGGGAATTACAGACCAGTTAGTCTAACATCGGTAGTGGGGAAACTGCTAGAGTCAGTTATTAAAGATGGGATAGCAGCACATTTGGAAAGTGGTGAAATCATTGGACAAAGTCAGCATGGATTTACGAAAGGTAAATCATGTCTGACGAATCTTATAGAATTTTTCGAGGATGTAACTAGTAGCGTGGATAGGGGAGAACCAGTGGATGTGGTGTATCTGGACTTCCAGAAGGCTTTCGACAAGGTCCCACATAAGAAATTAGTATACAAACTTAAAGCACAAGGCATTGGGGGTTCAGTATTGATGTGGATAGAGAACTGGCTGGCAAACAGGAAGCAAAGAGTAGGAGTAAACGGGTCCTTTTCACAATGGCAGGCAGTGACTAGTGGGGTACATATGATTAACATGTAGAGGAACCAACGAGAGAGCAGGCTATTTTAGACTGGGTATTGAGTAATGAGGAAGGGTTAGTTAGCAATCTTGTTGTACGTGCCCCCTTGGGCAAGAGTGACCATAATATGGTTGAGTTCTTCATTAGGCAGGCAGTGACTAGTGGGGTACCGCAAGGCTCAGTGCTGGGACCCCAGCTATTTACAATATATATTAATGATCTGGATGAGGGAAATGAAGGCAATATCTCCAAGTTTGCGGATGACACTAAGCTGGGGGGCAGTGTTAGCTGTGAGGAGGATGCTAGGAGACTGCAGGGTGACTTGGATAGGCTGGATGAGTGGGCAAATGTTTGGCAGATGCAGTATAATGTGGATAAATGTGAGGTTATCCATTTTGGTGGCAAAAAACAGGAAAGCAGACTATTATCTAAATGGTGGCCGATTGGGAAAGGGGGAGATGCAGCGAGACCTGGGTGTCATGGTACACCAGTCATTGAAGGTAGGCATGCAGGTGCAGCAGGCAGTAAAGAAAGCGAATGGTATGTTAGCTTTCATTGCAAAAGGATTTGAGTATAGGAGCAGAGAGGTTCTACTGCAGTTGTACACGGGTCTTGGTGAGACCACACATGGAGTATTGCGTACAGTTTTGGTCTCCAAATCTGAGGAAGGACATTATTGCCATAGAGGGAGTGCAGAGAGACGGTTCACCAGACTGATTCCTGGGATGTCAGGACTGTCTTATGAAGAAAGACTGGATAGACTTGGTTTATACTCTCTAGAATTTAGAAGATTGAGAGGGGATCTTATAGAAACTTACAAAATTCTTAAGGGGTTGGACAGGCTAGATGCAGGAAGATTGTTCCCGATGTTAGGGAAGTCCAGGACAAGGGGTCACAGCTTAAGGATAAAGGGGAAATCCTTTAAAACCGAGATGAGAAGAACTTTTTTCACGCAGAGAGTGGTGAATCTCTGGAACTCTCTGCCACAGAGGGTAGTTGAGGCCAGTTCATTGGCTATATTTAAGAGGGAGTTAGATGTGGCCCTTGTGGCTAAGGGGATCAGGGGGTATGGAGAGAAGGCAGGTACGGGATACTGAGTTGGATGATCAGCCATGATCATATTGAATGGCGATGCAGGCTCGAAGGGCCGAATGGCCTACTCCTGCACCTAATTTCTATGTTTCTATGTTTCTATCTTCCAAGCTCGCATTCATTATCTGGCTCTTCTTACAGAAGCCGTTTAAAATTAAAGCTTTGCAGCTTCAAAATTCAAAGGAATAATAGTCAGTTTCTACTCACAATATCTTAATAATGTCTTTAGATCTACAGATAGGTTCGCTGTCAATATACCTCAAGACCATCTCTGGCCGAGATCTATTGTCTTCAGTTCCTCGGCTGGAAGCAGTCTTCTGGCCATAACCTCTTTCGAGATTTTAGCCTAATCTTCTGTCCCACTCTCTGGGACTGGCATTCACCCCCCTTCGGAGGTATCCTCTGACTTAATGTAGCGGCAGATTTTTATATTGTTCAAGAGATTACTCCCTCCAGCCACTAAGTGGACTACATAATTAAGAAGAATGTTGTTATACGCATGCAAGCTTTCTGTCGAGGATCTTCAGAGCTTCTTCACAGATAAATCTTCATAACACAGTCTTTGGATTAATAGGTTCTTTATTGTTGATGAAAAACAATAAGGTATACGTCCAACCTTCTTCCGACTCGTACACTATAATCTTCATCGAACTCCAGCATATCGCTTTAAAGGTTAGAATACTCCTCGTGTCTCCATTACACTTCGCATGGTCAAAGGCTATGCCTTCCTCATGCTGGCCCAAAACTAAACTAAAAACTAAGCTTCTGCGCAAGAAACCTATCTCCAAACACGCCCTAAAATACGTCATAAATCCCACCCACATAATAAAGAGCAGTTGAAAATTTAAAGACACATGCCATAATTAATGACACACAAAACAAGCCAAATGGCCACTACAGGTTGAACAAATGATGAAAAGACTAAAGGTGTAAATTGAGGATAGAGAAGTTGCGAATTGTGAAGCCAGAGGATCACCAACTGGGGAGCGGTCCTGAGCTACCATCTAACTCATTGGAGACTGTCGGATTAACTTTAATCGGACTTTATCTTGCACTAAACGTTATTCCTTTTACCCTGTATCTATACACTGTGGACAGCTCCATTGTAATCATGTATAATCGTTCCAGACTGGATACAATGAAACAATAAAGCTTTTCACTGTAAAAACATAGAAACATAGAAATTAGGTGCAGGAGTAGAGGCCATTCGGCCCTTCGAGCCTGCACCATTCACCATTTACTATGATCATGGCTGATCCTCCAACTCAGTATCCCGTACCTGCCTTCTCTCCATACCCCCTGATCCCCTTAGCCACAAGGGCCACATCTAACTCCCTCTTAAATATAGCCAATGAACTGGCCTCAACTACCCTCTGTGGCAGAGAGTTCCAGAGATTCACCACTCTCTGCGTGAAAAAAGTTCTTCTCATCTCGGTTTTAAAGGATTTCCCCTTGATCCTTAAGCTGTGACCCCTTGTCCTGGACTTCCCTAACATCGGGAACAATCTTCCTGCATCTAGCCTGTCCAACCCCTTATCATCTGTACCTTGGTACACATGCCAATAAACTAAACTTCAAGTTCAAGTTCAAGTGAGTTTATTGTCATGTGTCCCTTTATAGGACAATGAAATTCTTGCTTTGCTTAAGCACACAGAAAATAGTAGGTATTTACTACAAAACAGATAAATGTGTACATATACCATGATATAAATATATACACACATGAATAAATAAACTGATAAAGTGCAAATAGCAGAAAGTGGTTATTAATAATCAGAGTTTTGTCTGAGCCAGGTTTAATAGACTGATGGCTGTGGGGAAGTAGCTATTCCTGAACCTGGTTGTTGCAGTCTTCAGGCTCCTGTACCTTCTACCTGAAGGTAGCAGGGAGATGAGTGTGTGGCCTGTATGGTGTGGGTCTTTGATGATACTGCCAGCCTTTTTGAGGCAGCGACTGCGATAAATCCCCTCGATGGAAGGAAGGTCAGAGCCGATGATGGACTGGGCAGTGTTTACTACTTTCTGTAGTCTTTTCCTCTCCAGGGCGCTCAAATTGCCGAACCAAGCCACGATGCAACTAGTCAGTATGCTCTCGACTGTGCACCTGTAGAAGTTAGAGAGAGTCTTCCTTGACAATCCGACTCTCCGTAATCTTCTCAGGAAGTAGAGGCGTTGATGAGCTTTTTTGATAATTGCGTTAGTGTTCTCGGACCAGGAAAGATCTTCAGAGATAACTTTGGAATATTATCTGATTTTGTTTGGATAGCATGCAAAACAATGCTTTTTACTGTACCTTGGTACACATGACAATAAACTAAACTATATATTATCTGACATTGTTTGTGTAGCATGCAAAACAATGCTTTTCACTGTAGATAGACAAAATGCTGTAATGACAGATCAAAGCATATGACGATAAGGAAATGTAGAATCATTCATTGTTAGTTATGGGGAAGCTGACGACACGGCATACAATCAGTAATGATTGGGTGGGCGGCGCGACTCACGTTGCAGCGGCCTCTGCAGTCCGTCTGTCGTTTTTTTAAAATTTTTTGTCGTGTTTGAATGTTTGAATGTAGTTTAAAGTGTTTTTTTTAACTGGGTATGTGTGTGGGGGGGCGGGGGGTGGGGGAAACTTTTAAAATCTTTCCCCTGCACGGAGAACCCGACCTTTTCCCTGTCGGGTCTCCGTTGTCGTTGGGGCCTAGCACCGTAGAGCGGCCTCCAACCGGAACGACCTGGGGCTCCAGTCGCGGAGCCTGCAGACTTACCCACCATCGCGGAGCTGGCCGAGTTCGGAGCGGGAGGAGCTGTGGTGGTGCGCTGCTGCGACCCGACCCCGGGGATTCGGAGGCTCCAACCGCAGGTCTGGTGGACGGTGACACCGGGAGCCCGCGGGTCCCTGCTGGAAGACCGCTTTTCGGGG
The DNA here is from genome assembly GCF_028641065.1 of Leucoraja erinaceus. Taxonomy (NCBI): domain Eukaryota; kingdom Metazoa; phylum Chordata; class Chondrichthyes; order Rajiformes; family Rajidae; genus Leucoraja; species Leucoraja erinaceus. The sequence continues at coordinate 46,912,719 of NC_073382.1, read as the reverse complement.
CTTCCGCAACGGCGACTTCTCCCGCCCGAGTTGCAGGGTTGAAAATTACCTGGAGCGGGGCCTTACATCATCGCCCGGCGGGGCTTTAAATGGCCACGGGACTTACTTACCATTGCCCGCCGGGGGCTTTGACTCTGACATCGGGAGGAGAATGAGGAGTGCAGGAGAGAGATAAGACTTTGCCTTCCATCACAGTGAGGAGGAGATTCACTGTGATGGATGTTTGTGTAAATTGTGTTGTGTCTTGGTTCTTTATCTTGTGTGTATGAGTGCAGAAACCAAATTTCGTTTGAACCTCAATGAGGTTCAAATGACAACAAATAAATTGTATTGTATTGTAATATTTAATCAGGACAGTAGAGCTAGTTGGAGAACTGGGATGGGGTTGGGACAGAGAGGGAAAGCACGGGTTACTTGAAGGAGAAATCAATATTGATAACGCTAGGATGCAAACTGCCTCAGCAAAATATGAAGTGCTGTTCCTTCAATTTGCATTGGGCCTCACTCTGACAGTGGAAGACGCCCAGGACAGAAAGGTCAGTATGAGAATGGGAGGGGGAGTTAAAGTGTTTAGTAACTGCGAGTTCACGTAAGCCTATGTGGACTGAAAGGAGGTGTTCAGCGAAACAATCGCTGATCCTGTGCTTGGTCTTGCCGATATACTATTTATGAGTCCACACCTGGAACAGCGGATACAGTAGATTGTATTGTATTGTATAACTTTATTGTCATTTCCTGAGTATTCACATACCCAGAGGAAACAAAAAAACGTTGCTCAACCAGTGTCCATTCAGTGTGCATTAAAAATAAATAGAAATAAAAATACATATATCATGAACAAATTTACCCAGGGAGATGGCTCTACTAAACATTCAACAGGCGTTCCGATCGGCAGCGGCACGACAGTGGCTCCGCTGCAGTGTGTCCAGGTTGGTGGTTGGTACGCGATACTTTGGCAGGGGGCAAAGTCCGTTTATCAGTCTTATAGCCTGCGGGAAGAAGCTGAGGAGCATCCTGCTGGTTTTGCAGCTAATGCTCCTGTACCTCTTCCCAGATGGCAGGATGGAGAATATGTGATGCGATGGGTGGTAGGGGTCTTTGATGATGGAGATGGCTCTGCTGATACATCTCTTCCTGTATATGTCCAGCAGGAAAGGGAGTGGAGCACCAATAATCCTGCTGGCGGTCTTCACAATCCTGTCTAGTTAGTGCCGTTCGTACGCCTTGCAGCTCCCGAACCAGGAAGTGATGCCATAGGTCAATGTGCTCTCGATTGAAGGAGGTACAAGTGAACCTCTGCCTCATCTGATAGGACTGTCAGAGTCCCTGGATGGAGTTGAGGGAGGAGGTATAGAGTCATAGAGTGATACAGCGTGGAAACAGGCCAACATGCCTGCGTTTGGTCCAATTCCCTCCAAACCTGTCCAATCCATGAAATGTAGCTTTTTCTTAAAATGTTGGGAAAGTCCCAGCCTTAACTAACTCCTCTGGCAGCTTGTTCCATACACCCACTACCCTTTGTGTGAAAACGTTACCCCTTAGATTCCTATTAAATCTTTTCCTCTTCACCTTAAACCAATGTCTTCCGGTCCTTGATTCCCCTACTCTCGGCAAGACTCTGCATCTACCCAATCTATTCCTCTCATGATTTTATACACTGCTATAAGATCACCCCTCATCCTCCTGCGCTGCAATGAATAGTCCCAGCCTATTCAACCTCTCTCTATAGCTCAGACCTTATACGGACGGCTGTTGCATCTCCTGCAGGGGAAAGCACCCAGGGAAGGGGTGGTTTGGTTGGAATGGATGAGTTAACCAGGGAGTTGGAAAGGGAACGGTATCTGCGGAAAGGGGTGAAGATGGGACGATGTGGCTTGTGGTGGGATACCATTAGAGGTGATGAAAATATCGGAGGATTATGTGTTGTATGCAACGGCTGATGGGGTGAAAGGTGAGGACTAGGTTGGACTCTCTCCCTGTTGCAATTGGGGGAGGGAGACCAAGAACAAAGCTGCACGGTACCGAGGAGACCCATGTGAGGGCCTCATCCTGGAAGAGGGGAACCCGCGTTCCCCAAAGAACGAGCACATCTCAGATGTCCGGGTTTCGAACACCTCGGCTTGGGTGCAGATGCGGTGTAGACGGAGGAATTGTGAGTACGGGATAGAATCTTTGCAGGAGGTAGAGTGGGAAGGAGGTTCACTGTACCTGGGAACATGTGACAATAATAAACCGCAACCCAGGACTGACTCCATCCATCAGCAGATGCGCAGCGGCTCCCACGCCGACTGCGCATGCACCGCCTTTCCGGCGTCCGTTGTGGCCCACGTGACGTTAACGCTGGTGCGGGGCGGCCGGAGCGCGGTGACGCGACAGGGGCGAGCGACGCGAGCAGGCGCAGCCCGACGTGAGGTTCCAGGCTCGTGCACGCGGCCGTTGGTGAGCGGGTTCCAGCACCCGCGCACGCGGCCGTTGGTGAGCGGGTTCCAGCACCCGCGCACGCGGCCGTTGGTGAGCGGGTTCCAGCGCTCGTGCACGCGCAGGGAAACTCGCGCCCGCGGAAGCAAATATACTAGAGGAGTTCCTCTTGGATTTTTGCGCGGAAGCGTCCACTCGGAGCCGCGAGCATGGATAATGGTCCTCGCGAGAACGAGGGAGTGGCCGCCGCCGGGAGGGCAGCAGCCGGAGAGACAGAGCCGGCAGCGGCCGCCGCCGGGGTGTCGACGCGGAATCCTGGGCTGTCGCGACGCGGCTCCTCCGGCAGCCTCTTCATCTGCTCCTTCGACTGCGGGGCCACGTTTGCCAAGAACTGGCGGTTACAAGAGCACCTGCGCAGGCACACGGGGGAGGTAGGGGTGGCCATGGCTTCAGGGGATGGCGGGCGGTCTGAGGCGGTGATACAGAGGGAGTGGAGGCGGCTGAGAGCAGAGAGGCCAGGACAGAGTTGGGACCAGCGGGCTTGTTGTACACGAGGAGCCAGTGGAGGGCAACGCTGGGACGGCGGGGAGCCTTGATATGTTAGAATCTGGGCGGCAAAGGATTGGGTAGACACGTTTTTGTATTATACTAGTGATGAGTATAAATCGTACTTTGGAGGCACAAGAAACTGCAACTGGTTCAAAGACAAAGTGCTGGAGGGACTCAATGAGTCAGGCAGCATCTGTGGAAGGAATGGTGTATTGGTTTTTAGTTTATTGTCAGGTGTACAGTGAAAAAAAATTTTCTTGTCTGCTATCCAGTCAGCGGAAATACTATACATGATTACAGTCCAACTGCCACACTGTACAGATTTAGGATAAATGGAATAAATGAATTTGAAGAAGGGTCCTGACCTGAAATGTCACCCATCCTTTTTCTTCAGAAATGCTGCGTGACCTGCTCAGTTATTCTAGCACTTTGTTTATCTTTGGTATATACCAGCATCCTGCAGTTTCTTTCTACACATAAAGGGAATACAGTCTGATTAAAGATAGTCCAAGGGTCTCCAATGAAGTGCTGGCAAGTATGTACATGGCAAGATTCGCAAGCTTGCAGATGATACAATATTGGTTGGTATTGCAGACAGTGAAGTTGGTTGCCAAAAATTGCAGTAGTATCTTGATCGGCTGGCCGGATGGCTTGAGGAATGTGAGGTGTGCATTTTGGAAAGCCTATCATGGCCAGAGCTTACACAATGAATGGTAGGGCTCTGGGGACTGTTGTAGATCAGTGGGATCTAGGATGCAGATACATACAGTGGCTTGCAAATGTATTCATACCCCTTGAACTTGTCCACATTTTGTCATGTTACAACCACAAACGTAAATGCATTTTATTGGGATTTTATGTGAAAGACCAACACAAAGTGGCGCATAATTGTGAAGTGGAAGGAAAATGATACATGGTTTTCAAATTTTTTTACAAATAAAAAACTGAAAAGTGTGGCGTGCAAAAGTATTCAGCCCCCTTTACTCTGATACCCCTAAATAAAATCCAGTGCAACCAATTGCCTTCAGAAGTCACCTAATTAGTAAATAGAGTCCACTTGTGTGTAATCTAATCTCAGTATAAATACAGCTGTTCTGTGAAGGCATCAGAGGTTTGTTAGAGAACATTAGTGACAAACAGCATCATGAAGCCCAAGGAACACACCAGACAGGTCGGGGATAAAGTTGTGGAGAAGTTTAAAGCAGGGTTAGGTTATAAAAAAATATCCCAAGCTTTGAACATCTCACGGAGCACTGTTCAATCCATCATCCGAAAATCGAAAGAGTATGGCACAACTGCAAACCCTACCAAGACATGGCCGTCCATCTAAACTGACAGGCCGGGCAAGGAGAGCATTGATCAGAGAAGCAGCCAAGAGGCCCATGGTAACTCTGGAGGAGCTGCAGAGATCCACAGCTCGGGTGGGAGAATCTGTCCACAGGACAACTATTAGTTGTGCACTCCACAAATCGGGCCTTTATGGAAGAGTGGCAAGAAGAAAGCCATTGTTGAAAAAAAGCCATAAGAAGTCCTGTTTGCAGTTTGCCACAAGCCATGTGGGGAACACAGCAAACATGTGGAGGAAGGTGCTCTGGTCAGATGAGACCAAATTTTTGGGCCTAAATGCAAACCGCTATGTGTGGTGGAAAACTTATAATGCACATCACCCTGAACACACCATCCCCCACTGTGAAACATGGTGGTGGCAGCATCATGCTGTGGGGATGCTTTTCTTCAGCAGGGACAGGGAAGCTGGTCAGAGTTGATGGGAAGATGGATGGAGCCAAATACAGGGCAATCTTGTAAGAAAACATGTTAGAGTCTACAAAAGTCTTGAGACTGGGGCAGAGGTTCACCTTCCAGCAGGACAACGACCCTAAACATACAGCCAGAGCTACAATGGAATGGTTTAGATCAAAGCATATTCATGTGTTAGAATGGCTCGGTCAAAGTCCAGACCTAAATCCAATTGAGAATCGTTGGCAAGACTTGAAAATTGCTGTTCACAGGCTCTCTCCATCCAGTCTGACTGAGCTTGAGCTATTTTGCAAAGAAGAATGGGCAAAAATTTCAGTCTCTAGATGTGCAAAGCTGGTAGAGACATACCCCAAAAGATTTGCTGCGAAAGGTGGTTCTACAAAGTATTGACTCAGGGGGGCTGAATACTTTTGCATGCCACACTTTTCAGTTTTTTATTTGTAAAATAATTTGAAAACCATGTATCATTTTCATTCCACTTCACAATTATGCGCCGCTTTGTGTTGGTCTATCACATAAAATCCCAATAAAATACATTTACGTTTGTGGTTGCAATGTGACAAAATGTGGAAAAGTTCAAGGGGTATGAATACTTTTGCAAGCCACTGTAGTTAATTGAAGGTGACGTCACAGGTAGATGGGGTGATCAAAAAGGCATTGACGTTCACCAGTCAAGAGTATTGAGTGTAGAAGTTGGGAAGCTTAGATGGTTGAGGTCCGAAAGGTTTAAAGAATCTGGCTGAGCCTGGGACAGATTAGGGTTAGGATCACTGAAACATAGAAACATAGAAATTAGGTGCAGGAGTAGGCCATTCGACCCTCACTGCACCGTCATAGATCAGTATCCAACTGAGTATGTAGAAGTCCCCTTGGGAAGCCTTAGCAGAGAGTTGAGGTCCGAAAAAAAAAGTTTAAAGATCCTTCTGGTTGTCCTGGACTTCCCCAGGGACAATCTTCCTGCATCTAGCCTGTCCAACCCCTTAAGGATTTTGTAAGTTTCTATAAGATCCCCTCTCAATCTTCTAAATTCTAGAGAGTATAAACCAAGTCTATCCAGTCTTTCTTCATAAGACTGTCCTGACATCCCAGGAATCAGTCTGGTGAACCATCTATGCACTCCCTCTATGGCAATAATGTCCTTCCTCAGATTGGAGACCAAAAATGCACGTGACAGGTGTTTTAGCTCTCTCCCTGTCAAATCCTCTTGCTATGGATGCCATTCGCTTTCTTTACTGCCTGCTGCACTGCAACATGACTGGCTTAGCATCTCCCCCTTTCCCAAGGCCACCGTTTAGAGAGGTCCCGTTTTTGTGGTAATCCACTAGTATTTGGCCTATGTTGGTCTCCTACACTAACAAAAAGCTTAGTGAGAAACCGCAAAGCTTGGAGATATTGCCTTCAGCAGATCATCTATGGGGTCCCAGTACTGAAGGAAATACTGGCATTGTGAAAAGGACCCGTTTTCTAGCTTCCGAAGCCAGTTCTCTATCCACATTCTGAACCCCCAATCAGCTTTAAGTTTGGTATCTCTTTTGGACCTTGTGCCTTTGATGTACACCACATCCATGGTGCATTTTAGTTAGATCCTTTCAGTGTCAGTATACAGATGACTTTGTACAAAATACAGAAGAATTAGATGGAAGAGAAGGCAATTTGTCCCTCATGAATATGCTCCTACATTTATCGATATGATAGTTGATCTACGGTAGCCCCATTCTTTTGTATTATTCCTATATCTTTTTAGTCCCTTGATATCCAGAAATTTAGCAATCTCTCCTTTGAAAGAAGTTGATGACTGAACACCTTCACCTCCCTTAGTCGAGAGTTCATTCGCTTGTGTGTCAGACGACGTTCTGCCATCGCTTTGCCACAGCCAGTGTCACATCTGTGTTACAAAGAGTGAAGTAACATCTCATCTTGCCCTAAATGCAATCCAAGACTGAGTCTCTAGATTTTGAATATCTTGGCTGCCTCCTTGCATCCTATCTGTTGAATCTTCAATGATGTTAATGCTATGTTCTCTAGAGAATAGAGGCTAGTAGATGCACTCGTGCCTCAAGCAACAAACCTGCCATTCTACCAAACATCATAAATTTATAAAAGAAAATCATGCTCATCTAATCTGACTAATTAGCCTTTACATTAGGCTTTAGAGATACAGTGAGAAAACAGGCCATTCGGCCTACCGAGTCCGCGCCAACCAACAATCACTCCGTACATTAGTGCTATCTTACACACTAATGATAATTCACATTTACAGAAGCCAATTAACCTTTGGTATGTGGGAAGAAACCGGTGCACCCGGACAAAACCCACACGGTCACAGGGAGAATGTACAATCTCCATACAGATAGCACCTGTGGTCAGGATCAAACCCAGGTCTCTGGCACTGTAAGGCGGCAACTCCACAACTGTGCCACCCATTAATAAGATTGATCTTATTAATTAGCAGTGCAGGTTCAAGCGGCCATTGTGTATTGTGTATTCCTTATGTTCAACACTTGTGAATAGCAGGGCTGCAAGTTGCGCTCATGAATAGCTGTTACTGCTGAACGACAATGTAAGGGATTATGATAGAAATGTGTGAGGTGTAGATTTATGGATAAGGCAGTGGGAATACATGATAGAAGCTTGAAAGCTATGTTAAGTAGGGAGGATACAAAAAAAAGTCATGCAAATGGCTGTTCAAGATAATGACGCAGTCATAAACATGCATTTTAAGATGATGTTAGAGTACAGAGGTCTAGAACAGATATGGCAGAAGATCTCTAAAAGTAAGATCGGGCAAAGAATGGTTAAAAGCAGTTGTGTACCAGAATTCTCAAGTGTAACCTTTAAGGTAACTTTGGCAGCAATACAAGTGAGGGAAAAACAACAAGAATAGAGAAGAATAAATGTTTCACTGGAAATTTGGATGTTAAAGATAAAGTTAATTAAGGTTGTGATTAAACAGCAGAAGTAAAAGTCACTGTAACAGAAGTAAAAGGACAGACAAAACAGTTGAGAATGAAACAGCTGTTGTACATGAAGTCCTTCAGTTAAAGCTTTTTTACTTTAGCCTGCAGTTTGCAAATGGAACTAGTAGTAAAACAAGTAAGTTTATGCTTTCTTTCCCTCCAGAAACCATTCTCATGTGAACATGAAGGTTGTAATAAACGCTATGCTAGAAAAGGTCACCTTACAAGACACATTCATATTCATGGAGGAGAAAAAACATTCAGGTCAGTTTGCATGTTGAAGTGATTTATATTGATGTTTCTTCAGAGTTATTAGACACAAAAAGCTGTAGTTAATCAGCAGGATAGGCAGCATCTCTGGAGAGAAGGAATGGGTGTTGTTTTGGGTCGAGAACCTTTTTCAGACTACTACTGAAGAAGGTTCTCGACCCGAAACATCACCCATTCCTTCTCTCCAGAGATGCTGCCTGTGCCGCTAAGTTACTCCAGCTTATTGTGTCTATCTTCGGTTTAAACCAGCATCTGCAGTTCCTTTCTACACATTTCTTTAGAGTTGTTACAGTTTAAAAATATCAAAATTTGAATACCTTGTGGTTTTATTAAAATTCACACAAAGCCTTGCACAGATTTTTGTAACTTTTTGGCAATAGTACACCATTAGAATTTGGGAATACGTAATTTCTGTAAAGGGTGCCCTCGGCATTTTTCTTGCCTTTGTCTTGTTTGTCTCTTGCACTGCTGCCCCAAACTTGCCATGCATGAGTTTGTGCGATTTTGGCTTTGTAAAGAGCATATTGACTGGTTGCATCATGGCCTGGTTCGGCAACTGGAACGTCCAAGAGCGGAAAATACTGCAAAAAGTTGTGAACACTGCCCAGTCGATCACCGGCACTGGTCTCCCCACCATCGAAGGGATTTATCCGAGTCGCTGCCTCAAAAAGGCAGCCAGTATCATCAGAGATCCACACCATCCTGGCCACACACTCATTTCACCACTGCCATCGGGAAGAAGGTGCAGGAGCCTGAAAACTGTAACGTCCAGGCTCAGGAAAAGCTTCTTCTCTACAGCCATCAGGCTATTAAACAATACAACCTCAAATAAGCTCTGAACTACAATAAGCTATTATTATTGCACTACGATTGTTTGTTTTTTGTATGTGTGTATATGTGTACATTCACAAGTACACTGAACCTTTTTTCTCTTGTTTATCATATTGTTTACAGAGTACTATGTTTACATATTCTGTTGAGCTGCAGCAAGTGATAATCTAATTGTTCTATCTGGGACATATGACGATAAAACGCTCTTGGCTCTTGACCCTGTTTTGTGTTGCAAGTTTTTTAGCATATCACTTCAGAACATTCTGATTTGAGCAATTAATATGAATATCTGAGTGATTATTTTGGTTTACTCAAACTGCTATTTTGATTACATATTAGACCTAAATTCTTTAGTATTTTCCCTTATTTCCATTATTTTTATTTACATCCATGAGATTGGATACTGCTACAAGGCAGTATATGTTGTCCATCCCTGATAGGCCTTTAAATGGTGATCAGTTGTGAACCATTGTAATGTGTATTGTGTGCCGTAAATTGCAATTTTAATACAATTGAGCAGATTCCTGGGCATTTTGAAGACAGTTGAGAGTAATCCATGTTGCTGTGTGCCTAGAATTGCACCAGGTATAAACATTTACAAATGCATCAAAGTATTTTTTTGTTGTAATTTTAGAATACTTAACATTTGCACATGCTTATTTTTTCAATCAACCAAATTAATTCAGTAAAAGATAGAAACATAGAAATTAGGTGCAGGAGTAGGCCATTCGGCCCTTCGAGCCTGCACCGCCATTTTTTTGTTGATCATTCAGAATACTTCTCTCCATACCCCCTGATCCCCTTAGCCACAAGGGCTTATTTTTTTCAATGGCAGAGAGACCAGAGATTCACCACTCTCTGTGTGAAAAAAGTTCTTCTCATCTCGGTTTTAAAGCCATCCTTCTGTGACCACTGTCCTGGATCTACTTGCCATGATTGATTGGGCAGATTTGCCAGCCTAAATGATGAGGAATCTGAGAAAGTTTCGCACTGTTTCATGGCCATGTGAAGTCCACTTTTGCAGGTGTCCCTGGGCCAACACTTACTTAGAACAATATCGCACATCTGTCTTTGGTTGGGAATCTAATTTCTCCCAATTATCTACTTCAAAATGGCAGGAATGGAAAGGGATACAGAAAAATAAATATGTAGGGTCCTTGCCATGTATAATTATGCCCAATATTGTTGACTGTGTTGCATTGCAGACATTTTTATCAAAGTGTTCTCAAGTGATTTGAGTTTTTCATTTAATACTGGGACAGTGCACGAGTTTTACAGCAGAAAATCTACTCTAATCTAGGATATGAGAGATGACAATTTTTCAAAAGACTTCTAATTGTGGTGCGAGAGCACAAAATAGAGGAAGGATTTATGAAGAAGATCCCAGTCTTCAGAATTGCAACAGCTGAAAATGTTACCACCTTTGGTGGAGTGGAGTTTAAATTTTGTAGCACTTAAAATAATGTTGTCCTCTAACAATTCATGTCTTGCAGGTGTACAAACGAAATATGTAATCAAACATTTACGACAAAAGACAACTTAAAGAAGCACCTTTTAAGAAAGCATGACATTGTTGAAAAGCCTTATTTGGTAATTAACCTTCTACCCTAACTATTCCCTAAACTGCAAAATTAACAACAAGTGTATTCAAGTAGGACTCCTGAATAGACCATTCCAAAACTGGTGGAGAATGTCTTGTGTACTGAATTAGTCTGTTAGCAAATGGTGACATATCGTTGCAAGAGTAATAAATATCTCGTCTTGAAGTTCGTACAATCAATTTTCACAAAGCAGCTTTTTTTTTGATAATCACTGTCATCTTTTTCTGAAACTGAGGAAATGTACTTTGGCCATTTGGCTATCTTGTTTGTTATGTATGAGATCAAACTCAAGTTTGGCAGGCTGGTTTACTTTATGAGTGAACAAAAATAGAATGGAAAAATTAAGCTTCTGCTTCTGGCATCACTTGGGCCTACACAAGATGCATCACTATTAGTGGCTAGTGGTGATTAAGAATGAATATCCTGCAAAATATTTCTCTGGTCAAGGAAGTTATTATATATTTTATTATCATGTATTATCTTTTATTATCATGTATTTTTGTTGTATTTCATTTAATTAATTGTCTGGTTCAAGCTAACAGTTTAACTGAATATAACAGGAGATCCTAAACCAAACCGGATGAGCTAAATGGACCAACTATCTTTTTGTTTACATAGTTTCTAATTCCCTCCATCACATGCTCTTGCCTTGTTTCTTTTTGAAGATTTTGTAAAGGTACTATACCTATTTGTGCAGCTTCAGTTTTAATGACTGAATCCTTCCACATATAATATGAAATTACAACCTAACCAGTTAATTGTAAAAATTAATGGATAAATGTTGGGCAGAACACTGGGTAAAGGCCATTAATGGTTCACATTGATTTTTGTGAGCATTTTGAAGAAAGAGCCATGGGCAATGCAACTTATGCCAGAGTACTGCAAATTTGGTACAGGTTTTGTAATAAAGTGGAGTAGGAATTGAATTCATTATATTTTTTAAATCGTGAAAATTGCAATGTCAAGCTAACAGTGAAATATAATTAGAGTAAGATTTCATGTTTTTCACACAGAATGACATATTTGCTTTCATAAGAGCAAATGATTGATTACAAATCTGTATTTGGTCATGCAGTGTGACTTTGAAGGATGTGGTAGATCGTTCAAGAAACATCAACAACTCAAAATCCATCAATACGACCACACACAAGTACCAGCATTCAAGTAGGTATTAAGCTTTGATTTATTTTCATTTTAATTAAACATTGAAGAAATACTGACTTATTTTTGTTGCTAGATGCAATTATGAAGGGTGTGACAAACGTTTTTGTTTTCCGAGCCAGTTGAAACAACATGAAAAGGTGCATGCAGGTATGTCCTTTCTTCCAAAATTTCTTCAAATCACTCAATTTTCCTTTAAATTGTTTCCTCAACTAATTGTAATATAGTGATGCAAAATGCTCCTGACGTGCAAGGTGGCTGATCACAAAGACATCAAATATTTTTATGTATTGCTCATTATGATTGGAATTATTCAGTACCTCATGGTACAATTGTGTATAGGTCTGAAAGACTTGCACAATAGATTGGTCCACGTTTGTTTTTCTCTATCATAATCCTTGCTCATTCCCACAAAATACTTGTGAAGGATTGTTTGTTCTTTAAAATACAATGCTGCCAGAAGCAAGCAGAAATGCAGGCAGGGGGGCATTTAATGGTTTAATGTCTGTCCATAATTTAGATTACCTCTAAACATATCCCATCATCATGACTTTACCAGTGACAGGCTAGAGGAATTGTTAAGACAAGTCAAAAGTGTTTTATTGTCATATGTCCCAGACAGGACAATGAAATTCTTACTTGCTGCAGCACAACAGAACATATAAACATAGTACACAATGGGAGAAAAAAAGTTCAGTGTATATGTGTGTGTGTATATATATATATATATATATATATATATATATACACATTCACACAGTCAATAATTTATTTATTTATTTATTTGTTTATTTGTTCCGAACAAGTAAAGACATAAATAGGAATAAATAACAACAACAAAATCGAAATAGTCAAACAATTGGACATTCCAGGCAATATTTGCAAAGCAATGAAAAGCATAAAGCAAAATTTAAATGTCCAACACTTTTTCTTTACAAGCTCGAAAAGGAGTGAGAAGAATAACTTATTTAATCTCACCCCTTCTCCCTAAACCCGTCTTCCATATTTAATAATTAATTAATTAATAATAATAATACCCCAGACAATTTTTAGAGATGCATACAGACATATATATACATACAACTGATATACACATACAAGTAATATGTATGAAGTAACCAAAAACATAAATTAATAATAAATAAAATAATAAATAAACATTAACCCCTTTTTGTCAACCATCCCCTTCATCCCTGTACCTTGTGAAAAAAGTAAATAAACAAATATAGTGCAATAATAATAATAGTCTGTTATAGTTCAGAGCTTATTTGCTGTCGTGTTTAATAGCCTGATAGCTGTAGGGTAGAAGCTGTTCCTGAACCTGGTCGTTACAGTTTTCAGGCTCCTGTACCTTCTTCCCGATGGCAACGGTGAAGTGAGTGTGTAGCCAGGATGGTGTGGGTCTTTGATGATGTTGGCAGCCTTTTTGAGACAGCAACTTCGATATGTCCCTTCGATGGTGGGGAGGTCAGAGCCGGTGATGGACTGGACAGTGGTCACAACATTTTGCAGTCTTTTCCGCTCCTGGATGTTCAAGTTACCGAACCAAGCCACGATGCAGCCAGTTAGTATGCTCTCTACTGTGCACCTGTAGAAGTTCAAGAGGATCCTCCTTGATATACCAACTCTCCGTCATCTTCTCAGGAAGTAGAGGTGCTGATATGCCTTCTTTATGATTGCATCAGTGTGCTGAGTCCAGGAAAGAGCTTCGGAAATATGCACGCCCAGGAATTTAAAATTTTTGACCCACCATTGTAGCATTGATATAAACAGGGTTATGGGTCCTCATCCTTCCCCTTCCAAAATCCACAATCAGTTCCTTGGTTTTACTGGAGCCAGGTTGTTGGGCTGGCACCATTTGGTCAATCGGTCGATCTCACTAATATACTCTCATCCATCACCATCTGTAATTCATTCAACAACAGTGGTGCCGTCGGCGAACTTGATGATGGAGTTCGCCCTGTCCGGCTACACAGCCATGAATATAGAATGAGTAGAACAGGGGGCTGAGCATGCAGCCTTGAGGTGCTCCCGTACTGATTGTTACTGAGGATGAGGTATTTCCGCCAATTGGGACAGACTGTGGTCTGTGGATGAGGAGGTCGAGGATCCAATTGCAGAGGGATGTGTAGAGGCCTAGTTCCGTGAGCTTGATAACTAGCTTGGATGGGATGATGGCATGTAACGCCGAGCTGTAGTCTATAAACAATTGTATTCACTTTAATAAAGATTGACTCGGGGCTCGTACGGTCCTTGAAAGCCCTGTTTTTAAAGGCCTTGAAAGTCCTTGTGATAAAAGTATTAATTCATGCAGAGTAAAGTGGTATTTTTTTCATTGTTTATAATGCGTATCTATACATAACTAAAACTCTGATCTTGTGCTCTTCCGGTTTGTGGGGTTTTTCTATTGGCGCAAAACGGTACGCGATAGCGCTATGATTTTTCGCCAGTTAACTCGCTGTTCTCCTGTTCTGCGAGTGCAACAAGTTTCATTCCGATCGATGATATATTGTAAAATTTATTAAGGTTTAAAAATCGTAAAGATCACGCATGTGCAGATTGCTGTCAGTCGCCGCCACCCAGATTGGTCTTCTCTACTGTCACTCAGGAAGGGGCGTCGCCGGGACAGTGGACGCAGCCACAATGAATGGCCGCGGCTGCAATGAATGGCTGCATCCTCTGTCCTTCATCGGCGGCGCCCGGCGTTGCACGGTCATAGCCAGTTGGCCGGAAGCAGCCGGAGGGGACGGCCACAGCCGCTGCGGCCCGGCTTCCCCGCAGCTTGCACAGAGGGAAATGAGGGACAATCTCGAGATCCTGGGAGGCGAGGAGGGAAAGCGGGGGTTGAGGGAGATGCGGGGGTGGGAAAGGAGGGAATGAGGGAGATGGGGGGGGGGTGGGGGAGATAGAGGGATAGGAGGGGGTTGGGAGGGGAGGGGAGAGGAGTTGTGGAGGGAGTGACTGAGGGTAGGGGAACAGAAAGGGAGGGAGAGGTGGGGGAGCGGAGGAGTAGAGGGGGAGGGAGTGCTGGGGATGAGGGGAAATAAGCCAAGCCTGTGCAGTTGGAGGCTATGGGTGAGTGGTGGAATATTGCGTTGGGGAACGGGTTGTGTTGGGTGACCAGGCCTCCCATTTGACGGACCCAACGGTCCCACTTAGTCTAGTTTTTATTAAAAGTCGGGAAACATTGTTACATATGTTTGCTAACGATATTCCCTGTAGGATGGAGGGAAGGAGCACTAGGACCCAGCAGAAGATGTGGCCCTTGTGGCTAAGGGGATCAGAGGGTATGGAGAGAAGGCAGGTACGGGATACCGAGTTGGATGATCAGCCATGATCATATTGAATGGCGGTGCAGGCTCAAAGGGCCGAATGGCCTACTCCTGCACTTAATTTCTATGTTTCTATGTTCCCTGTAGGAGGGAGGGGAGGAGCATTAGAACCCAGCAGAGTCGGACCACGTGCTGTCTGCATTTGTGAGATGCCTGGTGCTCGGGTGACGGGTCTGGCTCGCTGGTGGCCGGTGGAGAGTGAATGTGTGGGAGTGTGTGGATTAGTGTGTGTGGGGGAGTGTGTGGGTGACTGGGAGTGTCTGGGTATGTGTGGGAGTATGTATGGGAATGGGTGGGTGTGTGGGTATGAGTGGGAGTGTGTGTGTGGGTATGTGTGAGAGTGAGTGCAACCGTGCAATATTTAGTCAAATTGAGTATTACATGTTTTATTGTATTAGTTATACACTGGGATGCAGTGATAGGCTATAATCTTGTTGACCCTCTTGGGAGACCAGCTTGCCTCCACAAGCAAAACCTGAAACGACGCCCCTGTTTGACAGCCTCGACACCTAAAACATTAGCACTGCAACTCTGTATAGTGCGGGAACTTGCATGTCAGTTTGCCGTAGGCTATCAAGTTGGGGATTTCAATTAAATTTTGAAATCAAAAAAGCAGTTCCACCCTTCCCATTAATGTGGTTGCATAAAACTTTATGATTTTGTTGGTTAACCTTGATTGATGGCTACATGTTTTGTTTTGAATTTCTTCCATTTGTTTTACTTAAGTTCTTTTTTGAGTTCATTAAATTTATAAAACTGACATTTTTTTTTCCTATGGCCCGCAAAAATGTGCCAAATATATAATGTGGCCCTCATGCTGAAAGGTTTGGAAGTACGGTATAATTTTAAAAAATGACAGTATAAATTAAGGGTAAACAAGGAAGGAAATGGTGTAATTTCAAGGTACAATTACCAACATTTTCTGGAACACAATCTCACTTCCTCTTTTTCCAGTTATTTTCCTGTCTCATGCCTGATGACTGGAGGTCAGTGCGACAGGCCTGTAGTCTTTAATACCAGCAATCCTTGTCTTTTTGGGTACAGGGACAATAGTGGAGACTTTGAAGCAGGCAGGGACAGTACAGGTTTGCATGGACTGGTTGAAAAGCAAAGTTTTCCATTATCATGGTTTCACAATGAACAACTAGGAGATGAGAAAATGGACCATCAGTGCTCTATTGAAGTACGAATATAGATAAGTTAACCACCTTGTTTGTAATTATTATGTAGTTTAGTGTTGTTCTGTGCAACCTGGACTAATGGATTGACTGATCACCACCTCAGATTTCCGTGAAAATCAGTGTCTACATCAGAGCACACAAGTAACACAACAGGAAACAAGGTCTCCACTCCAAATTCCAATGGGCACATGGCAATAATTCGAGATATATCAATGGTTCATAACTTTGAAGGAACTTTTGAGTTGAAAGTTGATTTTTCCTGCTGTGTACTTTATACCAGAGGTGTGCAAAACATGATTTTCAATCAAATCTGAGATGTGATGCAGCCAGCCTTCTTACTTTTATTTGGTATAGAATCAAAGCATCCAATACCAAGCAATGTATAAACAAGTCTCCGATAAAACAACAATACTTGCTGGATTTTGGTCCTTGAAAATTGTATTTTTGGACCTTGAAAGTCAAAGTCCTTGAATTTATAGCTGTTCCAAGTGTACAAACTCTGTTGACTGTTAAAAATTCAGTACATTTTGGTAATAAAAACAGTTCTGTTCAATAAAACACTTGGAGTTTCCAGCACAATGTGATCTTAACATGCTGCATTAATTGTGTCTTTAATTTCCGTTTTCCGTTTGTTCTGAATTTCTGGAAAAGAAAATGGAAATTCCAGTCATTAAAAAAGTGTAGATTCATAATTCAGTTAGAATTTGTAGAAAAACATGTTTTTGCAGCGATTGAATTGGAAATTTTCATGCAAATGGATGTGTACAGTAAATTAGGACTTTTCTTAAGTAAATTCTGGTTGATTATTTTAGATCTTTTGTAATGCCTTCAGAGAGTGGATGCAAATGGTGCGGAAGCAGAAAGTAATGTTTGCTTCAAACTCTCAACAAAGCAGGCAACAGTTTGTAGAATATCTGACCTGAGTATTTCCAGCACTTTCAGATTTCCAGCACTTTGCTTCATTTTCAGATATCCATGAAGGTTTGTTTTGATTTATTCTCAGAAACGTGAGCAAAGGTTTCAATTGATCCTAATGCAACAATAGGCCTATAGTAAAATCCCATCATTAAATATAGAATATTGACATCTTAATCTTTCTTATTCCTGAGTTCTACCCATATAGCCACACTGGATGAGCCGTCTCTGAGTACAGGCATTACATTGAAGATTAATCTAATATTCCTGCAGGGAGGTTTGCTCGTGCTAGTTGGGGGAATTTATACAAGTATGGCAGTGTGTGGGAGCCAGAGCAGTAGGTCAGCAGTTAGAGGGGTCGAAGAGAAGGTCAGCTCAAGCAATTCTGGTAGGAAGAACAGGCAAGGCCAAGTGAATGAACACAACACGACTGATTGTCTATAAAGTATTTACTTTAATGCAGGAATGAGTAATGTAGATGACCTTAGCCTGGATTAGTACATGGGACTATGTTGTAGCTCTTATAGAAACTTGGTTAAAGGCAAGACTGACAGCCCAATGTTCTATGTCTTGAGTGTTTCTGGTGTGATAGGGAGGAATGTGTGAGAAGTGAGGGAGTTACATTGCTGATTGGGGAGAATGTCACAGCTGCACTTGAATATCCGTGAGGCTCATTCAGTGAGGTAACATAATTTGAATTCAGGAATAATAAATATTCATTCACTATGATGGGATTAAACTATAGGCCTCCCCATACCTAGTGGCATCCAGAGGAACAGATTTGCAAAAAGATTGTGGCAAGGTGTGAAAACAACACTAACTGTAATAGGTAATTTTAATGTCCCCCAATGTTGACTAGACCTGGGGGTTTGCATGGGGCAGAATTTTGACCTTTGATAGGTTTTCTGGAAACAATATATATAAGTGTGTTCTTAATCTTGTACTGGGGAATGAGACTGGCCAAGTGATCAAAGTTTCAGTGGGGGAGCATTTTGGGAACAGTTATTATAAGGTTTTGAGGTAGTTATAGTTAAGGGTATGGCTGGTCCTTGGGTTAAATTGCTGAACTGGGGAAGGCTAATTATAACAGTATTAGGCAGGAACTTGGGAGAGCGGATTGGGAGCGGCCCCTTGTGGGTAAATCCAGATCTGACATGTGAGTGAAAGGGGGAACTGCAGATGCTGGTTAAACTGAAGACAAATACAAAAAGTTGGAGTAACTCAGTGGGTCAGACAGCAACTCTGGAGAAAAGGAATTGGTGATGTTTCGGGTCGAGATCTAGATGATGTCAAGGCATTTTATTAATTTATTAAAAATATGCAGGGAGCTGGTGAAGGGGTAAGCCCAGTTGTGGACAAAGAGTGAATTTATGTATGGAACCAGAGGAAGTGGGCAAGGTCCTTAATGAGTACTTCACAATAGTATTCACCAAAGAGGAGGAAGATGGCGGGTGATATTAGGGAGGGGCATGTAGATTTTGGCCGTGTTGATATTAAGGAGGTGGTGTTGGGTCGCTTAAAAAAATACTTTGGATGTTAAGATTTTCTTTGCTATTTAGAAACTTTTTAACTGGTGCTCTTTCATTTTTAAAACAGTACATAGGTTATATTTAGTTTGATTAAAAAGCTAAATGTGATCAGCAACTAACCAGCTAAACTTGATTAAAGTTAAATATTTTGTTACTGGCAGTTTATTTGGTTTCTTGCATGATCTGATATTGATCCAGCATGTCAAAATGTTGATTTAAAATTACAAATGTTATGGTTTGTCATATGCTGAAAGCCCACCTTCTCCGTCGGCACACTGAGCACAGACAAGAATTACTTTTCTCTGATTAAGTCAGCATTGATTGTAAAGCTAGAAACTGTTATACCAGCAGCTGTCAGTCTCTTCATCTTTTTTTTTAATTTTAGTTAGTTAAGTGTTTTGTTTGGAGGTCTAGACTTTTTTTTATGTGGGGGGTGGGGAACTACCTTTCAGGTCGGAGAGGCGGCTTTTCTCCGGGCTGCAGCTGCGACCCGTCCTCGCGGCCTACCAGCGGGCCTGGAGCGGCGTTTCCTGTCGGGGACCGCCCAGAACCTCAGCTTCAGCGGCGGCACAGCGCTGGAGCGCTATCGCGGAGCGGGCGATGCCTTGCCTGGGTCACCGCGCTGGAGCTCCGGTGAACTGAAGAACCGCCGGGTAAAACATCGCGGAGCTGCGGGTCTGTGGAGCGACCAGCTGCGGGCGGCGGCGCTGAACTTAACATCGGGAACCTGGGATCTCTAGATGAGATCGCCAGTGGTGGAGCTCCAACCGGCGCGGCCTTGTTGGCTTCGGAAGCCGCGGCCTCCAGTGCGGAAGCGGCCGTTCCAGGGTTCCCAGGCCGCTGGGAGGACTCTCCCAACGCCGGAGCAACATCACCCGGCGAGAACGGCCTGGAACATCGGGCCTCCGTAGAGGCAACTGTGGAGGCCTCAATGGGCCCGACTATGGGTGAACTGGAGTTGGGGACTGGACTTTGTGCCTTCCCTCATGATGGGAGCCATTGTGGGGGGATGTTCTATGTGTTTAAGACTCTCATTGGTGTTATGTCTGTATTCTTTTTTTGTGTGCTGCAAAATGGCAAAAAGCATTTCACTTCACTACACCTGGGTGTGTGTGAATGTGACTAATAAAATACCTTTGATACCACAAACTAATGAAAAATGTAAAATTGAATTTGAAGGAAATGTTGACCTAAGCACATGTGCTTCTTTGAACTCTTGAAGTTTTAACAATGAACTGAAACGTTATTTCATTCTGCAGGTTACAAGTGCAAAGTAGAATGCTGTTCATTTATTGGAAAAACCTGGACAGAGTTAGTTAATCACAAGCGGAAGGAACACAAAGGTAAGCACAGAAATGAGTATCAGCTCTTAGTAGCTTTCAATAAATGGGAGGCAAATGCATATTGTATAATTCTGTTTTATATTATAAACTGCACTGCATCTTATTTAATAAAAGTAGGGAATAAAGTTGATTCTGTGTTAATACGATTTGGAATAATCCTTTTTTTTTGGTACAGGTGCACAACCTTTTATCCGAAAGCCTTGGGACCAGACACTTTTCGTAATTCGGAATTTTTCGGCTTTCGGATTGGAAGATTTTTAGCATAGATTTTAACGGCTGGCTCAGTGGTAGAGTGCTCGGCTCATATCCACAAGGTCGCAAATTTGCGCCTCGATCCCGGCAGTTACTCGATCGCGAGTTTGAGTCTTCAATTTAGTTTTTTCTTGCAGAATAGGGAGGGTTAGGCTGGGATCATTCTCTGCGAGATAATCTTAGTGCGGGAGACGAGTATAGGAGAGGTGTACTGACTGTGTTGGCAGAACTTTGGAAGTGATTGCCCACCATTCTCAAAAGCCGCTGTGTCTCCCTGTCCCTCCAACTCCAGAGGAATCCGGACCAACAGGAACCCACTCCCCGATGGGCCGCTACAGCAACAAGTGGCAGTTCGCCCACAGCCCGAGCTGCGCCCCCTCATCCGCAACCCGGGTTCCTCTGGAGTTGGAACGGGGCTGGGCTAGAGTTGCTGCTGGCTGTGAGTCTCTGGGATCTCCGTGCTTGCAGTCGGTGTCCCGTTGGTCCTGACGTCTCCGGCCACCCCCCTGGACAGGAGCTGAGACTGTGAACTGTACCGCCCTTGCCCCCTCCGTCTGCAACTGCAAACAACCCCACTCTCCTGCTCATCTGCAAGGGCGATACAGTTCCCAGTCTCAGCTCCTGTACAGGGGGGTGACCGGAGACGTCACAGCCCGAGCTGCGCCCCCTCATCTGCAACCCCAAGAACAAGACACCACCTTGCACACCATCAGCTTCTGTCCCTACGGGGAGCGTGTTCCTCTGGAGTTGGAACGGGGCTGGGCTGCTGCTGGTTGTGGGTCTCTAGGATCTCCGTGCTTGCAGTGGGCCTGGGGGTCGGTGTCCCGTTGGTCTTGACGTCTCCGGTGACTGGCACTGACCTGCTGGCTGGCATCGCCGACGTGAAGACAGTGCAAAGCCCCCGCGCCGGTGCAATGGGCGGGGAACTGGAGAGGGGAGGGAAGGGGTCACACACATGGCCGGGAAGCAGAGGGGTGTACGTGGGGTGAAACTGAAGCGAGCGACAATCTGCTGCTGCCTGCCCGTTAAAACGTTCCCACGCAAGACTCACGATACATTGTGTATCGTGAGTCTACCGTGGGAACTTTTTAACTCAGCGGGCAGGCAGCAGCAGATTGTCAATTATTAAGCCTCCCGCGCAATATACCCTCACCTCTTTTATGAATGGGGATTTAGTTCCCCTTTCTTCGAGGACCGACCGGATGTTCCACTGTCACCTCTGCGGCCGCCCTCAGTAAACGTCTTCAAGGACCTTTCTTCAAGGACTGAAAAAATGTCCGCTATTCGGAGCTTTTCGTTATTTGGATCTTCGGATAAAAGGTTGTGCACCTGTATTTAATAACCTCGCCATCTAGAGTAAATTAACTGCAATGAATTGTTGAGGAATAATGAAATATGCATTTGAAATATTGGGTCTACTATTGGGTAATACCTGTTACAACATAGATAGAAATTTTTCATGGAAATGGACAGTCATCTAGCTGGTTGTGCCACACTCGCTTATTTTTGGATTTTTTGTACATTGAAATTATTCAATGGAAAGTATTTGATTTTTTTTTTTTTTAAAGAGTTTGATATTTTCTTCTCAACCCCCCAAATCTCTTTCAAAGTTATCTTTCCTGTAAAATGAATACATAATGATCATGTTACTTCCATTTATCTAATGAAGAAAATACAACTTTTTAATTTTAAGTTGGATTGTGCCTCTACCTTCATTTCGACTCTTCAATAATAATGAATGAATGCCATCTGTATTACAGTTTATCTGACTGTACAATGAATGCTGCCTGATCTGCTGGGCATTTCCTACATCTCTGCATTTCACAGGTTTTGTTGGATGTTCTTTGTGTCTTCTCTTGCTCATTTACTATAATTAACTTGTCAACCACATGGCGTCATTAACAACTTATTACCATAAGAACCTGGCCTCGCCCTGGTGTTGGGTCGCTTATTCCTTTTGCTCTACCATCTCTCCTGCAACCTGCTTTTCCTTGCCCGGTTTTGATAAAGATTTTGACCTTAAAATGTATCTGTCCACAGATACTGTCTGACCTGTTGAGTTTCAGCATTTTCTGTAATTTTAGATTTCCAGCGTTGAAGGACAAAAGTGCTGGAGTAACAGTGGGGTCAGGCATCATCTCTGGAGAACGGATAGGTAACATTTAATTTCAGACTGAAGAAGACTCCCAACCCAAAACGTCACCTATCCATGTCGTCCAGAGATGCTGCTATTACTTTGTGTCCTTTTGTGTAAACTGGCATCTGCAGTTCCTTATTTCTACATTGAAGTTTCTTTGGATTATTCATTGTAAAATCGTAGAAGTTGTTATTGGAAAGATATTAATTTAAAAATTTAAGGGATAAAAGTATCTGTCATTTCAGAACTTGGGGATTGTGGATTAGTTCAATCATTTGAGAAGTTACTATGCTATGATCTTATTCATATTTGGATTACATTTTACTCACTAGAATAATTTGTGTGAAATGTGTAATGGGAAGTTGTCAATTGGATGTGATAAGAATGTAAATTTTGTATTGATTTGATTTTGTTTTGTTATATAGAAGTCTTTGTTTGCAGTGAGTGCAGTAAGAAGTTTAAACGGAACGACAATCTTCAAGCACATCTTAAAATTCATGGTCAAGAGAGGGAGGTCTTTCGGTGTCCCAGAAATGGCTGTGAGAGAACTTATACCACATCATTCAATCTGCAAAGCCATATTCTTTCTTTTCATGAGCAACAGCAAAACTTTATTTGTAACCATCCCGACTGTAGGAAAGCTTTTTCAATGAAAGTAAGTTCTTTAAAATTCTAAATTTAAATAAGTTTTAGTTTTGGAGCCTAGGAACAAGCCTTTTACCCCACCACATCCATGCTGACTTTTTGCCTATCTGCCACCTGAATCCTAATACTTTACGAATCTATACTGATGTCTTAGCAGTTCACATGCCTGTCTAAACATGGGTGAAATGTAGTGATTGTATCTATCTGATTCTACCACTTCTGGCAGTTCTGGATATCAACCTTTTTTTTTTTGATACTCCTACCATGTAATAGGAATATCAAAAAACAATAATTGTTGATATGCAGAACAATGTCCCTTTTACCTCAGATCAACCCTTGGTGTCTTTCACTCTGGGGGAAACAAAACTTAAGTTCTCTATTGCAGCCATCTTTAGCTTTTGTTTGTTTTGGGGGCTAGTTCCCTTCAGTTTTCTCTTCAGCATATAAAAGGCATGCTCAATTGGGTTCAGATCAGGTGATTGATTGGATTGGATTCAATTTATTGTCATTGCACTTTTCAGTGCAACGAAATGGTTTAGCCTGCAGTCATAACATAGAATAAATAACAAGACAAACACTCGACACAGTTTAAAGTCCCAAAGTCATTGTCTCTTCCCTCCTTGCTCTCCCTCTGCGCTGAGGCAATCCAGGCCTCCAATGTTGTGACCCCGCCGGGTGATGGTGAGCAAGTCCCGCGGCTGAATCCGTGCTCCGCAAACGGGCCGGTTCAAACACCGCGGCCCGGGGCGGTCGAAGCTCTTGGCCATTCAAGAATTTACCATTTTTTAGCTTTGAAAAACTACTTTGTTGCTTTAGCAGTTGTTTGAAATCATTGTCTTACTGTAGAATGAACCGCCGGCCAATGAGTTTTGAGGTATTTGTTTGAACTTGAGCAGAAAGGATGTGTCTTTACACTTCAGAATTCATTATGCTACTACCATTTGCAGTTGTATCAACAATGAAGATAAGTGAGCCAGTACCTTCAGCAGCCATACATGCCCAGGCCATACCACCCCCACCACCGTGTTTCACAGATGAGGTGGTATGCTTTGGATCTTGGGAGTTCCTTCTCTCCTCCATACTTTGCTCTTGCCATCACTCTGATATAAGTTAATCTTCATCTCATCTGTCCACAAGACCTTTTTCCAGAACTGGTTGCTCTTTTAAGTACGTCTTGGTAAACTGTAATCTGGCCATCCTATTTTTGCAGCTAACCAATGGTTTGCCTCTTGCAGTGTAGCCTCTTTACTTATGTTCATGAAGTCTTCTGCGGGCAGTGGTCATTGACAAATGGGCACCTGACTCCTGAAGAGTGTTTCTGATCTGTTGGACAGATGTTAGGTGATTTTTCTTTATTATAGAGAGAATTCTTCTGTCTTCAGCTGTGGAGGTCTTCCTTGGCCTGCCAGTCCCTTTGCAATTAGTAAGATCAACAGTGCTCTCTCTTCTTAATGTTGTTACAAACAGTTGAATTTGTTAAGTCTAAGGTTTGGCTGATGTCTCTAACAGTATTATTCTTGTTTCTCAGTCTCATAATGGCTTATTTGACGTACATTGGCACACCTTTGGTCCTCATGTTGATAAAAAGCAATAAAAGTTTCCAAAGGTGGTGGAAAGACTAAGTGCTGAGAGCTCTTATACCTGCATTAAAGGAGACAATTAAACATACCTGAGCAATTACAGCTGTGAAGCCATGTGTCCCAAACATTATGGTGCCCTGAAATGGGGGGACTATGTATAAGCACAGCTGTAATTCTACATGGTGAAACCAAAATGTATAAAAATTGCCTTTATTAAAATCTGACAATGTGCATTATAACCACATGTGATTTTTATTACAAATCTCAAATAGTAGAGTACAGAGGCAAATTAACAAATGATGGGTCTTTGCCCCAAACATTATGGAGGGCACTGTAGATAATAAACAAAGTTACTTCTCTTTGCTCTGTTTTTTTAAATTCTCTCCTATACCTATATTTCTCATGAGACTTGCTTGATTCCAGTTGACACGACTTGCCATGTGCATCCATTTAAAAAAAAAATCCTGGTCAAACTTTCAATATCCATTTGGCCCTAATTTAGTTTAGTTTAGAGATACTGTGCGGAAACAAGCCCTTCTGTAGCAATGTTACAAAATTTTGAGATTTAAAAAATCAAGTCTGCAATTTATCCCATCAGATAAAGCATAAAAATAAGTTTAATTTGACACCTAATTCACTTTCATATCTCAAGTAATAAAAAAGTTATGGCCATTTTCACACTCGGAAATTAGCATCTTGTTCCCTATTGATTTTCTATGGACATAACAAAAAAGCTGTGATCATGGACAGTCAAAAGCCCATAACCTTCTTAAAAATTAAGAGAACTGAATGAAATTTTCAGTTATCATAGATTGAACCATTCTGAAACAAATATAAAATAATCTTACTTGGATGACCTGAAATTAAAGCATATAATTAGTTAGTTACCCAATTGTAGCTAATTTCAAACTTCAATTACTAGATCTAAACATCTATCCATTTCTTAATAAATGATTAACATTTTTAAATAGCCTAAATGTCCAAATAATATTCACAAATAATTCACAATAAAACATGATTTTTATAGGCCAAATGGAAGGAATTTAGTGTTCAATTGCTGTAAATTAAAGTCCATTTTAAATCAGCTTTCTAGTGGGATCCTGTGAACGCGCTGGTTTAGAACATTCACATTGCGCTGGATTTGTGCCTTCAAATACCCAGAAAAATACTGCGGGATATAATGGGGCCAAAATGAGCTACTCGCTATAGAAAACTTTATATACAGGGTTCTTAAGAAGCCCCTTTTAATGTAAAAATAAGGTACATACCTTTAATTGTTTGCTTTATAAAACCCTGGGGCTGCGAGAGGTCGCGGGTTTAGAGAGCGATTTTTAAACTACTATAACTATTATACAAGGCCATAAAAACGAATAATACCTTTTGCGACGGGGTCTTTCAGCGATTTTTCGTTAATGATTTACTAGGCTGAACATTTTCGATTACAACAGCCTAGTAAAAATCGCGTTTTAAACCCGCCCCCTCTAAACAGCGCCAAAATCACGCACGGGGCCTGGGGTAGATTCTCAACGACGATTCAAGTAGGTTTTGCAACATACCTACCTTCTGCCCACTGAGTCTGCACTGACCAGCGATCCCCACATATTATCACTACCCTGCACACATTAGAGACTTTTTTGTATGCATTTATACCAAGCCCATTAACGTACAAACCTGTACGTCTTTGGAGTGTGGGAAGAAACCGAAGATCTCGGAGAAAACCCATGCAGGTCATGGGAGGAACGTACAAACTCCGTACAGACAAGCACCTTAATCGGGATCAAACCCGGGTCTCTGGCGGTGTAAGGCAGCCACCTTAATCATAAGATCTTGGTGGCACTTTTCAAATAACACCTAATTGCTAGATGTTGTGTTACTCACAAGCATCTGCTTCCAATTTACTTCTGCCAGTGTGTCTCTTACTGTTCCCAAAGTGTTCCCCCGCTGACAATTCTACTACCTGCCCAGTTTCATTTCCTCAGAATTTAAGTACAGTTGAATTTAAGTACAGCACACCAAAAATGACCACATAGAAACTTAACTTTTGGTGTGAATGTTACCTTATTATTAATTCTCATTTAAAAAAATTTGCTGTAAATTCTAGAAGGCTATAAGTGTTGGCTAATTTATATATGTATTGGTTTATGAACACTTCATGGATTAAATCTCTCTTGAATGGCATGCATGCTTTGACAAACCGATAATGTAAGATGCTTAAAATATTACCACTTTTTTTCTTGCAGCAAAGTTTGGACCGCCATTCTGTTATACATGACCCTAAAAAACAGAAATTAAAGGTACATATTGTAGTTTACATTTTTATTTAGCAGTGTGCTTTACGAATATATGGGGAACTAAAGAGTAACTATTCAAATAAGTAATTAAACTTTGGTACAAATGATGGTCTATTCATTCTTGTAACTGCAAGTTTAGTTTAGAGATACATTGTGGAAGATAATGTGATAATGAATTTTTTCACCACTGCACATCTTAATAAAAGAGAGATTTAATGCTTCTGTGATTGTGAAAGAACCATCCACGAGACTTGAATATCTTGAAATTTTCAGTGCTTTCACTTTTGCAGGACAATAAAGTTTTGTCTTGCGACAACTGAAACACAAACAGAGTTGGCCACTTGTTAATTTCCACAATGTTTTAAACTGTCATCAGAATTGTCTGGCTAATCAAAATGTCCTTCAGAAGAAAACAGTTTCGTACTCCTCAAATGCAAAATTATTTCCTTGTGCATTTTAGTTGAGGTCTTAATGCTGAGGCATTATTATCCAACCTACAGAAACCTTGTCCCCGTTGCCATTTCCATTTGTACGAACACTAGTTTTCCTGAGTTTAATTCAGCTTCGTGAGCCAAAAATCAAAGGTTTTAACACATATAATAATCCACCAGTGTCGTGAGAAGTGTGCAACCAGTAAAATCTCAGAGCAGAAAATGTTCACTGCTCAACTTCTGGGAGTCCCAGTTATCATCTTTTAAAACATGTGTTTGTATTTGGCACGTGAAGCACAAAAGCGGCAACAGTCTGAGAAGAAAGCGTTTAGTTTTATTACAGTTTGCATTTTGTTTCCTACAGGGAAAACGGCCTCGTCCGAAACGTTCTCTTGCCTCGCGCCTTGCTGGATACCTTCCTCCTAGGAAACAGCAGTCCGCTGCAGCCGTGACTAATTTATCTGAAATGCTTGAAAACGCCAAGATGTCAGAATTAAAGAAGAAAACTGAGCTGCTGGAGCCTGTCGTAGCTAATTAATTATTACTGTTGAGGAAACCTTGAACTTTAAAAGTTTGTCATATTGATGTGTAAACAATAACTGAAACCTTGGATGGCTTTTCAATGCTATACAGGTGATTTGGAGATTTGAGCCTATCTTTTAAATACTTAATAGCAATAAGTAGTATTCTCCATGTAATTAATACCTAATTTCATTTATTTCAACTGAGTTGTTTGGCAAAAGTTCTGCTATTAAACACAAGGAAGGACTCAGTGGGTCAGACAGCTTCTGTGGAGGGAAACAGCAGATGACCTTTAGTGCTGTGACCCTTCTTCAGACTCGGACATTGTCTGAAGAAAGATCCTGACCCCAAAAAATCGTCTGTTCATTTCCCTCCACAGATGCTGCCTGACCTGCTGAGTTCCACCAGCAGTCTCTTTTGTGCGCAAGATTCCAGCATGTGCAGTCTCCATTGTACTGCCCTTGTACATTTCAGCTTTTATGTCAAATAGCCCCTCTTCCTATTTCAACAATCTTTGCAACTTTTTTCCTCTTCCATTTAATTGCAACTTTCTTTCAGTTGCATCACTGCTATTTAACTGCAGGACATGACCAAAGTTGCCTTAATTCATGTTTTGAGCCAGTCTGATCATTTCTCAGTCAACTGACACATAGCCAAGAAGAAATATATTACATTGTTTTTTCTTTAATCATTGATCTGTAATGTGAAGGATTTTTAAAAGCTATGTACAAAAACATAATTAAAATGAAACTGCTCTTTGGAAATAGTTTTCGTCAAAGTTTCTGACCATTGCACCTTTTAGGCAGTCTGATTCAGCCTTCACTTTGATTCAATTTCTTCATTTCTTTTTCAGACAGATGCCGCAGAACACACATAACTGCTTTCCCTTCTTTAATGATCTTTGGTCTCAACATGAAGGTAGCTTTATCTGGCATGGACTGAACAACTTGATCCAGCAATGATTCCTTTAAGAGATTAAAACGTTAAAGTTAGAAACATTGTTCAGAGTATAAACAGTAGCTGCGTTGCATGCTGTTGAAACTAGATGAATTAAGACTTTAGGGATACAGTGCAGAAGTCTTCAGCCCGAGTCTGTGCCGACGTGCGATCACCCTGTACACTAGCACTATCTTAACCTATACACTAGGAACAATTTACAGAAGCCAATTAACCTAAAAACCTGTACGACTTTGGAATGAGGGGGGAAACCGGAGCACCCATGTGGTCACGGAGAACGTACAAACACTGTACGAACAGCACCCCAGTCATGATCGAACCTGGGTCTATGGTCTTGCAAGGTAGCAACTCTGCTGCTGCACTACTGCCACTCAACGTAATGAAAAATCTTGAATGAATTAAAAACTTGAAGGAAGGCCTTTGAAGGATTCTAACTTTACACTGCACAGTTAATTCCTCTTATAGGCAGCTAAATGTTTCCAAACTGCTTTTTGTATATTATAAATTTGTTTTTTTTTCCCCTCATAATTTAGTAATCCTATGAAAACTTGCAAAATACTCATCTGAGAAGAAATTCTCATTTGAACGTTAAATTTCCAAGTGGAAATGTTCTGCTTTCAACATTTAAAAAACTGGAGATTATTTCTTCATTAACTAAGTGTCAAGGTAGCAGATTAAATGCAGATGTTGCTGTTGTTGTGGTTATCAAACCCTTTGCCATGCCAGAGCATTATATTGGGTGCAAAATATTTTCATGGATTAAATTTAGTAATGTTGAGATTGGTATATAATGTGCAATTTGTACACAAGATCATTGTAAAAATCAATAGATTTTGTTTTAAACATTATCATTCTCTAAAAGCAAGCATGTTCAAATAACAATCTTTCAAATTTAATAAATTGTCTTGAGACCAATGTTGATATCATACACCTACCTATCAAGTAAAGTCTATCTTGGCATCTGAATACATTTCAAACAAATATGTGTACTTTGTTGATTGCGTCACTTTTGTTATTTTGATCAACAATCTACAAAGCTGTATAAAATTAAGGTTGCAATTGGATTTAATACCCATTTTCTGTTCTCCAATGTTTAAAACAGTAGGTTGCAACTAATTAAAAAAATCTTCCAAGTACAAAGATGGGAGTCAAAATACTTTGATCTCAGATCATCTTTCATTTAGTAGCTTCATGGTCAAGAGCAGCATAATAGATTGAACCAAAACATTTTGTTCATCACATGCA
Organism: Leucoraja erinaceus; assembly: GCF_028641065.1. NCBI lineage: Eukaryota > Metazoa > Chordata > Chondrichthyes > Rajiformes > Rajidae > Leucoraja > Leucoraja erinaceus. The sequence goes on along the minus strand of NC_073382.1, from coordinate 46,882,814 downwards.
GTCTTACCATTTCCTCTACTTTATCTGTAGCAGCTCCTTTTCGAACAGTAATCCGAACATGGTGATGCTTTTCAACCCACTGCTGGATATGTTTAATTTTTGTTTGTAGGTCATGCTTTGCAATATCAGCTGAGAAAGTCTGTTCCTTAATTTGGAAAGCTCCTGTGTTCCAAAAAAAAAGGGGGGGGGGAGAAAATCCAACTATTTAATGTTTAAAAACATGTGGTCTAGGTGGCCAAAGCACATTCAAAACCTGTAAATTCTTTGTGCTAGATAGACCCAGTCTGAAGATTGACCCAGTCTGAAAAAGCCTGAAACATCACCCATCCTTTTTCTCCAGAGATGCTGTCTGACCCGCTGAGTAATTTCAGCACTTTGTCTATCTTTGGTATAAACCAGCATCTGCAGTCCCTTCCTACACAATCCTACGTGCTAGTTTGAAGCACTCAGGAGGGGACACTGAATGTTCACAGTGGGGTAGGTATCCATGACGTCCCTTTCTTTTGATAAACCTGCATAGCTTTTAATTTCAGCATCTTGTAACTTCCATATCAGATTTCCTGCAGCTAGTATTTTGCTTTCTATGTTCATCTATTTTTGTTCAAAAAGTCAACCATAACAGTAGGTTTGTATTTTTGTTTTGAATTATATTGGGTCCACAATTAATGATGGTTTTTAAAGATTTTCCCAATAAAGAGATGCTTCTATATTCTGCCCACTGGATGGCAATGGAGAGATTCTGAGCATCAATGTGACCTGCAAACAAACTGCTTATAATTTGTTTTACTTTTAGCATCGAGGTACCTGAACATTGAGACGGGATGCATCCCTGCCTGGTCCGGCAACTCGAATGCCCAAGAACGAATATGATTGCAAAATGTGGTGACCATTGCCCAGTTCATCACGGGCACAGACCTCCCCACCATCAAAGGGATCTACAAGTTGCTGCCTCATAACAGGCAGCCAGCATCATCAGAGACCCACACCACCCTTAGCACAAACTAATTTCATTCCTGCCATTGGGAAGAAAGTATAGGAGCCTGAAAACTAATGTCCAGGTTGTTTCTTATAACCCTCAGGCTATTAAAACATAACAACTACAGTATATATACTGCTGTATATACACTACAGTATACTACTGCACTTTTGTTATGGGGTTTACAGAGTACTATGTTTACATATCTGTTGTGCTGCTATAGTAAGAATTTCATTGTTCTGTTTTGGGAAATTTGAAAATAAAACACACTTGACATAAATTATATGTTGAAAAGAATTGTCCACACATCAAACAAAGACACTGGAGTTTTGTAGTGATTCCAATTAACATTAGTGCAACGAGAGAATCGCAAACCCCAGAAATGGATGGTTCTACTTTTATAACAAAAGTATATTCAGAGGTTTTTTTTACAAGCATTTGAAATCTCATGAGAAACAATGACACCCACTTACCAGTTTTGAGTTTGGCCTTCTGTTTTTCTCTGAGTTTCATTTGTTCCTCGTGAATCTGTTTTCCTGTCATTAACTTGTACACTGGAGGATCTGCATTTTCGTTGAGAGGCACAATTTTGATGCCACGCTCATCCATCATGCGAATAACGTCGGCCCTGTGCTGATTCCCCAGATTTTCTCCATTTTCATCTATTATGTGAATGATGCGATGACGAATTTTTCTACCAATGCTTCCTATTGCTTTCCGTGCTCTTGGATCTGTTTTGATCTTGTGCTGCACTGTCTCAGGCTCATCCTCGCCAGTTGTAAAGGTTTTTAGAGGCGGCATCCTACAGGCCTGTTGCCAGTAGGGAATGATACAGCTGGATGGGTGAATCTTCATCACTGTCCTTGACAATAAACTATGAAAATATCTTGCATTCTCATTGCAAACATACCAGCCAGCTTTAGTTTGCAGTGTCTTGAAAGCAATTTTCCATGCGTAGCTTGCAGCCATCCTAAAAGACAATACAGTAGAGACAAGCTGATGGGTTTTATGCCACTTTGGCTGTGTAGTGATTTTCAGTATTGTTACTGTCAAGTTCCAACTTAAATTGATTCACTTGAAAGGAAACGACCATGCTTTTTGGATGAAACAGGAATAAGGAATGAGCTCCAGCTTAGGAAGCTGTATTAATAAATTCATATTAATAAGCTGTACGAGCAGAATTGCCCTTCGAGTCTACTCTGCCATTCAATCAAGGCTGATTACTTTCCCTCTCAACCTCGTTCTCCTGCCTTTTCCCCCATATTCACCCTTACTAATCAAGAATCTGTCAATCAGATTTACAAATAACCAAGGACGGCCTCCATAGCTGTCTGGCAATGAATTCTATAGATTCACCACCCTCTGACAAATAAATGACTCCTCATCGCCTTTCTTAGAGGTATGTTTCTGATATGGAATTATAGAAATGTATTAGGCTAACAAGTAGTCTGTTTAACCCCTACTCTTTGTTCTTGGATCCTTTTTTGCTACAATAATCCAGAATTAATGTCTTTCTGAAAGTAAGTTTTTATACAATTATTCCTAGACAACTGGCTGAATTCCTCAATTTCATGCTCATAATGAGAGACAAAATGCTGGAGTAACTCAGCGGGTTAGGCAGCATCTCTGGAGAGAAGGAATAGGTAGTTTTGGGTCGAGACCCTTCTTCAGACTTAGTCAGGGGAGAGGGAGACTAGAGATATGGAAGGGTAAGGTGTAAAAACAACAGATCAAAACAGACGATCAAGGAAATGTAGAATGGTTTATTGTTAACTGAATGGAAGGTAAGAACTTGGCATGAAATCAGTAAAATTAATCAGGAGGACAGTGAAACTAGTTGGAGAACTAAGGTGGGGAGGGATGGAGATAGGGAAAAGAAGGGTTACTTGAAGTTAGAGAAATCAATATTCATACTGCTGGATTGCATATACATAGAACAGTATAGCATGGGGAAAGGCCCTTCAGCCCACAAGACTGAACATGATGAGAAAATGACATTAATCTCATCTGCCTGCACATAATCCATACCCCTCCATTCCTTGCATATCCATGTGCCTATCCAAAAGCCTCCTAAACGCCACTATCATATATGCCTCAATCACCATCCCTGGCACCATGTTCCAGGCACCCACCACCCTCTGTGTAAAAAAACTTGCCCTGCATATCTTTAAAAAAAGGTTGACTGTTTACCCTAACTATGCCTCTCATAAAGGATCTCCCCTCAGCCTGCAATGTTCATGAAACATTTTATTACATTTTTAAATAACGCGTGCACGACTAAAAATGGAGAATTTTTTTTAAAACGATTTATCGTTAAAAGCACCAGGTAAGGATTTAAAGTGAGAACAAACGTTAAAAGTGACTGGGTCAGGGAAGGAGGGTCTCACGCTGATGGGCTGTTCTCCAGTGCTAGGGCTTGAGGGGGTCGCAGCGCAGCTGCAGCTCACTCGCGGTTCCGGCTGCGGCCGAGCGAGCGCCAGCCGCCCCGACCCGGCCTGGCCCCTACTGTGGGCCCGAGGCTTCGGCCCAGATCCCGGGCCTCGCGTACTGCACTCACCCGCTACCCGAGTCTCTTCTTCGCAGCTCCAATCCCCACTCCCGGGTGGGGGGGGAACGGTGAAATCTGCCAGAAACACAGCTGTCTAAGGCAACTGTCCCTGAGCCAGCGGGAGACGGTGAGGGGAGGAGGAGATGGAGGAGGAGGTGCAGAGTCTGGCAATGCCCAATGAATGTGAAAGACGCAAAGGGCAGCTTCCAGGTGAAGTAAATCACATACTGTCTGCACAGACGAGGTGGCCCAGGTAAGTATAATAGCAGCATTTAAAATACACTTGGGCAGGTACATGGATAGGAAAGGTTTCGAGGGATATGGGCTAAACGCAGGCAAGTGGGACTGGCTTCTTAAGTCAAGTCAAGTTTATTTGTCACATACACATACGAGATGTGCAGTGAAATGAAAGTGGCAATGCTCGCGGACTTTTGTGCAAAAGACACACAACAAAACAACCAAACAAATTATAAACACAATCATAACACACATATTCTTTTACATAATAAATAATAGAAGGAAAAACGTTCTGTAGAGTTAGTCCCTGGTGAGAAAGGCGTTTACAGTCCGAATTGCCTCTGGGAAGAAACTCCTTCTCAACCTCTCCGTTCTCACCGCATGGCAACGGAGGCGTTTGCCTGACCGTAGCAGCTGGAACAGTCCGTTGCAGGGGTGGAAGGGGTCTCCCATGATTTTATTTGCTCTGGAGTTGCACCTCCTGTTGTATAGTTCCTGCAGGGGGGCGAGTGAAGTTCCCATAGTGCGTTCGGCCGAACGCACTACTCTCTGCAGAGCCTTCTTGTCCTTGGCAGAGAAATTCCTAAACCAGATGGTAATGTTCCCGGACAAGATGCTTTCCACCGCCGCTGCGTAGAAGCACTGGAGGATCCTCGGAGACACTCTGAATTTCCTCAATTGCCTGAGGTGGTAAAGGCGCTGCCTTGCCTTACTCACGAGTGCTGAGGCGTGTGATGCCCATGTCATATCCTCGGAGATGTGGACTCCCAGATATTTAAAACAGTTCACCCTATCCACAGGATCCCCATTTATCCTCAATGGAGTGTACATCCTCGGATGATGTGCCCTCCTAAAGCCCATGATCAGCTCCTTCGTTTTTTTGATGTTCAAGAGGAGGCTGTTATCCTGGCACCAGAGTGCTAGATCAGCCACCTCCTCCCGGTAGGCCTTCTCGTCGTTGTCTGAGATCAGGCCCACCACCACAGTGTCATCAGCAAACTTAATTATTGAGTTGGAGCTGAACCTAGCCACACAGTCATGTGTGTACAGGGAGTACAATAGGGGGCTGAGGACGCAACCCTGGGGCGATCCTGTGCTCAGGGTGAGGGTCTTCGATGTATTCCCTCCCATCTTGACTACCTGGGGCCTGGCGGTGAGAAAGTCCAGGACCCAGGCACACAGGGAGGTGTTGAGCCCCAATTCCATTAACTTCCCGGCCAGTCTGGTGGGGACTATCGTGTTGAAGGCTGAACTGTAGTCTATGAACAGCATCCTCACGTAGCCCCCCTTCTGGCTGTCCAGATGGGAGAGAGCGGTGTGCAACACCTGGGAGACCGCATCGTCCGTGGATCTGTTCGGACGATATGCGAACTGCAACGGGTCCATGTTGCGAGGGAGGAAGGCGCAGATGTGTTTCTTCACCAGCCTCTCAAAGCATTTCATGACTACCGAGGTAAGGGCCACCGGACGGTAGTCATTCAGACAGGCTGGGGAGGCATTTTTTGGTACCGGTACAATGATGGATTTTTTGAAGCAGGCAGGGACCACGGACTTGTCCAGGGAGAGGTTGAATAATGTAGTGAGCACTGGAGCTAGCTGCGTAGCACAGGACTTGAGTACTCGCCCCGAGATGCCATCGGGGCCTGCAGCTTTTCTCGTGTTCACCCGTGTCAGAGCCCTCCTCACGTCGTGCTCGGACAGCGAGAATGTGTGCACATTCCTCCCTTCAGCTTCGGTAGCCAGCCCGCTGGCGGTATTGTCGATAGTCGGCAGACCTGGAGTGGTGTTGCCCCTCTCGAAACGAGCGTAAAAGGAGTTCAGGTCGTCAGCTAGGGAGGTGCCGGCACATGCGGATGAGGAAGGGGTGCTCCAGTAGTTGGTTACAATCCGTAACCCCTGCCACAGGCTTCTGTTGTCCTGCTGCTCCATCTGTAACTCCATCTTGTCCCTGTACCTTCTCTTTGCGTCCTTCACCGCCCTTCGCAGCCGGTAGGACTCTGCCTTGTAGACGTCCATGTTTCCTGATGCCAGGCCCGAGTTGTAGGTAGCGGTGCGAGCATTCAGGGCCACACGAACAGACCTGTCTACCCAGGGTTTTTGGTTCGGAAAGGTGCTTACCCTTACCGTGGGGACGATGTTGTCGGTTACTGTTGCGATGAAGTCCATGACTGCTTCCGCGAACTCACTGACGTCACTGGAACTTGCTTCGAACATATTCCAGTCGACATCCCTCAGTGCATCTTGCAGCATGGCCTCTGACTGGTCGGACCACCGCTTTACGTCCCTCGTCTCTACCGCTTCCCGAACTATCCTCTGTTTATACTCCGGCAACAGGAAAATGGCAGCGTGGGCATCTGTGGGCATCTTGGTTAGTAGGGACAGGTTGGGCCAAAGGGCCCATTTCCACACTGACTCTATGCAAGCAGAGCAAGGGTCACTTCAGGCTTGGGAGTCACTGAGTCCCCAGGTGTATGGCAAAGATGATGTATCCGGGGGAGGTTTCACGGCAGTCGGGTCACAACCCGTGCTGTTGCTACACTACGCCAAATGGAGTACACGCGATGAACTGCAGGTAAGCACTGACCATTGTTTCCAGCGCAGCGGGCCCGTTAAAACCCGCTGAAATTGTCAATTTTTGCGCTGTATATAATTATGGAAATCGGGATAAACGTGAGAGACATTTAGCCTACTTCAGAATTTCAAAAGTGAGGAGAAATGATGGTAATAATAATAATAATAAATTTTATTTATGGGCGCCTTTCAAGAGTCGCAAGGACACCTTACAAAAATTGAGCAGGTAGAGGAAAAACATGTAAGGGGAATGAAATAAATAGTAGAGACATGACTAGTACACAAAGTAAAGACAGAATTCAATTCAAAACACAATATGAGGCAATTAATGCACAGATGAAAAGAGAGGGGGACGTGGGGCTAAGGATAGGCAGAGGTGAAGAGATGGGTCTTGAGGCGGGACTGGAAGATGGTGAGGGACACGGAATTGCGGATCAGTTGGGGGAGGGAGTTCCAGAGCCTGGGAGCTGCCCTGGAGAAGGCTCTGTCCCCAAAACTGCGGAGGTTGGACTTGTGGATGGAGAGGAGACCGGCTGATGTGGATCTGAGGGACCGTGAGGGTTGGTAGGGGGAGAGGAGGTCAGTGAGATATGGGGGGGCCAGATGGTGGAGGGTAGATGAGGATCAGGTGAGTAGGTGAGGATCAGGATTTTGTAGGTGATCCGGTGGGAGATGGGAAGCCAGTGAAGTTGTTTGAGGACTGGAGTGATGTGATGCCAGGATTTGGTGTGGGTGATGAGTCGGGCGGCTGCGTTCTGGACCAGTTGGAGTCGGTTGATGTAGGTGGAGCTGATGCCAAGGAGAAGTGAGTTGCAATAGTCCAGTCGGGAGGAGATGAAGGCATGGATGAGTCTTTCAGCAGCGGGCAGTGTGAGAGAGGGTCTGAGTTTGGCGATGTTGTGGAGATGAAAGAAGGAGGTTTTAATGACATGGCGGATGTGAGGCTCAAGGGGGAGGGTGGAATCAAAGATCACGCCAAGGTTGCGGGCCTGGGGAGATGGGGAGACAGTGGTGCCGTCGATGGTGAGAGTGGGGTTATTGATTTTGCTGAGTGTGGCTTTGGAGCCTATGAGGAGGAATTTTGTCTTATCGCTGTTCAGTTTGAGGATGTTATGTTGCATCTAGGTTTTTATAGCTGACAAACAGGAGTTGATATGTGAGAGGGGGGAGTTGTGGGGGCATTGGGTGCCGAGGTAGATCTGGGTGTCATCGGCGTAACAGTAGAAGTCCAGGTTGAAGTGGCGGAGTATCTGACCAAGGGGGAGGATGTCGATGATGAAGAGGAGGGGGCCGAGTACGGAGCCTTGGGGAACGCCTTGAGTGACTGTGGTTGTAACAGAGGTGTGGGAGTGGAGAGAGATGAAGTGGGATCTGTTGGAAAGGTAGGAACGGAGCCAGTTGAGTGCAGAGCCTTCAATGCCGAGGTCTTTGAGTCTGGTGAGCAGGATAGATAGAAGCGAGAGCTGAAGGGCCAACAACAACAGCCAGAGTGCCTGGCGAACATTGGCCGTTTGCTCACTGCATTTCATCAACTAAGGCATTATTTGTGTTTTTTCTTGATTCCTTTGGCATCTAAAAAGTTTCAGAAGTGATAAATCTGGCTGTAAATTTTTTAAATCGCCCATGGTTCTCAAGTGGGTTTTTACATACAAAAAGAAAACGCCTCTGAAGCAAATTTTACAGCCAGATTTACGCAAACACGATAATTCCCAATATTTTTAATTCCGATATCTGCACGGCCAATGTTCGCCAAGCACTTTAGCTGTTGTTGTCCCTTCAGCTCTTGCTTCTCTTTACCTTCATTTCGCTTCACTTTTGGAATTCTGAAGTTGAGTACATGTCTCTCACACTTATCCCGACTTCCACAATTTTTTACAGCGCAAAAATTCAACATTTTGGCGGTTTTTAACAGGTAGGAAAGTACGCATTTCTTGCATTAATAACATATACCGGAAGTTACGGATGTCCTCTAGATGGATTGAGCGGCTCCATGTGTCAAGCTCCATGACCCAGTGACCTTACGTGCAACCCCCCAATGGCAAGATCCTGAGAAATTCTGAGACTAATTAGTCTGAAGATGGGTCCCGACCCCAAATGTAACTATCATGTGTAGACAGTTTAGTGATACAACATGGAAATAGGCCCTTCGGCCCACCAAGTCCACGCCAACCGATGATAACCCGTGCATTAGTTCCATCATACACATCAGGGACAATTTCTACAGAAGCCAAAGCTGCATGTCTTTGGAATGTGGGAGGAAACCAGAGCACCCGGAGAGAACCCTTGTGTTCACAGGGAGAACATAAAACTACGTACAGACAACACCTATTGTCAGGATCAAACTCGGGTCACTGGTGCTGAAAGGTAGCAACTCTACCGCTATGCCATCCCTGTAGAAAATAGATGGTCTTGGCATCATATTCGGCACAGATGTAGTGGACTGAAGGGCGTGTTCTTGTGCTGTACTTACTCAGTTCTATTCGTGTTGTCCAGAGATGTTGCCTGACCCGTTGAGTTACTCCAGCACTTTGTGTGATGTTTTAAAACTGGGCAGCACGGTGGCACAGCGGTAGAGTTGCTGCCTTAGTGCAAGATACCCGGGTTCAATCCTGACCACGGATGCTGTCTGAAGGAGTTTGTTCCGTTTCCCCGTGACCTGCGTGGGTTTTCACCAGAATATTCCGTTTTCTCCTACACCAAAACGTACAGGTTTGTAGGTTAATTGGCTTGGTATAATTGTAAATGGTCTCTAGTGTGTGTATGGGATAGTGTAAGTGTGCGGGGACCACTGGTCGGCATGGACTTGGTGGGCCGAAAAGCCTGTTTCTGCTCTGTATCTCTACACTAAACCAAAACTAAAATCTACATTTCCTTGTTTCTCCATTTTATTGCTCCACTACAAAATCTCCTCCAGGTTTGCCTAATTTGAAGAAGTTCTCTTCTCTCCGATGGGAGTTCTGTAAGACCCTGTCTCGCTGCTAACCATCTATCACTTACCAGGCTCTGTCCTGCTCAAACATTTGTCCAGTTTCCTCCCCTACAATCAATCTGAAGAAGGGTTCCAACCCAAAATGTCACCTATCCATGTTCTCCAAAGACATTGCTGGCTTACTGACCTCTTCCGTGCATTGGAATGGGTAGTATGATAACATATCTGTTTTGGTCTTGTTAACTATTGGTCCAATATCAATGTGTGTGTGTGTAACTTGGACAGGTTTGTCACACGGAGGGTGGTGGTTATATGGAAGGTGGTACAGGCAGGAACAATTATGTTTAAAAGGCATTTGGATAGATTCTTTCCATAAGAAAATAGTAGCTTGATTTGGGCCTAATGCAGGCAAATGAGATTGATGTAGATAGGCATTAAGGTCATTATGGATGGGTTGGGCTGAGGGGCCTGCTTCTGTGCTGTACAGCTCTACAACTAACTTATTTTAATGATGAATGGTATTGAATCATCACTATCAGGATAATATTTGACTCCCCCGTGAAAGCAATCTGACAAAGTTGTCCAAATAAAATGAGCTACTTTGTCTTAGTCATTAATCCAAACAATTAGAATGTATGCCAGTACTCTTATGATTTCACAATCATAATAATACTTTATTAGCCAAGTATGTTTTGCAACATACGAGGAATTTTATTTGCCACCACAGTCATACCAATAAAACCAACAGAACACACAAAATACATTTTAACATAAACATCCACCATCGTGACTCCTCCACATTGCTCGTTGTGATGGAAGGTGAATAAAAGTTCAATCTCTTCCCTTCTCTGTTCTCCAACGGTCGGGGGCCTTGAGCCTTCCGTAGACGGGGCGATCTTGGCTCTCGTAGCCGGCGGCGTTTGGGCCCCCGCGTCAGGGCAATCAAGCTCCTGCATCGGGGGATCTCAGCTCCCCCGCGCCGGGTGATCTGACCCCGGGTCGGGGCTGGTCGAAACCTTCTGCGTTGTTTGGAGCTCCCGATATCGGTCTCTACCCGAGACTGTGAGCTTCTCGATGGTGAAATCCGCAGGCTGCGGTTTTGGGCGTCAATCCCAGGCAAGGAATCGGCTCTGGTGGTATGTCCACGTCACCGCAGTGGGGCTCTAAGTCAGTCCCGAGCAAGGCCTCCAGCTTCATGATGTTAGGCCGGAGAGTCACCAGAGATACGATCCGGAACACAATCGCATCTCCGGCAAGGCAAAGTTTTTCTCCGACCTCCCCCCACATAAAACAAACCAGAGAACATTGGAGATCAAAGATGAGCTTTGGGCAGATTGCTTTGTCACTCACTCCCAAAACAGCATTGTTGTAACTTTTCATTTATAATAAAATATAATTATTATTTTCCTAAAGGGCACTTAAAGACACTTGGACAGGTACATGGATAGGAAAGGTCTAGCGGGATATGGGCCAAACACGGGGAAATAGTAGTTTAGTTGGGACATCTGGGTTGGCATGGATGAGATGGGCCAAAGGGCTTGTTTCCCTGCTGTGTGACTTCTTGATTCTGTGGCACTATGAATCTATGACTTGATAGTTATGGTGGCTTACATATTACAACAGGCCAAAAATAACACTTGTGTAGGAAGGAACTGCAGATGCTGGTTTATACTGAAGATAGACACAAAATGCGGGCCAGGCAGTATCTCTGGAGAAATAGAATGGGTGACCTATAGGTAGATAGGTTCGTCACCTATTCTTTTTCTCCAGAGAAGCTGCCTGACCCGCTGAGTTACTCCAACATTTGGTGTCTGAAGTGTGCGCATGTGCGGGGCCTCGGGCGGGCGAGGCCTGCAGAATCAGCGATAATTTCCAGGCGCTTTGAAGATGTGTGTTATAGAAATGAGTTGCTTAAAGCTTAAATAAAGTTTAAATAAATTAGAATTTTTCATTTGCCTCACAACAATTTAAGCAACTCAATCTCAGAAGTTAAGCAGTGTGACATCGAGATGGAGAAACTATTGAAACGACAACGTTTGGATCTGGATCCCAACACCTACTACTGCAAAGGAATGGAAGCACTGGCTTCATACACTAAATAACTTCTTTGATGAGTGTGGCATAATGCACCAGACAAATTCAGGACATTAATAAGCTCTGTCTCTTATGATGTATATGATTACATAGAGGAATGTACAACTTATGATTCTCCTATTGAAGTACTAAGCAGGCTCTTCGTTAAGACACCCAATGTAATATTTGCTCGACACCTCCTTGCTACTTGTAAACAAAAACCTGGTGAGTCACTTGATGAATTTTTACAAGAATTTCAAAGACTTAGTAAAGACTGTGCCTTCAAAGCAGTTACAGCTGATCAATATCGACAGGAACTTATTCGAGACTCTTTTATCAATGGTTTGGCATCGCCTTTAATATGACAGAGACTATTCGTAAACAGAATTTTGGATTTACAGTAAGCTTACAATCAATCTTACTCATTAGACTTGGCTCAGAAAAATTCAGATGCTTATGGCTCATCTAATGTGTATTCTGCTGCAACTACTATAAAAGAATCTCACCCAAGTATTAATATGGAGCAAGCTGAAACAATTTCTACTGATAAATGTCGTCAAGTCAAGTCAACTTTATTTGTCACATACACATATAAGATGTGCAATGAAATGAAAGTGGCAATGGCTGTGGATTGTGCAAAAACTACAGAACGGAATAGAACAGAATCAGTATTTACGTTAGAAAATAATTTTTTTTTAAAGACACAACACAACAGTAAATTAGTATAGTAAATTAGTCCCAGGTGAGATAAGAATTTACAGTCCTGATCAAAGATCTTAGAGCTGACCAAGATGTTCCACTCCCCCGTGTAGTACGCAATGGAGCGTAACTTCCGCCATTTCAGTAATCCCGACCCGACTTTAGTTATGCCTCTAGCAGTGTAATCAGTGTTGCGGGGGAACAGTTTCGTGTTTTTAAATGGTTTAAATGCTTTAAACAATTTCTTTTTAAATGGCTCATGTCCTGTGTTTGAATTGATTTTTGTATTAAACTTGCTGTAATCAGCCTTGCGGGGGAGCAGTTTGTGTGTTTTAAAATGTTTTTAAAATTTTCTTTATAAATGGCTCATGTCCTGTGTTTGAATTGATTTTTGTACATATATACATATATAAATGTGATATAGATGCATATAATTATATAACACACACATATATTTTTCTAGTTTCTTATATATAAACACATATATATTCATTATATATATAATGCATATATATACGTGTGACATATACGTACATAAATATATAACACATATATATATTCTCTTGTTTCTTTCTTGTGATCTCTAATTATTTGTTGAGCAACCTTTTTCTTTCTTTCGTTCATTCATTCAACCTATCTCTCTCTCTCCCTGTACGAAATCCTAATATTGTGAATAAAATATCAATGAACCCAAAGGTTAGCGGGACAGGATCAAGGGTTTGGTTTAGGTCCAGGGGTCAGGCAAGTTTTTTTTTGCAAAATATGGTGAGAACTATCGTAACTTTTATGTTACAGAAACATTTAGACAGGTACATAAAACGGATCTAGGGTACTAACAGGTATAGAATAACAGTGCACCCGGTCGCAAAAGGTATTATTAGTTTTTAGGCCAACACGATGGTAGCAAACTGTATGTACCTTAAATTTGGCATATATATAACCCTAATATCAAGTTATCTATAGCGAGTTGTCATTTGGGCAATTTCCGGTCTCGGCATTTGAGGGCACTAATCCAGCGCGCTGTCAACGTTCTAAATCAGCGCGCTTCACATGAACCCACTAGAAAGCCGAAAATGGGATTTAAATGGCCTATAAATTAATGTAAATTAGATATAAAAACATTTGCGCTCAAAAAATTCTTTGGGCTATTTAAAAATGTTAATCTTTCTTAAGAAATGGGCCTTTTGAAACTTTTTTGATGTCCATTAGGGAACAAGATGCTAATTTCCGAGTATGAAAATGGCCATAACTTTTTTGCTTGAGATATGAAATGCTGGTTCAAATTAAACCGAAGATAAATTGCAGACTTGATTTTTAAAATCTCAGACATTGCTATAAAATAAATTCGGAGCATTGACATTAAAGTGGAAGGAACTGCAGATGCTGGTTTAAACCGAAGATAGACACAAAAAGATGGAGCAACTCAGCGGGTCAGACATCATCTTTGGAGAAAAGGAACAGGCGACATTTCGAGTCAAGACCCTTCTTCTAACCCGCTGAGTTACTCCAGCTTTTCGTGTCTATCCTTGACATTAAGGTACATCATCGTGAATATCGACTAACTGCCCTGAGTTATGTCTGATCCAGCGTACAGAGGATTTGAGGTTTTGTTAGTGTCGCAGGTAATCCTTTAGCAAGGAAAATCCGCTTGTAGATGACGCCGCCATGACAGAAGCCAGTTACAGGAATGTTGCTGAAGATTACCCATCAGCTACTACAGCTTTTTCGCGGAGTGAACCATCTTGCTTATCTCTAAGATATTTGGCCTGTGGGAAGAAACTCCGTCTCATCCTCTCTGTTTTCCCAGCATGACAGCGAAAGTGTTTGCCTGACCTTAGCAGCTGGAACTGTCCGTTGCTGGGGTGGTAGGGGTCCCCCATAATGTTGCTGGGTCTGGATCTACACCTCCTGGTGTATAGGTCCTGCAGGGGGGCGAGTGTAGTTCCCATAGTGAACATTTATCTCCAATGGCGTGTACGTCCTTGGATGTTGTGCCCTTCTAAAGTCCATAATCAGCTCCTTAGTTTTAGTGACATTCAAGAAGAGGCCGTTGTCCTGACACCAGAGTGCCAGATCAGCCACCTCCTCCTGGTATCTCATCGTTATCGGAGATCAGGCCCATCACCACAGTGTCATCAGCAAACTTGATGACGGAGTTGGAGCTGAACCTGGCCACACAGTCATGTGTGTACAGGGAGTACAGTAGAGGGCTAAGGACACAACCCTGGGGGGATCCTGTGTTCAGAGTGTTGGATGTATATCTCCCCATCTTGACCACCTGGGGCCTGACGGTGAGAAAGTCCAGGACCCAGGCACACGGGAGTGTTAAGCCCCAGTTTCAACAGATTCTCAGCAAGTCAGGTGGGGACTATCGTATTGAAAGCTGAACTGAAGTCAATGAACAGCATCTTCACATAGCCCCCATTATGGTTGTCAAGGTGAGATAGCTCGGTGTGCAGAACCTGGGAGACCGCATCATCTGTGGATCTGTTTGGACGGTATGCGAACTGCAGCGGGTCCATGTTGCGAAGGAGGATGGCGCCGATGTGGTTCTTGATCAACCTCTCGAAGCATTTCATAACCACCAAGGTGAGAGCTACCGTCGGTAGCCATTCAAGCAAGCTGGAGAGGCATTCTTTGGCACTGATACAATGGTGGATCTTTTGAAGCAGGCAGGGCACATGGACCTGCTGCCCTTGCTGCAGCATATACTTATTCAAAAAGGAAGTGTTACTTTTGCGGGGGTAATATTCATAATAGAGAGATATGTCCTGCTCGAGAGGCAACTTGTGGCAAGAAGGAACATTATTCTAGAGTATGCAAATCCAAAGCAACTACTAAAAGTGGGACAGCTGCCATGTATGTGTCTTCTTTATGTGCAATTACAGCTGCATTTCCTCAGAGCTTGTCTCATGCAGCTACAACAGTATCCATCAATGGCCATACACTTAATGTGCTACTTGATTTTGGCAGTTCAGAAAGTTTTACGTGAAAAAGTTGTGTCTCGACTAAATCTCACTATAATTCTTTCAAATTGAGAAATCTCGATGGCTCTGACAACTCTCAATACTCAAATTATTGGATCTTATATTGTAGACTTCTGAACAAAACTAGTTATAAATCTGTATGTCTTGGTATTTTGAAAAATTTGTATAGCGATATAATTCTAGGTCAGGATTTTCAGAAACAGCACAGATTACTTCAAATAATGTATGAAGGAACTATGCCTGATCTTGTATTGTGTGTTTTTTTCTGCTGCATCTGTTGAATGTTCTTCATTATTCACTAATTTATCCTCTAAGTGCAAGCCAATTGCTACAAAATCAAGACATTTTAGTAAAGATGATAGGAACTCATCAACACAGAAGTAACTCATCTTTTACGAGAAGGTATCATATAACCCAGCTCTTCCCCTTGGAGGGCACAAGTTGTCATGGTTAAGGACCCCTTGGAGAGACATAGAAAGAGATTCTGCATTGATTACTCTCAAACTATAAACCAGTTCACGGAGCTTGATGCATATCAATACATTAGCTAAGTATAAGATATTCTCTACTTTTGACCTAAAAAGTGCTTACTACCAAATTCCTTTGAAGGAATCGGAGAAGAAATACACTGCATTTGAAGCAAATGGGAAATTATACCACTACTGCAGAGTTCCTTTAGGTGTAACTAATGGTGTGGCTGTTTTTCAGAGAGAGATGGACAAACTTGTTGAACTAGGAAAACCTTAAAGATACTTTCCCTTATCTTGATAATATAACTATTGCAGGAAAAGACGAAAAAGAACATGACGAAAATGTACAACGGTTTTTAGAAGTTGTACATTCTAAAAATCTAACATTAAGGCTAAGTCAATAACATCAGTGTCATCAATTAATATTCTTGGTTATTGGGTTGGAAATGATATAATCAAGCCTGATCCAGAAAGACTCCTCCCACTTCAAGAGATACCTGTTCCAGTTACATTAAACTCTCTACGAAGGGTTCTTGGTATGTTTGCATATTATGCTAAATGGATACCAACATTTTCTGACAAAATTCAACCTTTGATTAGAGAAAAATCTTTCCCCCTTGACTCTACAGCAATTGGTGTCTTTAGTTCTTTCAAGAAACAATTGGAATCTGCGACATTACATGCCATCGATGAGGATCTCCCCTTTGTTGTTGAATGTGATGCCTCTGATTTAGCTGTATCAGCTACATTAAATCAAGGAGGATGACCAGTGGCTTTCATGTCTCGTACTCTCCAAGGTAGTGAATTGCACTACCCACCTGTCGAAAAGGAAGCTAAAGCAATTATTGAAGCAGTGAGGAAATGCAGTCATTTCCTTGCTCGCCAGCACTTAACTTTGATAACATATCAGCGTTCAGTAGCTTTTATGCTGGATAATCGTAAACGAACGAAAATTAAAAACAGTAAAATTCATGAATGGAGGATTGAATTATCTGCATATAGTTATTCAATTGAGTACCGCCCTGGTATGGATAATGTTGCTCCGGATACATTAACTCGAGCATTTCGTGCCTCTGTTCATTCTTCTGTACTCACTGATCTTCACAATGGGCTGTGTCATCCTGGAGTCACTCGTATGTTACACTATGTTTGTTCCAAAAACGTACCTTTAGCTACAGAAGATGTGAAGATGACGTGTGCTTCATGGAGAATCTGTGCTGAATTAAAACCAAGGTTCTTCCGTCCTGAAGAAGGACGATTGATCAAAGCTACTCAACCTATGGAACGTTTGAGTATTGACTTCAAAGGGCCTTTACCATTCTCCTCTCGAAATGTTTATATACTTACCATAGTTGATGAATATTCGAGGTTTCCATTTGCCTTTCCTTGTCCAAATATGTCAGCTGCTATGTTTATCAAATGTTTTGATCAACTGTTTTCATTCTGTGGATTTCCAAGTTACATACATTCTGATAGGGACTACCTTTCAAATAGAGGAATTGCAACAAGTAAAACAACACCATATCATCCTATTGGAAATGGTAAGGTTGAGAGGTATGACGGAATCATTTGGAAAGCAGTGAAACTGGCTTTAAAGTCAAATGACATACCAGATCAGCAGTGGGAATGTGTTCTACCAGATGCATTACACTCCATCAGATCTCTACTGTCAATTGATACCAATACTACTCCACACGAGCGGTTCTTCAACTTCAAACGGCGTTCTTCTAGTGGTACTTTTCTGCCATCATGGTTGTCGAGCCCTGGGCCTGTGTTGCTTTGTCCGATCAAATAAGAATGAGCCCTTTGTTGATGAAGTTGAACTGACTGATGTCAACCCTTCTTATGCAACTAACAAGTATCAGGATGGATGTCAGTCAACTGTCTCACTTCGTGACCTTGCACCATGTCCGTCTTCTCCATCAGCTCCATCACTCCTTGATAATATTAATCGAGAACTTCCTTCAACACTCCCATCATCCCCTATGGAAACTTCTATAAGTAATTCTAAAATTGAAAATGTAAATAACAATATGAGTGAAGTTGATGACCAAGCAATATATGTACCACCAGCTATTGAAACACCATTATCTCCTGATGCTCCAGTCATCAAGACGTACTAAACCTCCTGACCGTCTCAACTTATAAATAGGAGGGGAGATTGAAATGTGCGCATGTACGGGGTCTCGGCCCGGCGAAGCCTGTGGAATCAGCGATAATTTCCAGGCGCTTTGAAGATGTGTGTTACAGAAATGAGTTGCTTAAAGCTTAAATAAAGTTTAAGTAATTTAGAATTTTTCATTTGCCTCACAACAGTGTCTATCTTCAAAAATAAGTTACTTCATTGTCTTGACAACATTTGAAAGAGTGTATGTCATCCTTTTTCAATCCTTCGTCCAATTTTCTGAGCACATTCATCCAGAGAGTTGTAAAGATTCTACATATAATTCCCTGCTCCCCCATCCCCACTATGACAACTTCAAAAACTTTGTGTATTTTGATTAGAAACACTTTGCACTGTGGCAAGCATTTTATAATTAGTGCATTCTGCCTGTTGTTAGAAGCAGCAAACAATATGACATGTTGGCCTTCAGCTCACTGGGAGAGTACCAGAGTACATCTATAGCTGTTCTGGCATGATGCCATGGTTGGTTTCATTTGCTGCACAGTTCTGATATGTCTGACCACTGGATTAGGTTGCAACTGCATTAATATTCATGCTGACCACAAAATCATTCTGCCCTGCATTCACAACAGTTGTTTACAGGAGAAGAATATCAACATGTTGGTGGAAATGTAATATTAGGAAAATGTTAACAGTGTGTAAAGATTCACTAAATAGCAAAGAGAAAAGTATAGTGATTTATACCTGCCAATTCCCCTCTTTGTTTGGCATTGTCAGTATTATCAATAAATGAGTTGTAAAACACCCCCTTGTCACCTGCTCAAGAAACAAAATATGTTTAAAGCCTCCTAGCAAATTAAAACTAGAGTGAACCGCTCATTTAAAGCCCTAAAATAATAAACAGTGACAAGGGATATCCAAAAAATGCAATAAAACATTAGTGTAACAGTAATTTGCCTTGTTATGGCCTCATCAATATTTATTATCCACATATTTTAACACGAAAAGCCAATGGAAAATGGTTCATGATTTCTACCATAACATTACACTTGGGAATTAGTGTGAAGTAGATTTCTGTGAGATATAATTCTAATGATGGTTTCTGACAATGAGGCCTAGTCAGAAGTGAGGCAGAACTGGAATGGTACCGTTCAGAAAAAACATTGGTGGCTGTAAGGAGTAGATTGTTGACAGTAAAATACAGTTCTGAAATGGTGAACTTTTTTGTTTAATTTAGTTTATTATTATCACGTGTAAAAAGCTATTTTTGCATGCTACCCAGTGAGTGAAGAGACTATATGTGATTGTAAACAAGCCATCCACAGTATACAGATACAGGATAAAGGGAATTACATATAGTGTAGTGCAAGGCAAAGTCCGTTTAAAGATACTCCAAAGGCCTCCCAATGATGTAGATGGGTGGTCGGGACTGCTCTCTAGTTGGTGATAGGATGGTTCAGTTGCCTGATAACGGCTGGGAAGAAACTGTCTTTGAATTTGGAGGTGTGCGTTTTCTGTACCTCTTGCCTGATAGGGGAGGGGAGATGAGGGAGTGACCAGGGTGAGACTCGTCCCTGATTACGTTAGTGGCCTTGCTGAGGCAGCGTGAAGTGTTTCAAACGGTCACAAGGGCAAAATTTAAAGGAGATGTGCAAGGCAATTTTTTCACATAGAAGGTGGTGAGTGCCTGCAATGGGTTGCTAGGGATGGTGGTGTAGGCAGATACGATAGTGACATTTAAGAGACCTTTGAACAGGCGCATGGGTATGCAGGGAATGGCGGGATATGGATCATATGCAGGCAGAGGACAATAGGTTAACCTGACTTCAGTGGTGCCGAATTGTTCCAGTTTCATATTCCTTGGTGTAAATATAATTAACAATATATTGTGGACCAACAAGATTGGTACAACAGCCAAGAAGGCACACCAGTGCCATAACTTTCTATGAAGACTGAAGAAATTTGGTGTGTCTCCAATGATTCTTCCAAACATCTACAGATGCATGATAAAAAGCATGTTGTAAGGATGCATATGGCTTGATTGGGAACAGCTCTGCCCAAGACTGCAAGAAATTGCAGAGAGTTGACGATGTAGTTCGGTCTATCATACAGAACCGACTTCCCCCCCACCTCCCCCACTGAATTTCCACCATGTCATTGTCTCTAATATTATGCAGCACTATTCAATATCTTAATTCTGGTACAATTTGAGTTCTGCTCACGGGTGTTAAATTAAGAAGAGAATTGTGATTTTTTTATAATGTCGTGAGAATGCACTAAAATAAGCTAGAACAAAATTCCTTAGAATTATATTCTCATAATTTCTCTCCTCCCTTCTTGCAAATTGTCACGTGATAGATTCAGCAGTGGTGGACAGGAAATTATACAGGTTTTTCACCTGGTAACCTTGGAGCATGTTGTGCAATTGTTACAATGCTACATCGCCGGGCCCAACTAATTCAGCACAATCAGGGTTCAAGCCTGAAGTTTATCTGTATGGTTGTTAGTCCCTCAGCATTGGTACAGATGATTATTTTGCCTTATATACCAGGCTGCAATTGAATTCCTTCTTCACAAGAGGCTCACATAGTATAAAGCATAAATATACGATACTGTTATTACAATTATAAATACAATGACAAATGAAAAACAGCAGATTGGTGCAAATTAAAGTGCACTGAGTGGTGCAAAAGAATAGTTCAATTTAGTTGAGTTTAGAATTGCAGAGTTGAAATTGCTGAGTCCTCACGGCCCAGTGATCCCAGTACACTAGTTCTATCCTACACACTAGGGACAATTTACTGAAGCCACTTAACCTACAAACCTGCACGTCTTTGGAATGTGGGAGGAAACCGGAGCACCCAGAGGAAACCCACGCAGTCACAGTGAGAAGCATAAACTCTGTAGAGACAGCACCCATAATCGGGATCGAACCCGGGTCTCTGGCGCTCTAAGGAAGCAACTCTACTGTGCAACAATGCCACCCCAAATTGATATATATTGAAGTTTAACAATGGAATAATCAATGAGCAAGCTTATGTGGCAGCAGCAATGATAAATATCACAATAAATGCAATGATGACTGAAAAACAGCGGAATGATACAACACTGTAGTTCAAAAAGAGCAGCACAGTGGCGCAGCGGTAGATTTGCTGCCTTCCAGTGCCAGAGACCTCAGTTGCCACCTTCCAGTGCCATGACCGTAGGTGCTGTCTGTACGGAGCTTTCTACCCTCCTTGTGACCTGCGTGGATTTTCTCTGAGTGCTCCCGTTTCTTTTTACATTACAAAGACAAGTACATGGACTGGAGATTCTGTGGCTGCAGCCGAGACTCCAGGATGGTCTGTTGCTTCCCTGGTGCCAGGGGTAAAGATATCACAGACCGACTTCAGAACATCCTCGAAAGGGAAGGTGAACAACCAGCAGTAGTTGTGCACGTGGGCACGAACGACATTGGGAAGAAGAGGAAGGAGGTTCTGCAACGCAAATTTAGAGAGTTAGGAAGAAGTCTGAAAAGCAGGACTTCTAAGGTGGTTATCTTTGGATTGCTTCCAGTACCTCGTGCTGGTGAGGGCTGGAACAGGGAGATAGGGGATCTGAATGTGTGGCTGAGGGGTTGGTGCAGGGAGCAAGGATTTAGATTTATAGACCACTGGGATCTCTTCTGGGGTAGGGGTGACCTGTACAAAAGGGACAGGTTACACCTGAACTGGAGGGGGACCGACATTCTGGCAGGCAGGTTTGCTAGTGCTACACATGTGGGTTAGTGTGGGGGGGAGGGATTGACAAATTGGGAGTGTAAAGATGGAGTTAAAGGGGAAGTGAGTACAGGAAAATTTACAAAAGACTCCCAAATTAATGGGAAGGAAAGTTTGAGAAGGGATAAGAGAGTAAGGTCAGGGCCAATAGGGACCGGAGTGAGAGGGGAGGTGAATACCGAAGTCAAAGTGTTGTATATGAATGTGCGAAGTATAAGAAATAAAGTGGATGAGCTTGAGGTTCAGTTAGAAATTGGCATGTATGATGTTGTGGGAATTACAGAGACATGGCTGCAAGAGGGCCAGGGCTGGGAACAGAATATTCAAGGGTATACCTCCTATCTTACAGACAGACAGGTGGGCAGAGAGGGTGGGGTTGCTCTGTTGGTGAGGAATTAAATTCAGTCCCTTGCAAGGGGTGACAACAGGAGGTGTGGTGTCAGTATGGATAGAACTGAGGAATTGTAACGGTAAAAAGACCCTAATGGGTCTTATTTACAGGCCCCCAAACAGTAGCCTGGATACAGGGTGCAAGTTGAATCAAGAGTTAAAATTGGCATGTCGTAAAGGTAATGCTATGGTTGTTATGGGAGATTTCAACATGCAGATAAACTGGAAAAATCATGTTGGTACTGGACCCCAAGAAAGGGACTTTGTGGAGTGCCTCCATGATAGATTCTTAGAGCAGCTTGTACTGGAGCCTACCAGGGAAAAGGCAATTCTGGATTTAGTGTTATGTAATGAACCGGATTTGATAAGGGAACTTGAGGTTAAGGAGCCATTAGGAGGTAGTGACCATAATATGATAAGTTTTAATCTACAATTTGAGACGGAGAAGGGTAAATCGGAGGTGTCAGTATTACAGTTGAACAAAGGGGACTATGGAGCCATGAGGGAGGAGTTGGCCAAAGTTGACTGGAAAGATACCCTGGCAGGGATGACTGTGGAACAACAATGGGAGATATTTCTGGGAATAATACAGAAGGTGCAGGATCAGTTCATTCCAAAGAGGAAGAAAGATTCCAGGGGGAGTAAGGGGCAACCGTGGCTGACAAGGAACGTCAGGGACAGTATAACAATCAAAGAGAAGAAGTACAACATAGCAAAGATGAGCGGGAAGCAAGAGGATTGGGTAATGTTTAAAGAACAACAGAAGATAACTAAAAAGGCAATACGGGGAGAAAAGATGAGGTACGAAGGTAAGCTAGCCAAGAATATAAAGCAGGATAGTAAAAGCTTATTTAGGTATATGAAGAGGAAAAAATTAGTTAAGACCAAAGTTGAACCCTTGATGACTGAAAGGGGTGAATTTATTATGGGGAACAAGGAAATGGCAGATGAGTTGAACACGTACTTTGGATCTGTCTTCACTAAGGAGGACACAAACAACCTTCCTGATATAGTAGTGGCCAGAGGATCTGGGGTGACGGAGGATCTGAAGAAAATCCACATTAGGCAGGAAAAGGGGTTGGGTAGACTGATGGGGCTGAAGGCTGATTAGTCCTCAGGGCCTGAAGATCTGCATCCCAGGGTACTTAAGGAAGTGGCTCTAGAAATCGTGGATGCATTGGTGATCATTTTCCAATGTTCTATAGATTCAGGATCATTTCCTGTGGATTGGAGGGTAGCTAATGTTACCCCACTTTTTAAGAAAGGTGGGAGAGAGAAAACAGAATTATAGACCAGTTAGCCTGACATCGGTGGTGGGGATGATGCTGGAGTCAATCATAAAAGATGAAATAGCGGCACATTTGGATAGCAGTAACAGGATCGGTCAGAGTCAGCATAGATTTACGGAGGGGAAATCATGCTTGACTAATCGTCTGGAATTTTTTGAGGATTTAACTAGGAAAATGGACAAGGGAGAGCCAGTGCATGTAGTGTACCTGGACTTTCAGAAAGCATTTGAAAAGATCCCCCATAGGAGATTAGTGGGCAAAAATAGGGCACATGACATTGGGGGTAGAGTGCTAACATGGATAGAAAATTGGTCGGCAGACAGGAAACAGTAGGGATTAACGGGTCCCTTTCAGAATGGCAGGCAGTGACTAGTTGGGTACCACAAGGCTCAGTGCTGGGACCGCAGCTATTTACAATCTACATCAATGATTTAGAAGAAGGGATTCAAAGTAACATTAGCAAATTTGCAGATGACACAAAGCTGGGTGGCAGTGTGAACTGTGAGGAGGATGCTATGAGGAGGATGCTATGAGAATGCAACGTGACTTGGACAGGTTGGGTGAGTGGGCAGATGCATGGCAGATGCAGTTTAATGTGGACAGGTTGGGTGAGTGGGCAGATGCAGTTTAATGTGGATAAATGTGAGGTTATCCACTTTGGTAGCAAAAGCAGGAAGGCAGATTATTATCTAAATGGTGTTAAATTGGGAAAAGGGGAGTACAATGGGATCTGGGGGTCCTTGTTCATCAGTCAATGAAATTAAGCATGCAGGTACAGCAGGCATGGAAGAAAGCGAATGGCATGTTGGCCTTCATAACAAGAGGAGTTGAGTATAGGAGCAAAGAGGTCCATCTGCAGTTATACATGGCCATGGTGAGACCACACCTGGAGTAGTGTGTGCAGTTTTGGTCTCCAAATTTCAGGAAGGACATTCTTGCTATTGAGGGAGTGCAACGTAGGTTCATAAGGTTAATTCCCGGGATGGCGGGACTGTCATATGCTGAGAGAATGGAGCAGCTGGGCTTGTATACTTTGGAATTTAGAAGAATGTGAGGGGATCTTATTGAAACATAAGATTATTAGGTGTCTGGACATGCTAGAGGCAGGAAACATATGCCCGATGTTGGGGGAGTCCAGAACCAGGGGCCACAGTTTAAGAATAAGAGGTAAGCCATTTACAAGATACAAGATACATTTATTTGTTACATGTACCAATTGGTACAGTGAAATGTGTGGTCGTAGGACGGAGATGAGGAAACACTTTTTCACACAGAGAGTTGTGAGTCTGTAGAATTATCTGCCTCAGAAGGTGGTGGAAGCTGATTCTCTGGATACTTTCAAGAGAGAGCTAGATAGGGCTGTTAAAGATAGCGGAGTCGGGGGATATGGGGAGAAGGCAGGAACGGGGTTACTGATTGTGGATCATCAGCCATGTGGCTCGAATGGCGGTGCTGGCTCGAAGGGCCGAATGGCCTACTCCTGCACCTATTATCTATTGTCTATAATAATGGAATAACCAATGAGGTAAGGCACATGGCAATATCTCTGGGAATGAGATGTAAAAGAGGTGATAGGTTCAGGAGTTGGATAGGGGCTGTGGTGGCGTTGCGGCAACCCGACCAGAGCCTCGGAGGCTCTGCCGCGGGTCCAGTGGACTCGGCCGCGGGCCCAGTGGACGACATCGTCGGCAGCTCTGGTTGGTGACCGGTTCTCCGGAGCTCCCGCAACAACAGCTTCGTCTGCTGGATTGGAGGGTGGCAGCTTCATCCGCCCCGGGCTGCGGAGTTTGAACCGGCCCGTTCGCGGAGCTCGGATTCAGCCGCGGGACTTACCATCACCCTGCGGGGTCCCAACATCGGAAGCCTAGATTGCCTCAACGCAGAGGGAGAACAAGGAGGGAAGAGACAAGGACTTTAAGACTTTTGCCTTCCATCACAGTGAGGAGGTGCCTGGTAGACTCACTATGGTGGATGTTAAACTGTGTTCATTGTGTGTGTTGTTATTTTATTCTATGTTATGACTGCAAGGTTCGTAATTTCGTTCAGACTGAAAATTCTGAATGACAATAAAGGATACTTTGAGATGAAGGAAGATGCTACCTTTAAGCCTGGAATATCCCTGCTCTTTCATCTACTCCCAGGGAGATATATAGGATAATGGGGGGTAGATGGGATGAGAACCTAAAGGGTAACTTTGCACAGAGGATGGTGGATGTATGGAATGAGATGCAGAGGAGGTAGTTGAGGCAGGTACTATAACAGCATTTAAAATACATTTGGGGAGGTACATGAATCGGAAAGGTTTAGAGGGATCTGGGCCCAATGTGTACATGTGGGACTAACGTAGATAGGGGCATCTTGGTCGGCGCGGGCAAGCTAGGTTGAATTAGGGTAAATTAGGTTTCCATGCTGTATGACTCTATGACTGTCAATAGAAGAGTGGAAAAGGAATGGCCAGTTTGGCAGCTATCCTTCCAGCCTTCCTGTCACAACACACTGTGAAGTTTATTAAAAAAAATCTACAATTATGTAATATTTAAATTAATATCAGAGACTATTTTGTGATTTCAATACAGCTCTTCTATAAAACCGGGCATAGCAAGCGATTCATATGACTGAAAGACTGACTGGTGCCTTCAAAAGAGCCGTGGAAGGCTGATCTTGGGGTGGTGGGGAATGTTAGAAGGAGAGCAGGAGGTTGACAAAAGATGGAAGTTGCAGTTAATACGTTGAATGTTTATACGACCAAATAGAAAAGATAGCTTTCATTAAATGTGTGGGTTTCTTTCAAACAGGTGGGGAGCTGCAGGCATGGTTCAGCAGATTTAAAAAGTTTAACTATGGAACAGAATGAAAGCCTATTCACGTTTGAAAAGAAGGCTTCCTGATGCTTAGTTAGTTGGTTTTATAATTACACCGTTGATGTACTGGTGTGATCATGGGACTTGCTTTAAATGTGACACAGCCGAATGGATGCATATATTTAAAGAAAACATCTCTTCAATTTAACTTATTTTTTGGTTTAGATTTTCACACATACTTTGGATTTAACCAGTTACCTGAAAATGCCACCAGTTAGCAGTATTCATTAATTATAGTAAAATTACCTTGGAAATCTATTTTATCAACAACCTTTTAAAATCTTTGAAGTAATACATTTTCTGCTTGTAAATACTGAATTAGTAGTTGTATTTCTATATACCTGTAATTTTTTTTTTTTAATTAATTTAAAGTAGACTGCTAATTTGGCAGAAAATATTATTCTGGACATTTCATTCTTTTTTTAAATATTCCATTTTATTGTCTAGGTATTCTATTCAGCTCCTAAACTATTTTGTTAATTGTATTTGTATTATGAGACAGGTTGAATATTTTTCCTTTGTCTTTTTGTGTCAATGATACGTACTTATTTAATAGAATATGCATACATTTTCTTCCACAACATTCATAATCATTATAAAATGTCATTTTGAATGTAATATTCTACCACGAGATAATTATTTTAATAAGCAGAAACATTTCGGTGTGACAATAAAGCTTCCATTCAACGAAAATATTATATGGAGAATATTGAGGCTGAGTGCTGCTTGCGGACTGTTGTGTGAGTTAATAATGCTGCTCAACAACAATATTGATAGCAGTAATTAATAGCCCATATTTCACTTCAATAAAAATATATCCATTATCTTAAATGCAGATACCATGGTTTACACTAATGCATGATACACTCAGAGGCACTTAATAGAATAAATGCTGTGGAAGAGAGTTTAATTAGTTGATGCATAATGACGCTGATTGTGAGAGATGAGCTGATGCTGATGTTTACTTGCAAATAAATGAAGTTGTCAGCAATGCTAACGCACACCCCAAGCCAGATTCCGCTCTGAATTTCAATGTGTCACTCTTTTATGTAATACTTGCACTGCGTTGACTACTAAAAAAAAAGTAATGCTTAGTAGTTGTAAAGACAAGAAAAGATATCCACTTCTTTCAGCCTCAGAACACAAGGCGCAGAACGGTGTTAACAATACGTTTCCTGTCAATTAATTAAATGAAAGAAACTGGCGGCAGCTCCACTAAAGCTATAGAGGCCATCTTCACTAACAGAATGGGTGGAATGACAGTAATTGTGGCCATACTATTTTGGATGACAGCTGATAAGTTTACCCAGGAAGGTTTAATTCTGTACAACTACTATCCCATAAAGCATGCTGGCTGTTTTCTCATGAAGTAAAGGCTGTATCTTTTGGTACAAAAAGTGAATTAATTATTTAGCGATCTTCAGCTGCGGTTAAGCAACAAGGCAATTTTAATTATTTTTAGGTTTCTTCTGTCCTTTTGTGTGTGTGTGTGTGTGTGTGTGTGTGTAGTGCTAGCTCAGATGAGGACTCTTGTGAAAGGAAAGACCAGGGTGAGCAAAGTCCGCCATTTCAGCCAAAATCGATCCATTTCATCATTCTCTCTGTCAAGCAGGTCCATGTAAATCCTGCCCATCTACGTACAATGCAGAACAGTACAGCACAGAAACAGGCCCTTCGGCCCACAATGTCCGTGCCAAACATGACATTAAGATAAACTAATCTCATCTGCCTGCACATGATCCTTACACCTCCATTCCCTGCATATCCAGGCGTCTATCTATAAACCCTTTTAGTTGATAACTTTGTATTATGCCTTGGTGTCACGATTGCTATTTGTTACTGCTTTTTATTTTTATTTTGCTGAAGTTCTTTTGATGGGCACAGTAAATTGAAGCTGATGGAAATCTGACACATATGAGTTGAACGTTTTAAGCTAATTATTCATCTAATGGTTGAAATCCAAATAAAAATGAACCGTAGAGCAGATAAACAGTAATGAAAGTTCAGATACATTAAAGATACATTTTGCCTTTGGGTGAAAATCAAAAGATATATCCATCTTTTAAGCTAAATCGGTAGAATTTGAATTCAAGTTGTCGTCTTAAAAGAAGACTTTTGTGCAGGGTTTTAATATCAAGCAGTCTCTTCAAATATGACATTTCTTCGTTCTAGTGCATTAAACGCAAGGTGTTTCACACCCCATTGCTGATATTGGTTGAACATTTGCATAAACTGTATCTTTAATATTACGGCGAGCATGATAAAAAGCTAAGACTGAATATTAATAATCATGAATGAATCCCTACCTATGGACTCATAATAAGAGCTTTGTTACAAGGCTGGGGAGCACAGATAAAATAGCAGAACAGAAATTGATCATTTTCAAGTTACTCCAGCACGCCCGTTCATGCCCTTCAGAATGTGTATATGGTTCTCTCTTCAGTGGCTATAAAAGAGGAAAACTGCACTGTAATTGCCCAATTAGGACTAATGCTGCATAATGTTGACTGTTAGTGTCCATATATTGTGTGTAGAACTAATTGTAGTGTAGGCAAATGAATGAACAGGAGACAAACAAGCTACTAGAAAATAATTATTTGGAGTGTTTCTTTTCAGTACCTGTTCAGGCAATTTCATTATAGTCAACAGCCTCTAAAGCTGCTTGAAACGGTGGTATTTGTCATTTTCATAGAAACTTGATAATGACATTAATTTGTCTTAATGGTCTACTCTATTGTTATAAATAGTAAAATTAGCTTAAATTGTCTTGCTTCTGCTGGCTTTGGATGGCTCCAAAGGGCTTACAGCAGTAGATGAGTAGATAATTTGGTGTGCTTGTCAAATTTCCAATAATTTGTTATATGGAACATGAGTAATGCTAGTACCATTAATGTTCATTTTCCACAAAATTCATTACTGCCCTTTTCCCTTTTATCTTGTTTAATGCTTAGGCCATTTTTATATGTTTCAAGTACACCACAAAGCCTATTCATCCACTGCGGGCTATTAACATTCTGTACATAGTGGGCATGCAGTGGGAGTAGCGGCCAGGCTGTTACAATGAGGACTGCTGGTGGCTTTTGTGTGCAGAGACACTGCAGCGGCTGGGAAATGCTTGCAGTTTGTTATTTTGGGTCGAGCTTAACTTTTCTTTGCCTCTTTATTAAAAAAAAGTAACAATTACAGAAAAATAAAATGCCATCATTGATTGGAGAATTATAAAGTAGATTTTTAAAAATAAATCAATTATTTATTAAGTAATTGGCAGAGGAAGTTGCTTAACATTTCCGATGTAACCTCTTCTCAAATTGAAATAAGCAACAAATTTAAATCTTAGATGGACCCACAAAATGCTGGAGTAGCTCAGCGGGTCAGATAGCATCTCTAGAGAAAAGGAACAGGTGAGGTTTTGGGTCGGAACCCCTTCTTCAGACCCAAAATGTTACCTAATCCTTTTCTCCACAGATACTGCCTGACCCGCATAGATACTCCAGCATTTTGTGTCTAACTTCGGTATAAACCAACATCTGCAGTTCCTTCCTACATATTTAAATCTTAAGGAAAAACTTAACATTCAATTAGTAATGGTTACATTAGATTATTTTAATTTGTCAGTGGATGTTTCTAAACTTTAGATTTACATAAGTAAAATTATGTAAAGAATTTCAGAAGCAAATGGTTCATACTGATGGCAGATTATTTTAACTGTAATTCAGTCATTAAAATATAAAATCCATCTAGCTTTTACATGTGACATTTTTTTCCCTAATTATTTGTTCCAGGTAAATTTGGCATGACAGTTTATTTCCTGGCATTTTATTTATGGTTAACGTAATTTTATATTACATATATAATATTTTATATAATTTTATTATATTTATATTATGGTTTTTTATTTTACAGATGCATCAAATGGATTTTCCACTTTTCCATTTGGTGGTTCAACATAAAATGTGGCATTTCCCTTCCCTAACAGATCCCTCATTCCGGGTCTTGACCCGAAACTTCACCTACCCATGTTCTCTCGAGATGCTGCCTAACCTACTGAGTTACTCCAGCACTTTATGTCGTTTTGTGTATTAACCAGCAGCTACAATTTCATCTTACTCATCTTACTTAGTTTCAGCCGGAGAACAGACAATATTTTGGAGGTACACAAAAATGCTGGAGAAACTCAGTGGGTGCAGCAGGTTCGATGGAGCGAAAGAAATAGGCAAAGTTTCGGGCCAAAACCCTTCCTCAGTCTGAAGGAGGGTTTTGGCTCGAAATGTTGCCTATTTCCTTCGCTCCATAGATGCTGCTGCACCCGCTGAGTTTCTCCAGCATTTTTGTGTACCTTCGATTTTCCAGCATCTGCAGTTCCTTCTTAGACAATATTTTGGGTTGAGATCCTTCCTCAGAGTGAAGACCCTTTTTCAGAGTCTGATGAAGGGTCCCAACCTGAAACGTTGTCTGTTCTTCTCAGTTTTAAACCCAGTTTTAAAATTTGTTTTTTTTTAGCTCTTTACTGAAGATTCCAGCATCAGCAGTCTCTATATTTCTAGGATGTATTACATTTGGGCCCCATATTCAAAACATTGATATAGAATGTAGGCAACTGGGAATCCATTAACTCTGCTGCATCACACTAGAAATTCATCTGCATCTGTATGTAGTATTCATTAAAAATAGCAGTGTGTGGCTTTTGGTAAGAGGAAAAAATTAGGGAAAGTTAACCATATTTTGCCTAAATCTACTGACTGGTTTCAGCTAGTTCCAACTATGTTAATGGGTTGAAAAGATTCCAGTTGGCAAGGGAGGAATACACATCCGGTAGACACAAAGTGCTGGAGTAACTCAGCAGGTCATGCAGCATCACTGGAGAAAAGTGGATTGGTAACGTTTCGACTCAGGACCTTTCTTCATACTGATTGTAGGGGGGTGGGGGGACGGAGGGAACTGGAAGCAAGAAAAGACCAGGACAAATCGTGGCCGGCAACAGATGGCCTCAGGCAGGATGGTTCTCTGATAGGCCATTTGTTAGCTAGGGACTGTGATCCCAGAGGCATACATCGTTGCAGACTGTAGAACTGTTCAACCAACTTTTAGTTGAGAAAAGGGGGCTGGGGGAGGGGGGGGGGGGGGGGGGGGGGGGGGGGGGGGGGGGGGGGAGGGGGAGAGCGAGGGCTGAGGAAATGGGAGTGTATTGAGAAGTTACCCAAAATTTTAAAAAAATCAAAGTACATATTGATTGTATTATTGGGTTGTAAGCTGCCCAAGTGAAATCTGAGGTGCTTTTCTTCCAATTTGCATGTGCCCTCACTCTGGCACTGGTGGAGGCCCAGAAAAGGGAATGGGAAGAAGAGTTAAAATGGCAGACCGAGTGTTAGTGTTCAGCGAAATGATTTTATTATTTTAATACACATCCACTATTTCGTTTATTTATACTAACCTTCCTCTCTTAAGGGGCATTGTCCTCTTTAGTATCAAAGTATATTTAGTAACAGTCATACATTTTTTGAAATGTACTGATTTCAACTTTCACTTGCCTTTACTGCTTGCTATGAAACTGAATTTTGAACCTTGAATCTTTTACTACAGTACATTGATTTTGGGGCACCAGTAATAACACACACCCATAACAAATGTATTTCAAATGCTTTACATTAAACTTAAGATGTCTACAATTTACTGCGTAAACTAAATTATTAATACATAAACTTACGTCTTTCTATAGTTTCTAAATATTTTATTGGCACAAAACATCTTTCTGTTGGTTGAGTAATTATAGGGCAACATTAGATCAGAATCATTTAGTTAAATATTTTAGTCTTTTTTAATTGAATTTCACTGCTGAAACTGCAAACTTTGAAGATGTATATGTAATTGATGTATAAGTTTGAAAATTTGTTTTTTAAAATCAAGCTTAAAATGTATATTTTGAGTTCTGGTTTAGTTTATTGTCATGTGTACCGAGATACAGTGAAAAGTTTTAGTTGTGTGCTAATCAGTCAGCGGAAAGATCATTGGTAGGTCATTAAATAACGGCCAGCGCCTGAAGTTACAACTATTCTCTGAAAAATTTGGTGCACCTATTCAAGCTCTAAAACTTGATGATGTAAAACAAAACTGATTAATTCTGAGAGGAATAAAGTATGCTGTAAAATGTAATTACCACATATTAATTGAATAGGTTGCATTAAATATAATGTTTTATAAATCAAATCAGATATTAATCTGCACAACATTGAGTATGTCTATCCGTTACATAATTGCAGTTTGCTTACTGGTTACAATGGTGTTAAGTACCTTTATAAGATATTTTCCCCAGAGCTATTAATCCATCAAAATGTCACTATACATGATTGAAAGTTTTCAATTAGCAATGAAGATTTTTAGCAAGTATAAATTGATGCTCTTCCATAAATCAGTGCCGTCTACTTGTAGTTACTTAGAAATTGTTGACAGTGAATACTAATGATAAACAGGCGTACATCATCATTGAGCTTGGGATATTAATGATCACTGACTTTAACCTTTATGTGTGTTTCTTGTTTGAATGACATGCCCCATCTACACGAGTCCCACCTGCCTGCATTTAGCCCTCTAAACCTATTCTATCCATGTACCTGCCCAAATGTTTTTTAAATGAGCTAGTGCCTGCCTCAACTACCTCCTCTGGCAGTTTGTCACATATGCCTACCACCTTTGTGAAAACAAAAAATGCCTCTCAGGTTCCTACTAAATTCCCCCCCCCCCGTCTAGCGTGCCATCTTAAATCTATGTCCTCTAGCTTCATGATCCATTGCTGTAGTCCAATGGATAAATGAAAACGAACCTGCCTCCACCACCTTCACTGGAAGCTCATTCCACACAGCTACCACTCTCTGTAAAGAAGTTCCCCCTCATGTTACCCCTAAACTTCAGTCCCTTAATTCTCAAGTCATGTCACCTTGTTTGAATCTTCCCTACTCTCAGTTTTCCACGTCAACTCTTCTCATCATTTTAAAAACCTCTATATCAAGTCCCCCCTTAACCTTCTGCGCTCCAAAGAATAATGCCCCAACTTGTCTGGGTATAAGACTGTGCATTTTTCCCTATCAATTCCTATCATGTGTTTTTATTTGTTACATATTCCATATTTCCTTGGTTAGTGCTTATTGCTAAAGTGGTGTCATAGAATCATAAAGCATAGTAATTGGCCCTTCGGCCCACCATGCCTGTGCTGGCCATTCAAGTACTTGTCTATACAAATCCTATTTTCTGGCATATTGTCTTCTATGGCTAGGTGATTCAAGTGCTTGTCCACATATTTTTTAAATGTGATAGTCTCCTGCTCCATCACTCACTCCGACAGTGCAGTCCAGATTGTAACCACAGTTGAGTTTAGTTTAGTTTAGAGATAGAGCATGAGAACAGGCCCTTCGGCCCACTGAATCCGCGCCAACCATGATTATATCCTCCATTCTAGGGACAATTTACAGAAGCCAATTCACCTACAAACCCGTCTGTCGTTGGAATGTGGGAGGAAACCGGAGCATCCTGAGAAAACCCACGCAGTCACAGGGAGAATGTACAAACTCCGTGCAGACAGCACCCGTAGTCAGGATCGAACCAGGGACTCTGGCGCTATAAGGCAGCAACTCTACCGCTGCACCACTGTGCCACGCTTATTTTCTTCATATTCGAACTCAAGACCTCCTGTTTACTGGACAGGGTATTCAACCAACCAACATCTTTAGTGAATGTAGATGATAGATATTAATATAAGACTTCTGGCTCCATATATTGATTGCCCCCCCTAAAGGTCCTACTCTTTTCCTGGTTAGCCTCTTGCCCTTAATATGCCCCTTACACATGCAATACTGTGAGATTTTGTTTCATTTTGCCTTCCGGTAGCATTTGACATCCTCTTTGACATCCTTATTCCTTTAAGTTTTCCCCACACTTCCAGTTGGGTTTCATTTTTCATTCCTCTACACCACCATTTGCTTTTTAAAATGTCTTTATTCCACCCTCTAGCAATTGACATGCAGGCTTTCTGGAATTTGTTGTTCTTACCTTCCACCCTTCCAACATTTTAGACCTGAATTTGCTACAATTGACTTCCAACGTATTGGATATAGACCCACCTGCACGTGACTGTGGCTAGTTTGAAACATATAAGATTGTTAAGGGCTTGGACACTCTACAGGCAGGAAACATGTTCCTGATGTTGGGGGAGTCCAGAACCAGAGGCCACAGTTTAAGAATAAGGAGTAAGCTATTTAGAACGGAGACGAGGAAACATTTTTTCTCAGAGAGTGGTGAGTCTGTGAAATTCTCTGCCTCAGAGGGCGGTGGAGGCAGGTTCTCTGGATACTTTCAAGAGAGAGCTAGATATGGGGAGTAGGCAGGAACGGGGTACTGATTGGGGATGATCAGCCATGATCACATTGAATGGCGGTGCTGGCTTGAAGGGCCGAATGGCCTACTCCTGCAGCTATTGTCTATTGTCTAGTCTACTTGTGCCAGGACCTGTCTGACGCTGAAAAGGAGTTAGCTAAGTCAAGAACTTAACTCCTGGTCATAGAGTCTCAGAGCATTGAAACAGGGCCTTTGGCCCAACTTGCCCACGCCATCCAACATGCCCCATCTACACTAGTCCCACCTGCCTGCAATTGGTCCACATTCCTCTAAACCTATCCTATCCATGTACCTGTCCAAATGTTTCTTAAATGTTGTGATAGTAGGTCCATTTTTATTCTTTTCCATAGCTAGAATCATGGTCATATGGCACAGAAAGAGGCCCCATGCCAATCAAGATGCTTCATCTAAACTAGTCCCATTTGCCCACACCCCTATAATCCTTTCCTATCCATGTACCCATCCAAGTTTCTTTTAACTGCAGTAATATCATCTGACTCAACTACCTCTTCTGGCAGCTCATTCCATATATTGACCACTCTCTGTGTGAAAAAGTTGACCCTCGTGTTTGTATTAAGTCTTGCCCTCTCTCTCAGTCTTCCTAATTCCTCTACCTAAAGGACTCTGTGCCTTACCTTGTTAAATTTCTGTCACCCCCTGGTTCAAGGACTCCTTGCCCCAACCTTTTTTAGCTCATCTGGGAACAACATTTTTTTCCAGCTGAATGCATCTCCAAAAAGCCTGAGTCAGGAAGTCAGTCAGCTTTGAAGACTTTATGTTGTATGTATTGTATAAGATCCCTTGCCTCATACCTGTTAAATTCCAGTGAATACTACTTGGAGCATTTGGACCAGATTGATTTCTCTGGAACGCCAAAGGTGGCAGGGAGATCGTATATAAAATTACCCATAGGCCATTCAGCCCTTCGAGCCAGCACCGCCATCTCTTTCATCATACCCAGTTCCACCTTCCCGGTACATTAACCCCGGTGAACCTACGCTGCACTTTCCCTTATATCCAGCAATAATGTCCTTCCTCAACTTAGGAGAGTCCAAATGACCTTATGTTAAAAAGGTGGACTCCCCCCCGACAGATAGGCATCTAGGCCTTTTCTATAAGATCCCTTCTCATCCTGTTAAATTCCAGTGAATACAAGCCCAGTCGACCCATTCTTTCATCATATGCCAGTCCCACCTTCCCATTAATTAACCTGGTGAACCTACGCTGCACTCCCTTAATAGCAATAATGTCCTTCCTCAAATTAGGAGACCAAAATTATGAAAGGTACAGATAGGATAGGCCTTTTTCCCAGGATTAAAAAATCAATTTCTAGAGGGCATAGGTTTAAGGTGAAAGGGGCAAAGTTTTAAGGAGATGTGCAAGTATTTTTTTGTACAATGGGTGGTGAGTGCCTGGAACCCACTGCCAGAGAGGCAGATACAACAGTGGCACTTAAGATACTTTTGAATAGACATATGGATATGCAGAGAATAAAGGGCTAATATTGTGGACATAGTCCATACCATCACATAAACCAGCCCCCCTTCCATTAATTCCATCCACACTTTACACTGCCTCAGCAAGGCCATCAGCATAAGCAAGGACCAGTCTCACCCTGGTCACTCCCTCTACTGCCCTCTCCCATCAGCCAAGATGTACAGAATTTTGAAAATTCCAGATTCAGGAAGTTTCTTCCCAGCAGTTATCAGCCAACAAAACGGTCCTCTCATCAGCTAGAGTGCAGTCCTGATCTCCCACCAACCACTTTGGAGACCTTTGAACTATCTTTCATCTGACTTTATCGAACTTCCATGCTATATTTTGCAATGATCTACCCATTATTCTTTATCTATGCACTGTGGGCGGCTTGATTGCATTCATGCACAGTGCCCTCCATAATGTTTGAGACATAGACCCATCATTTATTTATTTGCGTCTGTACTTCACAATTTGAGATTTGCAATAGAAAATATCACATGTGGTAAAAGTGCATTGTCAGATTTTAATAAAGGCAATTTTTATACATTTTGGTGTCACCATGTATAAATTACAGCAGTGTTTATACATAGTCCCCCCCATTTCAGGGCACCAGAATGTTTGGGACACAGCAATGTCATGTTAATGAAAGTAGTCATGTTTAGTATTTTATTGCATATCCTTTGCATGCAATGACTGCTTGAAGTCTGCGATTCATGGACATCACCAGTTGCTGGGTGTCTTCTCTGGTGATGCTCTGCCAGCAGTGGCGGACTGGCCAGGGTGTCAGCTTGCCAGACGGCAAGTGGGCCCCTGATGAAGTGGGCCCCTTATATCAAATGGGTCCCTGATGAAGTGGGCCCCCTTTGTTCCTGGCAACCAATATTTTTAGACCCAGTCCGCCACTGTGGCCAGGCCTGTATTGCACCCATCTTTAGCTTATGCTTGTTTTGGGGCTAGTCCCCTTCAGTTTTCTCTTCAGCATAT
The DNA here is from genome assembly GCF_028641065.1 of Leucoraja erinaceus. Classification (NCBI taxonomy): domain Eukaryota; kingdom Metazoa; phylum Chordata; class Chondrichthyes; order Rajiformes; family Rajidae; genus Leucoraja; species Leucoraja erinaceus. The sequence continues at coordinate 46,846,053 of NC_073382.1, read as the reverse complement.
AAAAGGGATGCTCAATTGGGTTCAGATCGGGTGAATGACTTGGCCACTCAAGAAATGACCAATATTTAGCGTTACAAAAATCATTTAGCAATATGTTTGTGATCATTGTCTTGCTGTAGAATGAACCAGCGGCCAATGAGTTTTGAGGCTTTGTTTGAACTTGAGCAGATAGGATGTGTCTATACACTTCAGAATTCAAACTTCAGAATTCATTACGCTACTATCATCAGCAGTCGCATCATCAATGAAGATAAGTGAGCTAGTACCTTCAGCAGCCATACATGCCCAGGCCATAACACCCCCACCACCGTGTTTCACAGATGAGGTGGTATGCTTTAGATCTTGGGCAGTTCCTTCTCTCCTCCATACTTTGCTCTTGCCATCACTCTGATACGTTAATCTTCGTCTCAATATATGTTAAATCGTATCAAAGAAATGTTAATCTTCGCCACAAGACCTTTTTCCAGAACTGTGGTTGCCCTTTTAACTACTTCTTGGTAAACTGTAGCCTGCCATCCTATTTTGGCGGCTAACCAGCGGTTTGCATCTTGCTGTGTAGCCTCTGTATTTCTGTTCATGAAGTCTTCTGTGGACTGTGGTCATTGACAAAGCCACACCTGACTCCTGAAGAGTGTTTCTGATCTGTTGGACAGGTGTTTGGGGATTTTTCTTTATTATAGAGAGAATTCTTCTGTCATTAGCTGTGGAGATCTTCCTTGGCCTGCCAGTCCCTTTGCAAATAGTAAGGCTCACCAGCGCTCTCTTTCTTCTTAATAATGTTCTAAGCAGTTGATTTTGGTAAACCTAAGGTTTGGCTGATGTCTCTAACAGTTTTATTCTTGTTTCTCAGTCTCATAATGGCTTCATTGGCATAACTTTGGTCCTCATGTTGCTAAACAGTAATAAAAGTTTCCCAAGGTGATGGAAAGACTGGAGGAAAGACTAGGTGCTGAGAGCTCTGATAAGGCATTTAAATACACCTGAGCAATTACAAACACTTGTGAAGCCATGTGTCCCAAACATTATGGTGCCCTGAAATGGGGAGACCATGTATAAACACAGGTGTAATTTCTGTATGTTGAAACCAAAATGTGTAAAAATACCCTTTAATAAAATCTGACAATGTGCACTTTAACCACATGTGATTTTTTCTATTACAAATCTCAAATTGTGGAGTACAGAGGCAAATAAATAAATTATGGGTCTTTGACCCAAACATAATGGAGAGCACTTTATGATCTTTTCTTTGACTGGATAGCATGCAAACAAAAGCTTTTCTGTGTACTTTGGTACGTGACAATACTAAACTAAACCAAACTATGGATTATGTATGCAGAGGTAACGTATCCAGAGGTATTGTTTAACTCAATTACATTTATGCCCTACATGAGAACTAGAAAGATAAATGTAATGCTTTCTATCATGTTTCTAAAGTTTACCTGAGCTACAAAAGGAAATGCATTGACCTTTAGTCCTAATAATTTATTTGTTCATTTTTGCTAATCTTAGACAGGAAGAAAAAGCTGTGAATGGAAGATATTGAAAATGAAAACTAGAAGTTATGCAATTGTACAAGCCATCATGTGAAAATGAAAGAAAAAACATATTTTGAGAGGAACAATAAAATTCAATAAAAAAAGTTATGATCAAAGACCCTATGCATAATGTCATCCTTTTTTTAAATGTTGTCTGCCCACATGTGCATTTCCAACTGTAAATATTCCTGCAGATAGACACAAAAAGCTGGAGTAACTGAGCGGGTCAGGCAGCATCTCTGGAGAAAAGAAATAGGTCAAAACCCTTCAGGTCGAAACCCTTCTTCAGACTGAGAGTCAGGAAAAAGAGATATAAACAGTACTTAGCACAAATGAATGGAAGATATACAAAAATCAACGATAATCAAGGAAATGTGGAGCCCACAATGATCCATTGTCGGCTGTGGGATAGTTGATAACAAATTATACAGACAGTGGAATTAACAGTAATACTGGTACAGCGGCTATGTTGGGAGAGGGACGAAGAGAGGGGTTACTTGAAGTTAGAGAAATTAATATTCATACCACTGGGTTGTATGCTGCCCAGGCTCATGTTTAGCTTGTGCAGCTTACAATCCAGCGGTATGAATATTGTCCTAAGCACCGTTTATATTTCTTGTTCTACTTTCCCCCAACTCTGTCTGAAGAAGGGTCACGACCTGAGATGTCACCTATTCCTTTTCTCCAGAGATGCTGCCTGACCCGCTGAGTTACTTAAGCTTTTTGTGTCTGTCTTTGGTTTAAACCAGCATCTGCAGTTGCTCCCCACATATGTTTATATTCCCTCCCCCAAAAGTAGATCGTTGTTTACATTTTTTTAATGTACATTTAATGAAATGAAAGCATATTTAATAAAAAAGGCGGCTTGCTTTCTATTACTGATCCTCTCAGATACAGTTTTTATTTTAGATCATAATGCTTTGTAAATTCTCATTTACAATATATAATCAAAGCACTATTTAATATCTTTAATGCAACTGTTGTGATGAGACAATAATTCAGCAAAAACACAAAAAATATTTTTGAAACTGTTAAAATAGAAAATGCCAACTCTTAAATAAGATTAAAACAGGCACTCTTAATTGTTTGTCAGAAAGTTCAGGGTTTTGAACTACAAAAGTGATTGTATTAAAACGGAGCAATGCCTACTTGTATGTTTAAATATTTTGAGTTCCTCAATGTTCTGCTCCCATACAACATGCTGGAGGTTGGGAGGTTGATATCCTCTATGCCAGTATTGCCAACCATTACCCTTTCACAAAAATGCGCTGTAGTAGGAATTAAACATACACATAATTATATGTATACAGTACAATGATTCAGTGAAATATATTCAAACATCGGCTGTATTCTATTTCTTGCAGTTATTCAACACATTCGTTTCACACGATTGAAGCTACATTCATGGTAACATGAGGTTCAAAAGTCACTAAGGCTTGAACTATTGTGACTGTCTGAAATTTACCATCCGACTGGTAAGGCTTTTATGATTTGTTGCTCAGAATAATATCTGATTATGTACCTCTTAAAATTCTCGTATTGTTGTCCTTTTGATATTTATGAACAAATAATATTAATTTAAAATCTTGATTAGATATACTGATCAAATAGTGGAGCGGCAAATGTAAATATTAAGAAAACACTTCAGATTTTGCATTTAAATGTCGATTGCTTAAAATATTCAGTGAATATTTTATAATATTTGAATCTGATGTTCTCATACAATGCATGATTCTTATTTGATTTAAATAAGGCTTCCCGGCCATGATATGACGGTTAATGTCACTTTGTTCCGTTGTTCTTTTAGCATTGGGACGAGTGCTGAATGGCTCATGCCTGCTGTTGAGAGTCCATTCACTGCTACGATCATATCACCACACCTGTGAAGACACGACACGTTATAGATTTCACAAGTTTTATTTTGTCTTTAAAGGCAGTTTCCATTATTGTTAAAATATTCTCAGTATCATCTAACTGCAGAAAAATATTTAAACATAATTACACTCTCACATGGACAGGTTTTTAGATTTAATGCCTCTATTTGCTATATTCTCTTCAGTGTAAAATCCCACCAAAATATTGTTCTTAATTATTGTATGTGAATGATAGCTGAGATTTTGCACAATGAGAGGGATATCCTGAGTTCTTGCAGATACCTAACACTGGAGAGGCCAGAATATAGAAGCAAAGAATTGCAGATGCTGGTTTATACCAAAGATAGACATAAATTGCTGGAGTAATGCAGCAGTTCAGGCAGGATCTCTGGAGAAAAAGGATGGGTGATGTTCTGGGTCTTATGAAGGGTCCACACCCGAAACGTCACTGTCTGAGCCGTTAAGTTACTCCGGCACATTGTGTCTAACCAGAGAGGGCAACCTTTGGAGTATCTTACTTCCACACCCCCCAGTGTAACACTTTTTTTGTTTACCATAGTAAAATATCCCATGGACACACCTGCAAACAGTGTAGCATTGTTACAAAACCTACCATCAGTGGCGCTACAGATCTGCCTCCTGCACCCTGTGCGTGCAATTCCGGAGGCTAGCCTATCCAAGTCACCTTGGGGGGGGGGGGGGGGGGGGGCCTAATGGACTCTTGCCCAGGGGGCAGGGATCAATACCCAGTCTAAAATAGCCTGCTCTCTCGTTGGTTCCTCTACATGTTAATCATATGTATAAATATATATGTATGTGTATAAAATGGAGAGTATCCATATGTAAATTTGCTCGGACTGCTAGGTGATGAAGAAAATTTGTGTTCTGCAAACCTGTTCCCGTTTAAATTTTTTAAAGTTGCTCGTCGATCGAATCGTTGGATTGAAGTTAAACGCGGACTTCGAACGGGGGGGGGGAGATGGAGTCCGTGTTCATCACGATGGGCACCACGAGTTTCGATGAGCTGGTTGAGAAGATCTCCTCCGAGAAGGCCGTGAAGGTGAGTTACCGCAACGGCGGCGGCAGAGGAGACGGACATGGGGAGATGGGCCCGCCATTGCCGCAGAAGGCGGGCGGGGGAGAGGGGTGAGTGATGAGGGAGAGAGGGACGGGACCAGGGACCAGGGCCTCCACTGAACCCCCACCCCGCGGCCGCCACTGGTGGTTGGGGAGACGATAGACAAGTTACTGTGAGGAGGGGAGTGACGAGTTTGGGAGTGAGGCAGGAAGGGGCGTCTTCATCCCGGCAGTGGCATTGACTGATAGGAGAAGAGACCAATCAGCTGACTGAAGGAATCTGCGCATGCGTAGTTTTAAAGATTTTTAAACCTTGATAACTTCTACAATATACCACCTATCGGAACGCGACTTGTTGCGCTCGCAGCACAGGAAAATGATGAGTAACCTGGCGATAAATCGTAGCGTTATTGCGTACCGTTCTTGCGCAAATAGAAAAAACGCGCAAACTGGAAGAGCACAAGATCAGAGTTTTAGTTATGTATAGATGGTGAAGTACTTCTGACACAAATGATGAAACAATGGGAATTGCAAACTCTGCCATACAGGGGACACCACTTATTTTTGGCTGAGGTGTGGGCAGGAATTACGTGTCACCTCACTCTGGCAACGTAGGTGGCCCAAGACAGAAAGGTCAGTGCAGGAATGGGTTGAAATGGTTAGCAACTGGGAGATCCCGTAGGCCTCGGCAGGCCGAACGCAAGCTTTCAGCGAACGTGTTACTGGGGTAAGTTGGTGAATTGTGCTGTATTTGGCCTCACCTATGGACCCTGCCCGCCCGTACAACTGAGTTCCTGTGACGTGCAGCGAGGCTTCAGTGACATGAAGGTCTTTGGCAGCATACCAGTGAGACCCTGCCCCAAGATCCCTGACATAGATAGAGGCAGAGCTTCACCTATCAAAACCCTTGAGGTGTTTAAAAAAAATAATTCACTAGTTCTTTTACAAAGCTTGTAAATAATATAAAGCATGAATAAAATAAAATACTATAAAAAATGTAAATAACTTAATGTAGGCAGCGTTTTATCTAACAGGTTAGAATGTTGTGAAATTTGTTTAATTGGGGCAAATCAAATGTGTACCAAAAATCTCTATGTATTTAGATCTGGCATATGGAGATCAAATGCACACTTATAGCTCTTCTGCTAAGGTGTTCACTTTGAGGAATCCTTTCGTGAGACTCCTATTGTGGAGATCTGGATTGAGGGGCTCCTTGCTCTGATCATCTTTCTTTTCTTCATCTCCTCATGGTTGTTCTGGTGTGGATCTTCACCCTGCTACTCCTGCTGTTTTGCCTAATGGCCCTGCCTTTGGTCCACATCGGTAGTTAGTGAACACATTTAATGACGATGACAAAGCTTGGCTCCGAATAACATAGAGTGACGCAGACAGCAGAATCTCATCTTCAGCAGCTCGAATGTGGCCTCCATGAAGCTCCTTGTTGTGGCATGGCTGCCTTTAACATTTCTGCACTGGGATCGTGAGCTCCAAGTTGCACTTTGCGCAGAAGATAACCCTGTGGGACTGCTCTCCTGGTTTAGACACCAGCCTCTATATATTTGTGTGCTGAACTTTGCAAGATGGGCTGGTTTGGAAGTGACTTTGCTTTCTGATTATGACTGGAACTGTTGCAATTTTATTGATGTGTAGGAAGAAATTGCATATGCTAGTTTACACCAAAAGTATACACAAAATGCTGCGGTATCTCAGCGGGTCAGGTAGCATCTCTGGAGAAAAGGAATAGATGACGTTTCGAGTCAAGACCCTTCTTCAGACTGGAGACATGTTGAGTTGGGACCCAAAACGTCACCTATTCCTTTTCTCCAGAGATGATGCCTGACCCGCTGAGTTGCTCCAGCATTTTGCGTCTATCTGCAGTTTTATTAATATCCTGCATTACGATAACTGTTTTGATACAGAAGGAACAATCATGTTATTGCGAGTTTGGAGACACTTTTCGGCAAAACTCTGAGGGCATCTGATTTCCTTCTCCTGAAGGTCATACATTTCTGTAACTGCAATTAATGTAGGGCTGCTTAACGTAAAGTGCCACAGTGGAATTGCACTCCCCCACCACTGCAATTTAATCATCGTGATATGAGCAAATGCCGCATTGGCAGTTCCATTATAAGTAGAACAAAGGAAATTAAAATAATCAAATAAAAATAAGGACACAACATTTCTCTCAAAATGGTGAATGAATTGCATCTCCATACCCTTCTCTAATTATACCTCATCCTGCTCTGCCTAGACTACACTTGATGTAGTGGAAAATCACTCTTTAATTTAGCAGCATTTGCAGACTTTTGCCCTGCAAACTCCATTACATTACATTAGTTGCTTATGGCATTGTAGGAATCTACCCAATATAATGACTGCTACAAATGTAATGCTCACATTCACGTATTTTGATTTAACTGTTACATGTCGATTAAATATGAAGGTGAGCGGTGTCAAATTTTAACAATGTAATTGGTGCAGACAGTCATCCTCATTCACCGAATTCTCAGCTCTTGGGCATGCACATCTAAGTTGGAATGTAACTGCTTCTTTCTGTAGTGTCAGTCAATTACAGGTATTGTAAGATTTGCTAAACATCCATTTGGGATTAAATTCTGCCTGGCAATAAAGGAAGTGATAACCTATAAGTAGTCTAATTTCAAAATGGCAACCTCCAAAATAAATAGCAAAGAAATATTACTTACTTCAGTCTTCCATCATAATACGCCGGCGTTCCAAACACAATTGTTTTGATAAAAAAAGGTTGATTACAGTGATTTTCTTCATACCCTCCAACAATACTAAAGCCCCAGTTTCCTGAATTACTCCTCCGTAGAACAGTGTCTCGGCTGACGTGAAGAGAGCTGAAAAGAAATCAAGCATTGCAATAAATTATTGTGTATTTTCACTTGACTATTGTGTATTATTTATTTTTGACACGATCGCAGGTGCAAAGATTATCATCAGAAATTCTTCAGATTTTGAAAATGGGCAGCAAATTGAACAGTATATGGCAGTGTTTTTATGTGACAGTATCCACCGTAAGATATAACGGCACTAAAAGGTTAAACTAGATTGTGGTAGAGCAGTCAGTCGAGTTTTGTGAACGGTTATATGCATACTTATCACACTACTCAAGAAAGGAGGAGGACAGAAAGTGGGAATGCCAGACTAGTTTACTTTAGCCTAGAGATACAGAGGTTGGATTGCAACCTTGTCGTGGTCGGGGAGCTTGTGTGTCTCAGTGCCCCCTAGAGCTATGCCAGCGGGAGATTCGTCTCCTGTTAGGGTCTCCCATGCTGGACAGGTCGAAGGGTAGAGGCGAGACGAAGAGCGATCCACTGGTCCTCCAGGTCGGGGGTTGAGCACAGGGCTAACAACCCTGTCTCGTAAAACAAATATGTTACAGAAACAGCAACTGAAGGAATCAACACTACTGGGCGTGATGGACTTCCAGGGCTATCGACATAAGCTAGAATGAAAAGAGAACCAGACCGCATCCCAAGAATAGCCCTGCACTGGACACCGGAAGGGAAAAGGAAAAGAGGGAGACCCAAAACCACCTGGCGTCGAACTGTAGAGGAGGAAATAAAAACAATGGACCTGACCTGGGGTAGTGTCCAGAAGCTAGCACAGAACAGACAGGAGTGGAGGACCTTCGTTGCTGCCCTACATGCCAGGAGGCATAATAGGCAGTAAGTAAGTAAGTAAGTAGAGATACAGCATGGAAACAGGTCCTTCGGCCTACCGAGTCCACGCCGATCATCATTCATCTGTACACTACTTCTATTTCCTAAGTTCTCAATTCGCATCCTACACACCAGGGGCAATTTACAAAAGCCAATTAACCTACAAAACCTACAAAGTCTTTGGAATGTAGGAGGAAAATGAAGCACCCAGAGAAAACTCATGCATTCTCAGGGAGAACGTACAAGCTCCACACAGACAGCACCCATAGTCAAGATCTAACCCAGATTTCTGGCACGGTGAGGAATCAGCCTACTTTCTCTGGGTGCTCCGGTTTCCTCCCACACTCTAAAGCCATACAGGTTTGTAGGTTAATTGGTTTGGTAAGTTCTAATATTATTTTGAGTGTGTGTAGGTTAGTGTTTAGGGTTGGTGCAGACTCAGTGGGCCAAAGGGCCTGTATGTTTAAAATCTAATAAGACACCCACCTGGGCAACCCCAGCCACATGATCCATGATGGTGACCAACTGGCATCCAACTCATTCTCAGTGTTTGAGCTCAGAAGCTCTTCTGTAGATTGTTCCTGCTCTTCTACTGTTTGCACTTCCAGTGCCTTCAGTATTACAATCGGGGAGTTAGCACTAGCTTTCAACGTAGCCACTGCTTCACTGTGACTTAGGCAGGTCAGATCCGAACCATTGATACTCAGTAGTACATCCCCTGTTAAAATAATCAAAGACTTCAGCTTCCTGTTGTTCCAGGGAGTAAACGTATTTTCCTCAGGGTTCCACATTTCCTCAACTGATTAAAAACAGATATTCACTCAGAGATCAAGTAAACTGAGCATGCATTTTGAAACTTCCCAAATCTTTTTCTTATAGAGTAATTGAGTCACACAGCACAGAAACAGGCCCTTCAGCCTGGCTTGTCCATGGCGACCAAGTTTCCCAATCTCCCATTTGCCCACATTTGGCCCATATCCCAGTGGGTTAGAAGGCAGTCGATGCAGAATGGATGGATTGAGGCAGGTGAATTAGTGCGTGTTGGTTGGAGTAGATACAATTGTGAGGGGAGAGCACGGGGGATGTCAGTGGTGTTGAATGGGGGGGTTCAGTACGGGATGGATGGGGGTAGACAAAAGTGCTGGAGAAACTCAGCGGGTGAGGCAGGATCTATGGAGCGAAGGAAATAGGCAATGTTTCGGGTCGAGACCGTTCTTCAGACTGTTCCCCCCATTCTTCTTGTCAGTGGCACCCGGGCAACCGCTAATTTCGAGCCCTGATATACCCACCACCCTCTGAGTGAATTAGTTGTCCCTCAGGTTCCTATTAGATCTTGTCCCTCTCACCTTAAACTCTAGTTCTTGACTCCCCTATAGTTGGTAAAAAACTCTGTGCCTATCTATTCCCCTCATGATTTTATACACCTCTGCACGATATATCCTCAGCCTCCTGTGCTCTAAGGAATGATGTCCTAGCCAGCCAAACTTCTCAGTGTAGCTGAGCCCCTCAAGTCCTGGTAACATCATTGTAAATTATCTCTGCACTCTTTCCAGCATAATGACATCCTTCCTATGGCAGGGTAACCAAAACGAACACATTACTCTAAGCGTGGCCTCACCAACATCTGGTACAGCTTTCGATTTGAAGTTTTTGATGAAGGAAATTTAATTTAATTTTAATTTTTTAGATTTGTAGTGTGAATTCTCTAGGAGAAATAACAAGCTCATTTTTGGTTCAAAAATGTCAACATCAGTCTGAAGAAGGGCCCCGACCCGAAATGTTGTCTGTCCATTCCTTCCAGAGATGTTGCCTGACCCACTGAGTTCCTCCAGCACTTTGTGTTTTCCTCAACATTAAAATCTTTCAGAACAGAGTATCTGACTTTGTAGAGATCTCAGCCCTCATTCCCCAAGGTAAAGTAGCTCAGAAAACTAGCACAAATGAATGAGATTAGAATGTTATTAATGTTGCCATTCAGAAACCGACAATGTGAATAATAAACAATAAACTTGGTACAATAATTTCTTCAATGATTTAACGATGCTAATGTACAGTTCCACCCAAATGTTCGAACTTCTCCATTCCCAAGCCCAGGCGACATGTAAATAATTGCAAGAGCTTTAATTTACCTACTTGTTATTAGCTTCCATTAGTTCAATAATAATGGGGTGGAAGATTGCAACCCTCATGTGGTCCGCCCTGTTTCGACGAATGCAATCAGCCCGGCGTGCACAATCAAATAAGATCAAATAGAACAAGTTGTCCTACAACTTTAGGTTGTGCACGCCATACGCAAGGAGAAGAGAAGTTCAATAATAATAATAATCAAAAATACACATATTTGAATAGAAGGTAGTCAAAAATTCTGGAGAAGCTCAGCGGGTGAGGCAGCATCTATGGAGCGAAGGAAATAGGCAAAGTTTCGGGTCGAGACCCTTCTTCAGATTATATTTGAATATTTAACGGCTACATCCTCACAGTTAACTTTGTAGAAAAGGATAATATAGTGCATTTGAATCATTCTGCATAAATTGTTAGGGTTGAACAGAACGCTAGCACTATTCATTTTGAGCAAAAAATAAAAAAATCAGAAAATATCCATGCAGGCCACATCCGTGGGAAAAGAAATAGTCAATGTTTCAGGTCAGAGACTTAAAAGGAGACAAAAGAAACTGGTAAAGCTGCAGGGATGGTGGGAGAGGGGTTCACTCTGATAGGGTAAATCCAGGATAATCCCACGGATGAGCTGCAAACAAGTTGTCTGGCCAGCAAGTAAATGGAAGATGTTAAGAGTCCTTCAGAACTCAGGCTACTTGGTCTGTGGTGGTGCTACACACCACTTTTGCAGGTGAGCAGTGAACTTCTACACCAAGAATACATTTTAGTTGAGTTTAGATTCAGTATGTAAACAGGCCCTTTGGCCCACCGAGTCCACTCCGACGCTAGTTCTATCCTACACATTAGGGACAATTAACGGAGGCCAATTAAACGACAAACATGCATGTTGTTGGAGTGTGGGAGGAAACTGGAGCACCTTGAAAAAACGCATGCGGTCACAGGGAGAACATACAAGCTCCATACAGACTGCAGCCGTAGTCAGGATCAAATGTGGGCCTCTGGCGCTGTAAGGCAGCAACTCTACCACTGCACCACTGTCCCACCCCAAAGATTTGCCCCACACATAACTTTTAGTTTAGTTTAGAGATACAACAAGGAAACAGATCCATCAGCTCCTACAGGTAGCTAGCCAAGAATATAAAGGAGGATAATAAAAGCTTATTTAGGTATGTGAAGGAGAAAAAATTAGTTAAGACCAAAGTTGGACCCTCGAAGACTGAAACAGGTGAATTTATTATGGGGAACAAGGAAATGGCAGACGAGTTGAACAGGTACTTTGGATCCATCTTCACTAAGGAAGACACACAATTTCCCTGATGTACTAGTGGCCAGAGGATCTAGGGTGACAGAGGAACTGATGGAAATTCACATTAGGCAGGATAGTGTTGGGTAGACTGATGGGACTGAAGGATGATAAATCACCAGGGCTGGATGGTCTGCATCAGACCCCAAACCCCAAACCAGGTGATTCACCCTCCCGTCCCCGACCCACACACGGGGTGATTCAACCCCACGCTGGCCGTGGGGACTGACGGCTCGGGGCATTGGCAGCCATAGTAAATCGCTTTTAAAACATGGGGGAAGACACAAATGGGGGGTCGATGGGGGGGTCGATGAGTGTGCATCTTATGAAACATGTAAGATTATTAAGGAATTGGACATTTTCACGATGTTGGCGGAGTCCAGAACCAGGGGCCACAGTTTAAGAATAAGGGATAGACCATTGATGAAGAAAAACGTTTTGACCCACGGAGTTGTGAGTCTGTGGAATTCTCTGCCTCAGCAGGTAATGGAGGCCAATTCTCTGGATGCTTTCAAGAGAGAGTTAGATACAGCTCTTAAAGATAGCGGAGTCAGGGGATGTGGTGAGAAGGCAGGAATAGGGTACTGAATGTGGATGATCAGCCATGATCACAGTGAATGGCGGTGCTGGCTCGAACGGCTGAATGGTCTACTCCTGCACCTATTGTCTATTGCCTGTTGTATTCTCTTATAACATTTTCGATTATGGATCCAATATTTTCCATATCACTTGCATTATGCCAAGAGTTCAATAGTCCCTTCGCTTCAACCCACAACAATTCCAGGTTCCCATCAAACACTGAAAGATGACAATATCAACATCCACTGTCTGCAAACCACAGCCATAAAAACTCTGCTGTGTAGATCATAGATTGTAAGGTATGATACAATGAGCTTAACTAGCCTGTGGGTCAGCTCTTCCAATTTAAACACAAATCCAGATGTCTGTGAGGAGAATTTTGAAAAGATTACTGGGCTGGCAGTAACTTTACTATGTCTATCTGAATCCGTTGTATTCCTTCTCTGAAGATAGACACAAAGTGCTGGAGTAACTCAGCGAGTCAGGGAGCATCTCTGGAGAAAAAGGATGGGTGACATTTCTGGACGGGTCCCTTCTTCAGACTGAAAGTAGAGAACTGGAGGTAAGAAACGGCCAGAACAAAGCTGGGCCGACAGCAGATGACCAAGGAAGGGTGGAGCCAATAATGGCCCATGGTTGGCTGGGGAAGAGGTGATAACAAAGGAATTCCTTCTCTGTTTGAAAGTAACAGTAGTAGCAAAATCGAGTGACTTTCTAGTCAACTTCACAGTATTTGAGAACCCACCAGATGTTTACGTTTATAGTCACATGTAGGCCAGACCCTAGCCTGCATGGTGAAAGCAAATTGCTCTTTAAAATGTAGACGCACAAATGAAAACCACAAGAAACCCTGTGAGGCTCTGATCATTGTGTTGTCTTACCACGTTTGATTCGCCCTTCTCTGCAAAGGCAGCCATGTGGCTGGACACTGGTGACAAATATTGGCAACTCGCCATTTTTGCTGCCCCGTCCTCCGGCTACGGTCATTCCTAAAGACTCATGAGGCTCTTTCGTTACAGTGATCTGCTTTTCTTGACAAATGATGCATTGGGACAGGTCCTGAGGAAATAGGCAAAAGTACATTCAAGATATTAAATTGAGAATTTATCAAAATGGTGCTGCCACAGACACAATTATAAGGATTAGAAATTATTTTTATTGTAGCTGATTTCATCACCTTTTGATTCACTAACAAATTTGGTTGATCAAAGATGAAATTCTTTGTGATTGTGGGAGGCTAGCCTTCCTTATCATGGTTAGACCACCGCACTTGAGAAATTTAGCACCTCATGTCACATATCCATTCCTTCCACAGATTTTACCTGTCACACTGAGTTACTCCTGCACTTTGTGTTTAATTCACCTCTGTTGTCTGGTTTGGCTGGAACTGCCCTTTCTAGTTTCTAATTCTATTCCTGTGTGGTTCCAGTTATGGCTCAAATATTATCAGGAATGTCTTCCTTCATATCTGCTAATAGCTCCAGAGGCCTCAAAAGGATTTATCCTTGCACTCACTCCTGTTCTTTGCTGACGATGTCGGAACATATGTTGGGCACGCTGACAACACACAGTTTAGTTAACTTCTGTTGAACCTTATATTGATTTGGTATACTGCTGGGCCATCAATCAACAGAACTTTCAACTGCATATTGTGAAGACTGAAGCTATTAAGAAAGATGGTTCCCAGAGCACCATCTTTATCCTAACTGCTGAAATTGAACCAAGTCATTCACAATCTCAGCAGACAATTTGACTATTCATTCTAAGATGTCATCCTCTGATCCAGCAATACCTTAATTTAAAAATGTATGAATCATTGTGTGTCCTTGGCCAATTTTCTCACTCCAGCCATGACATTAAGCTGGGAAGAGTGCAGAGAAGATTTATGAGGACGTTCCAGGACTTCAAGGGCCTGAGCTACAGGGAGAGGTTGGGCAAGGTCGGACTTTATTCCTTGGAGCACAAGAGGGTGAGAGGTGATCTTGTAGAGGTGTGTATGATCTTGAGGAATAGGAAAGGTGAATGCACAGTGTATTTTACCCCGAGTAGGGGAATCAGGAACAGGAGGACATAGGTTTAAGATGAGAGGGGAAAGATTTAATAGGAACCCTTAAGAGGAGTGTGTAAGAAGATGCTGCAGATGCTGGTTTAAACTGAAGATACACAAAAAGCTGGAGACAGGCAGCATCTCTGGAGAGAAGGAATGGGTGATGTTTCGGGTCGAGACCCTTCTTCAGACAGGTTAGGGATAAGGGAAACGAGAGATATAGATGGTGATGTGGAGAGATATAGAACAAGTAATGAAAGATACGTAAAAAAGTAATGTTAATAAAGGATAAAGGCTGTTGTAGGGTGAAAATGAGAAGCTAGTGCAACTGGGGGAGAGATAGAGAGAGAGGGAATGCCGGGGCTACCTGTAGTGAGAGAAATCAAAATTCATACCACTGTCCATAAGCTGCCCAAGCGAAATATGAGATGTTGTTCCTCCAATTTGCGTTTAGCCTCACTCTGACAATGGAGGAGACCTAGGACAGAAAGGTCTGTGAAGGTCTGGGTAGAATTAAAGTGTCCAGCAACCGGGAAATCAGGCAAGTTCAGGCGGGCTGAGCGAAGATGTTCCGCAAAACGATCGCCCAGCCTGTGTTTGGTCTCGCCGATGTATAAGAGTCTATATCTTGAATAACAAATACAGTAGATGAGGTTGGAGGAGGTGCAAGTGAACCTCTGCCTGACCTGAAAGGACTGTCGGGGTCCCTGGACAGAGTTAAGGGAGAAGGTACAGCGACAGGTGTTGTATCTTCTGCGGTTGCAGGGGAAGGTACCTGGGGAGGGGGTGGTTTGGGTGGGAAGGGATGAGTTAATCAGGGAGTTGAAGAGGGAACGGTCTCTGCGGAAGGTAGAAAGGAGTGGAGATGGGAAAATGTGGGTAATGGTGGGATCCCGTTGGAGGTGGTGGAAATTTCAGAGGATTATGTGTTGTATGCGATGGCTGATGGGGTGGAAGGTTAAGACTAGAGGTACTCTGTCTCTGTTGTCAATAGTGGGAGGGGGAGCAAGGTTGGAGCTGCGGGGTACCAAGCAGACGCAAGTGAGGGCCTCATTTATGATGGGAGAGGGGAACACCCATTGCCTAAAGAATGAGGACATCTCGGATGTTCCAGTATGGAACACCTTATCTTGGGCGCAGATGCGGTGTAGACGGAGGAATTGGGAGTAGGGGATAGAGTCTTTGCAGGAAGCAGGGTGGGAAGAAGTGTAGTTGAGATAGTTGTGGGAGTCAGTGGGTTTGTAATAGACGTCAGGCAATAGTCTATTTCTTGTGATGGAGAATGTGAAATCAAGAAAGGGGAGAGAGGTATCGGAGATGGTCCAAGTAAATTTGAGTGCAGGATGAAAATTGATGGTGAAGTTGATGAAGTCCATGAGTTCTGCATGGGTGCAGGAGGTAGCACCAATGCAGTCATCAATGTAACGGAGATAGAGTTCGGGGATAGGACCAGTGCATGCCTAGAATAGGGATTGTTCAATGTACCCAACAAAGAAGCAGGCATAGCTGGGGCCCTTGCAGGTGCCCGTAGCTACGCCTTGGACTTGGAGAAAGTGGGAGGAGTCAAAGGAGAAGTTGTTGAGGGTGAGGACCAGGAGAGTGTTAGTAGAGAGAAATTGGATGGTTCTGTGGTCGAGGAAGAAACGGAGGGGATGGAGGTGTAGAGTGACTGAACGTCCATAATAAAGAAGAGGGAGAGGGGGCTCGGAATGCAGAAGTCATTAAAGAGGCGAAGGGCATGTGAGGTAATTGGACACAAGTTGGGAGAGATTGGACCCGGGGGGGATAGGATAGAGTCGAGGTACGTGGAAATCATTTCCATGGGACAGGAGCAGGCAGAAACAATGGGCCTGCCAGGGCAGTTGTGTTTGTGGATTTCGGGGAGAAGGTAAAAACGGGCTGTGCGGGGCTGGGAAACGATAAGGTTGGAGGCTGTGGAAGGCAGACAGCCAGAAGTGATGAAATTAGTAATGGTGTTTGAGACTAAGGCCTGGTGCTCATCTGTGGGATCATGGTCCAAGGATAAGTAGGAGGTGTCTGAGAGGTCAGCCCCGTAGAGGTCAGCACGCCAGACTACCACGGCGCCTCCCTTGTTGGCGGGTTTAACTATAATGTCAGGGTTGCTGCAGAGTGAGCGGAGGGTTGTACATTCAGAGGGGGTGAGGATGGAGTAGGTAAGGGATGTGGAAAAGGTGAGACGGTTGATGTCATGCCGGCAGTTAAAAATAAGAGATCCAGAGAGGGAAGAAGGCTGTTCTGGGGAGTCCAAGATGAGTGGGACCAGTGGAGACAGGAGAAGGGGTCCTCCGCCTTCCGCAGAGAATGTTCCCTCCGCAATTCCCTGGTTAACTTATCCCTTCTCACCCAAACCACCCCCTCCCCAGATACCTTCCCCTGCAACCACAGAAGATGCAACACCTGTCGCTATACCTCCTCCCTCAACTCTGTCCAGGGACCCCGACAGTCCTTTCAGGTTAGGCAGAGGTTCATTTGCACCTCCTCCAACCTCATCTACTGTATCCGTTGTTCAAGATGTGGACTCTTATACATCGACGAGACCAAACGCAGGCTGGGCGATCTTTTTGCGGAACATCTTCGCTCAGCCCGTCTGAACCTACCTGATCTCCCAGTTGCTGGATACTTTATAATTCTCCTTACCATTCCGACACAGACCTCTCTGTCCTCAGTCTCCTCCATTGAAAATGCTCCTCATCGCATTTCTTTAACTTTGCCAGTGAAGCTGTTGTTATTCATTTCTCCATACATTAACAAAAACAGCTAGTTCATTTGCCCCTTCCCTGCAAAGGGTCAGAGCATTGCTACGGAATCACAGCTATAAATCCATTTTATATGATTCCTAGGAAGTTCATGAGTTTGAGAAAATGTAATAAAAGTTCTATTACTTCTGCAAATTACATTAGGCAACACACATTGTGACCAGGAATAATATTGAAGAATGAAGTGGCGATTCCACAATTCATCACAGATCTACGGGAAAACCATTGTGATTATTTTTCAGTGGTTGCCCTGGTCCCAATCGTCTGATCACTGGCCTGAGTATAGGCTGCCACGCTGCAGCTCAGAGCTCTGCAACATGTTTGATGTCCTTTAATGCATTTTACAGTATATTTTATTAACCATGTTTTTTGTATTATTCATGAATAATTGTACAGCATAGAAACATGCCCCTTGGCCCTAGCACCCATGCCTATCAAGATGCCCCATTTAAACTAGTCCGATTCCTGCTTAGCCCATATCCCTCTAAACATTTCCTATCCATGTGTCTTTTAAATGGTGCAATAGTACCTGCCTCAACTACCTCCACCTGCAACTTATTCCATATATACATCACTCTGAGTGAAAAAGTTGCCACTAGGTTCCTATTACATTTGGCCCCTCTAATCTTAAACTTATGTCGTTTGGATCTTGGTTCCGCTACCCTGCATTTACTTTACGATCAATCATACTTATTTTAAATGATAACAATGAAAAATATATTAAGGTTTTCTAAATGATTACTAATGACTGAAGAATAATTATATTGCTGCTTATAACTGTAAATAATTAATTTAATAGAAAATCAAGCATCATTTGAAAGCGTTTCTTGCGAATATGAAGTCAGCTGAGAAAATGTCAGATCTTAGATACAAAGTGCTGGAGTAACTCAGCGAGTCAGGTAGCAAGCATCTCTGGAGGAAAAGTATGGGTGACGTTTCAGGTCGGGACCCTTCTTCAGACTGTCCTAAACCAAAATTTCACCCATCTCTTTTCTCCAGAGATGCTGCCTGACCCGTTGAATAGCTCCAGCACCTTGTGTTTATCTTTGGTATAAACCAGCATCTGCAGTTCTTTGTTTCTACTTTTAAATTTCAAAAGTTCACTGATTCAGTGAAAATCATTGCGTATTTATTGTACCCACTTACCTTGTGAGTATTAGATTTGATATGGGGCATGAGGTGTGTGAACTGGTTAGGATGTTGCTGACTTATCTGTGATCCCAATTCTCGAATAACATTGGAGAACTGCTTCTTTGTTGTTCTGGAGATTATGAAGTGAACACTCTCACCACTGCCCTGAAAAGCATGAAAATAAAACATTTACTGATAGAAAAAATGAAAGCAGCTTTACCTCAAAAGTTTAAAACATACAGCAACATATTGACTGCAGTGAAAGAACAGTACCTGGATAATTTGAGCAGCTAGTTCAGGTGTCCCATGCTTCAGGTCATGGCCGTTTATTGCAAGCACCCGATCATTGCTGCACAATCTCCCATCCTGGGCGGCCAGACCACCTTCCAGAAGGTCCAGGACAAAGATGCCTGCCTCATCTAGTCTACGAACTAGTTTAATGCCAAGTTGCTCGCTGGATTCTCTTTTGAGCAAAGTCACATGAAAGCCATCTTCTCGTGCAGAGCTGTTGTCAGGGTGGAAATGTGTTAATCCACTGAATCGCCTTTCCCGCAGAACCATGAGCAGTAGAGTGGAGCAGGGCCGCGATAAGACAGCTCTGGCGTAGTTGTGAGGTACATTGCTGATGTCAACACCATTAATCTGGAACAAAGTAGAGACAGCAGTGCACCATTGTTTCAGGGCATAAAGCATCTGTGCAACAGGGAACAAATGGCTCGACATTCTAGTGCACCTTAATGAGTGCAGCAGTGCCTTGTGCAGAGAATTTCAAAGATCCACCACTGTCAGGGTGAAACATTTCTTGTCATCTCATTCTTTTGTGACAAACACATGGTATTAGACAGGAAAAAGAAACGCATAATCCGTTCATCTATCTTATCAAACTCTGTAAAAATGTTATATGCTTTGATAACATTTATGGCCTAGGCTACCATATTTCTCCTCAAAAGACAATTCCTTCATATTAGTTAATACTCATCACATGTTCTCTTATTGCAAGGATATCATTTAAGCTTAGGCTCCCAGTCCTAATTTAGTTTTGACATTTGTTCCCAAGTCTACTGCATGTCAAAATTGGAAGTGCTTTAATAATTGGAGGCCGGCATAGTAACACAACTGGTAGAGCTGCTGCCTCACAGTGCCAGAGACCCTAGAACGTGGAAATGGATAGGTGACGTTTCGGGACCAGTCTGAAGAAGGGTCCAGACCCAAAGCATCGCCTTACCATTACCTCCCCAGATGCTGCCTGATCTGCCATACCTCCAGCACTTTGTGATTTGCTCAAGAAGATCATAGCATCTGCAGTTTCTTAATTCTCCTGTGAACACTGTTTGTAGTTTATTACCTGTAATATTTGGTCACCAGAAAGAAGTCTTCCATCTTTTGCAACAATGCCATCTCGATAAACTTCCTGAATTACAATATTGATCAAGGGAGTTTCATTCCCACCTACGATGCTCAGGCCTAGTTCCATACTGGGATCAGCCCTAAGTAATTCAATACTGGTAACCTCTCCTTCAGCCAGGCCAGCTTGCTTTGGTGGTGCTGCAGTTAAAAAGTACAAACAAAAATCTTAAAACATTTCCAATTTTATTATTGTATTTTAAAAGTTATTCAGGCAAATATTTGGTTGTTTTATAGTTCAGTTGCATGTGAAAGTTTGAGGTTTGTAGGTCGTGGTTTTTAACATATTGCTTCTTTTTATACATGTAATCCAAGAGATGTAGCTACTGTAAGTATGGTACCTGTCCGAGGGGAGGAAGATTAGAATGTAAATGATCAAAGGAGGTATTAACCAAATCCTAGGAATAGGTCACATCTTACCTTTGAACAGTCAGTGAAGCAGTCATGCAAATAGAAAACCCTTTGGGAAGAGAGGGAAAGCAGAAAAATAATGATTCACATGAAAGCTATGATATAGATGGAGAACATTTGTAACATTAGTGATAATGATTGAGAGGGTAAGCAGCAGATTAGGAAGGCCTCAGGCATGGTAATCTGAAAATTGCATCTTCTTTCAGTTAAGGAATGAAATGTATGACAGGAGAGACAAGAATTGACCCTCCTGTGGTGCAGAGTGATTGTTGAAACAAGAAAAGCCTTGTTGAATGAACAACATTTACCTGTATGACCAAAAGGCACTACAGTGCCTGCAGAGTAGGAAAACTGAGTAGAGGTGGTCAATTGATGTTAGTATGGAAGAGGGGTTGGTAAAATATGCAGGTTGACCCCAGAGAGGGATGGCATTGAAGCTACCGAAATAGAAAGCTCAACTGAAAAGTGAAGTTGCAAAAATATCAGTGGAGAGTAAATGAAAAGTGTGGATTTGGTGAACTATGTAAATGGTGCTTTAAAAGGGGGAAGTGATATAAAAAATACGAGGAAAATGGTATCAATGGTTTTATGTGTGTGAAGGCACAAACACATTCATAAAAACATGTAAAGATAATTATATTGGTAACCAAGAAACATTTCTGTTACTTGTCGTGGCCACAAGTTGCAATGGCCTCTTAAAACATGATAGTCGTGCAAAGTGATGAAGAAGGGTTGGGCCAGATCTATCCCCATTTTTTGGCAGAAATGGACATAGAACATGGAACAGTACAGCACAAGAACAGGCCCTTTGGTCCACAATGTCTGTGCCGAACATGATGCCAAGACTATCTCTTATCTACCCACACTTAATACATAGCCCTCCATTCCCTGCACATCCATATGTCTATAAAAGTCCCTTAAATGTCTATCCAAAAGTCCCTTAAATCCCACTATTATATCTGCCTCAACCACCAATTCCAGCAGCATGTTTCAGGCACTTAACACCCTCTGTGTACAAAGGTTGCCCTTCATATCTCCTTTGAACTTTGCCCCTCTCACCTTTGCTATGCTCTCTGTTATTTGATTTTTCTATCCTGGGAAAAATGTTCTGGTTGTCTACGCTACCGATGCCTTTCATAATTTTATATACTTTAATCAGGTCTCCCCACAACCTCACGTATTCCAGAGAAACCAATCCAAGTCTGTTCAACTTCTGCCTGTAGCCAATACCACCTAATCCAAGCATCATTCTGGTAAACCTCCTGTCCATACTTTCCAAAGCCTCACATCCTTCCTAAAAGGCAACCAGAACTGCACGCAATACTTCAAATGCAGCCTAACCAAGGTCCTATAAAGCTGCATCATGACTCTTATACTCAATGCCCTAACCTATGAAAGCAAGTATACCTTATGCCTTCTTAACTACTCTTGTGTGGCCACTTTCAGGAAGTTATGAGCTGGGACCACAAAATCCCTCTGTACACCAGGGTCATGTTATTGATTGTATATTTACCCATACATTTGACCTCTCAAAGTGCAACACCTCACACTTTAAACATTAAACAGGTTAAACTCCGTCTGTCCGCTCATTACTTTAAAACTATTGATATGTGTTGAATGTTGATGTGTGATTGTGCAGTGTGTCTGTGAAATGCGTGTGCTGGTTGATTGTGCAGTATGCGTGCTGCTTATGTTTGTTGATTGTGTCCCTTTTTAAAAAAGCTACTGTAATGCGCCTTTTTAAATTGCCCCTCGGGGACGAATAAAGTGCTTTGAATTGAATTGAATTGAATTGAATTACTCCCGCCCATTTCAGTAGCTGGTCTATATCTTGCTGTACACCTTGATAGCCTTCCTCACAGTCCACAACCTCAGTAATCTTGGTGTCCTCTGCAAACTTACTAACCAACCCATCTACGTTTACATCTAATTCATTCATACATACCAAAACAGCAGAGGTCCCAGAACAGATCCCTGCAGAACTCCATTGGTCACAGACCACACCAAGCTAGTTCTGCATCCAAATCCAAAGTATCTGAATCTGAATCCAATGTACACTTACATATCCTTCCTCACTGTCCACTATACCATCTATTTTGGTGTCATCTGCAAATTTACTAACAATGTTGGCTACATTGTCATCTAAGTCATAAATGCACTGACCCCTGTGGCACATATTTAACATTTTGAGAGGCATAGACAGTCAGAACCTTTTTCTCCAGATGGAACAATAAAAATCTAGTGGTCATCGCTTTAAGGTGAAAGGGGCAATGTTTAAAGGAGATGTCTGGCCAACGGTTTTTAAAACACAGAAAGCGGCGAGTGCCCGGAAAGCGCTGCCCAGGATGGTGGGGGAGGTAGGTACTATAGTGGCATTTAAGAGACTTTTGAATAGGCATATAGATATACAAGGACTGTAGGGATATTGATTATATGCAGCAAGATAAGAAATGGTCTTGGCATCATGTTCAGCACAGACAATGTGGGCTGAAGGGCCTGTTGTGCTGTCCTGTTCTATTTTCTAACTTTGAAGAAAACGCAATTGAAATCTAATCACACGCTTTGCTTAATCTCTTGAAGCCCTCTTGTCCAATGAAATCAAAGAATTCCAATGGCTAGGTCGTATAATTTTTTTATACTATGTATTTTTCTCCACAATCCATACCAGTAAATACATTTCCCTGCTATTGAGGATGTTCGAGGCAGATGTTGTTAACCATTTGGACTATAGATTGTCGTTGGGGTTAGGCAAGGATGTGAAGGCCATTAGTGCAATGGGTAACGATCTTACTTAAAGGGGAGCAGACTCGAGAGGTAATTTTGACTACTGCTGTCTCTGGTTTATATTTTACCATGTTCTGATACAATTGCTGGGAATCCCCACAATTTTGTGCTCCCATGTAATATTCTCCAAAGAATCATAGCAGTCTAAGTAATTACCTTAAGCAGCTGACAGCATGTCGGGGACTTTATGCACAGACATGTGGAAATTCTGTATTTGCTGGCATTTGCACAGTGAAATACCACAAGCTCTAAAATCTAGGTCATTATTTGAGCAAGCTTGCTGGAAGTTTGCCAGTGGTGCTTTCAGAGTCTAAGGACGATATCCAACTGGATATTTTAAATACTTAGGAACCGTAGAGTCAGAGGTTTTTTTCCCCCAAGAATGTTATATAATCTAATGTAGATTTCAAGTAATGACCTTAAAGATATTGGGTCATTATTGATTAATGAGGCATTTGTGACAGTTTCTTCCCAGCTGTTATCAGGAAACTGAACCATCCTATCATCAACAAGAGAGCGGTCTTGACTGACCATCTACCTCATTGGAGACCTTCGGACTTTACTAGACTTTATCTTGCACTAAACGCTATTCTCTTTATCCTGTATCTGTACAAGGTGGATGGTTTAATTGTAATCATTTTTTGCATGCTATCCAGTTTTTTAGTTGACTGGATAGCACGCAACAAAAAAAGCTTTTCACTGCACCTCTGTACACTTGACAATAATAAACTAAACTAATATTGGGAGTGAAAATCAATTTACTTCATGGCAGCACTGGTTAAAAAGGCCTTTGGCACATTGGCCGCCATCAAAGTATTGAGTATAGACATTGGGAAGTCATGTTGCAGTTATATAAGATGTTGGAGAGGCTGCATTTAGAGTATTGTGTTCAGTTCTGCGCACCATATTATAAGAAAGATGTTGTCAAGCTGGAAAGGGTGCAGAGAAGATTTGCGAGGATATTGCCAGGACTCGAGGGCTGATATATAGAGAGAGGTTGAGCAGGCTAGGATTCTATTCCTTGGAGCGCAGGAGAAGGAGGGGTGATCCTATAGAGCTGTACAAAATCATGGGAGGAATAGATCGGGTAGGCGTACAGAGGTCCTTGCACGGAGTAGGGAATTAAAAAAACAGAGGACATAGGTTTATGGTGAGGGTGGAAAAGATTTAATAGGAACCTCAAGAGAAACTTTTGCACACAATAGATGGTGGATGCATGGAACGAGTTCCCAGAGGAGGAAGTTGAGGCAGGTTCTGTCATAACATTTAAGAAACATTTAGAGAGATACATAGATAGGACAGGTTTAGGGGGATCGGGACAAATGCAGGCAGGTGGGACTAAGATTAATGTGGGAGAGTAAATCAATTGGGAGAGTAGATCAATTTACTTCATGGCAGCACTGAATGCCAATTGTAAAAATATAAACCGAAGGGTGATTTTACTCAAAAATAATTGCAGTAATTAACTGGAAAGTGCAAGCTAAATATACATCTATATGCCATAAAATAAGAAATTAGAACAAATAAATTGAAAGCAACATTTAGGAGCAAAGAATATAATTCATAATAATAGTAATTATTAAGAGAGAATGGTTAATATTTTGTATATACGGTTACATAGAAAAGTCTGAAAAAGAAAATCAGATTGCAACGATCAAAGGTCATAGGCAGATTCAAATTAAAAGGGGAATATGAGCCAAATGCAGGCAAGTGGGACTAGCCCAATATGCCAACTTGGTCAGTCTGGACAAGTTGGGCATAGCGGCCTGTTTCCCTGCTATACTCAGTAAGAGAATAATGAATGAGAAGAATTATACGAGGATGTAATTAAGACAATTTTAATACATTTCCCATTTATAATTAACGTCAGGATTAGACAGAAGTCAGGATTCAACTGCTTTGACAGCACTATTTGCATTTTGAGTACAACTGTTTATTGTGATAAGCAGAGAGAATATTTTGATGATTTTTTACGGGACATTGACATCTGTTCAGGTAAGGATAACATCTTTCCTACCCAAAGGATAGCAGCCCAATCCGTGGAGCCACTAACCTTTAGCGCTGTATGTGTGCAGTTTGCGCATTATCCGTGTAATTGTGTGTCTTTCCTCTGTGTGCTCCTGTTTCCTTCCACATCCTAAAAACATGCAGATTGATAAACTAATTGGCCATTGTAATTTAGTGTTTATGAGTAGTAGAAACCAGTGGGAGATTTGATAAGAATATGGGGAGAATAAAGTAGGGTAGGTTTAGTGTAAAAATGAATGTTTGATAGTCAGCAAAGATTTGGTGGGCTGAATGGACTGTTTCTGTGCTGCATTTGTCCATTACTCTATTATGTTTGTAAGCCAGTTGAATTTGACAGCTTCAAGGTCAATATAATATTCTGTTCCAAAATTTACAATTGAATTTTAGCTCACTAGTTGCCATGGGTAGTATTTGAATTAATTTCTCTGAACTAGATTTGTACGTTACTTATTCTCCATTCCCCTAAATATTAAGCGGAACGTCAAATTTATAGTTTTATCACCTTATTTCCTCTAAACTTTAATTTTGAGATGACAACCTGCTAGTATTTTACATAAGCAGCTATGCTGTGTCACCAGGTACTAACTGATTCTTGAAATGTATGAGGATGGCAGAAACAACATCATCACAAAGCTTTGCCTTGTCCTCGATATCTATAACAGCAGAATTATGAGGGTAAATTCCCCCCCTTTCTAATCTGAGAACATTAAGTCAGTGCCTGTCATTGCTTTGGTTGAGTTTTGCTAACTTGGCACAAACCAAGGGGGATTGAAAGAAGAATATTCTTGAGTTAGTTGGTCCAGAATTGAAACATGATGTCAACCCTATTTGCTCCAGGAAAGCATTTAAAGACTTGTAAAGTTGGGCCAAATAATTTTCTTACCAAATATTTTAACAAAGGGTATCTTGTTACCAGTATTTTATTTGAATAATACGTGCACTCCATATTTTTAGTAAAGCTGAATAAAACACAAAACAACACATTTTCAAATTAACAGATAAAGTCTGTTTTGTACTAAATGTAATATTATGTGGGATGAATTCATTGAATGTCATAGTTAGTTTTTGTAATTTGGTATGGTATTTGTAATTCTTGATGTTGGAATATGATAGATTCAATGTTAAAAGGCCCACATTTTGTGATTTACTTTACTCATTTAGGTTTCTACAAATTCCACCGAAACCTCAGAATTTTTAGTCTGTCATTTTCCTCTGTAGCTGACACTTCTAAATAGCCAAAATGTTTTACTTTTAATTTTTTTAAATACAGCATGGAAACAGGCTCTTATAATAGTGCAGCAAATGGAAGGGAATATTAGAGTTTGGATGGGTAGTTAAAAAAAAAGGTAAATGTTAATGGGAATGTGGGGATTATATGAACAGTATTGCCAGTGAACACAATGGAATCACAGATGATTGAAACTTGGGAATAGGAGCCACCAACAGTTCTGCAAACCCGAAAGAGTTCTGCAAACCCGGTCAAATACAGCTTGTCGTGGTTTATTTTCGGTTTGCCCATCCTTCCCATCACCAACAACATTAGAAGAAAGAAAAACAAGAAAAGCACAAGAGACAAAGTGATGAAAGACAGGAAGATGGTGTTGACATTAACAATTAAGAGATAACATTAAAAACAAAAAATGGAGAACGAACAAAGGGAAATATCACCTTCTTCTGTAGTTGGACTCTGGAGTTCAGTTTGGAGATCCCAGCTTGCAGTGCTGTTTGTTCGGTGAAGATGAACATTGGGATTTACCAGCTGCCTTTCAGGATGGATTGGCTCAGCATCCTTGGAATGAATATCTAAAGATCCAGAAATAAATTAATTTAATAAATGTCTTGTAACATAAGAAAAAGCATATACAGGTGCACAACCTTTTATCCGAAATTCCAAATAACGAAAAGCTCCGAATAGCGGACATTTTTTCGGTCCTTGAAGAAAGGTCCTTGAAGACGTTCACCGAGGGCGGCCCGCAGAGGTGACAGCGGAACCTCCGGTCGGTCCTCGAAGAAAGGGGAACTAAATCCCCATTCACAAAAGAGAAGGTGAGGGTATATTGCGCAGGAGGGTTAATAATTGACAATCTGCTGCTGCCTGCCCGCTGAGTTAAAAAGTTCCCACGGTAGACTCACGATACACAGTGTATCATGAGTCTTGCGTGGGAACTTTTTAAATCAGTGGGCAGGCAGCAGCAGATTGTCGCTCCCTTCAGTTTCACCCCACCTACACCCCTCTGCTTCCCGGCCATGTGTGTGACCCCTTCCCTCCCCTCTCCAGCTCCCCGCCCATTGCACCGGCGCGGGGGCTTTGCACTGTCTTCACGTCGGCGATGCCAGCAGGTCAGTGCCAGTCACTGGAGACGTCAGGACCAACGGGACACCGACCCCCAGGCCCACTGCAAGCACGGAGATCCCAGAGACCCACAGCCAGCAGCGGCCCAGCCCCGTTCCAACTCCAGAGGAAAACTGCAAACTGGCCGGAGACGTCAGGACCACCAGAAGCCGCTCCCCGATGGGCCGCTACGGTGACAAGTGGCAGTTCGCCCATAGCCCGAGCTGCGCCCCCTCATCGGGACACCGACCCCCAGGCCCACTGCAAGCACGGAGATCCCAGATCAGCAACTCCAGCCCAGCCCCGTTCCAACTCCAGAGGAACACGCAGTAGGGGCAGAAGCTGATGGTGTGCAAGGTACGTCTTGTTCTTGGGGTGGCGCAGCTCGGGCTGTGGGCGAGCTGCCACTTGTCGCCGTAGCGGCCCATCGGGAAGCGGATTCCTCTGGAGTTGGGGGAGGGGGGTATTGTGCTGTTTGATTGTCCCTGCTATCCCAGGGACAGGGAGACACAGTGGCTTTTGAGAATGGTGGGCAATCACTTCCAAAGTTCTGCCCACACAGTCAGTACACCTCTCCTACACTTGTCTCCCGCACTAAGATCATCTCGCAGGGAATGATCCCAGCCTAACCCTCCCTATTCTCTCCTATTCTGCAAGAAAAAACTACATTGAAGACTCCAACTTGCAATCGAGTAACTGCTGGGATTGAGGCGAAAACTCGCGACCTTGCGGATATGAGCCGAGCACTCTACCACTGAGCCAGCCGTTGAAATCTACGCTAAAAATCTTCCAATCCGAAAGCCGAAAAATTCCGAATTACGAAAAGTATCTGGTCCCAAGGCTTTCGGATAAAAGGCTGTGCACCTGTAATGTTAATACATTCTTCAACATCTCAGTCAAAAATAGTTGGAGACTCAAGAAACTGAAGATGCTAGAAAACACAATGTGCTGGAGGAACTCAGTGAGTTAGGCAACATATGTGGAGGGAATGGAAAGGCAACGTTTCACCTTTCTTCGAGTCTAAAGGGTCCCGACTCAAAAGGCCGCCTATCCATTTTCTGAGCCCATAGAGGTGGGCTGTAGAGGCTTTGCAGGACGCTCACTCTGCAAAGTCCTCAGACAGTTGGGCATTATGGGGCTGGCAAAGAAGAGGGCCATTCAATCCACAAGTGAAGCCGCAGAGAAAGCCACTAGGTGGCTTTGGATTAAGAGGGCTGATCCATGGGCGGTTGCTGCTGGGAAAACAAGTCGGGGCTTGATCAACCCTGGCTGGGTCACCTGGGCGAGGGTGTCTGATGTTGTGAGACCCGAAACACCTGATGACCCCAGGTCACATCACTGTAGATGCATCCCTGTGCAACTAGAAGATGTATCTTTCACACCTCCCTTAACCTTTACTTTATACCCCGCCATTGATGCTTGCTTGACCCGCTGAGTTCCTCCAGCACTTTGTATTTGAATTAAAAAATAAATCCTCTCTAATAAAAATTTAGACTGTTGTATGCTTCATTGCTTTTGAAGACTGTCGAGTTATATTATCCAAATATGAAAGTAGGTTATTAAGTTCTTCAATTTTTCTGCCATTTCATGACTTTAATTACATTTAGTCTGCCTTCTTATCTGTATAATTTCCTGCTCTCTTTTACACTAAACTGTGCCTCCTTACTTAGCATTGTTGCTAGCTTGATTCACTTGTGAAATGTGGGTATCACTGGCTTTTTTTCCCCCATTCCTCATTGTCCTTGAATGATGGTGTTGAACTACTTCTTGGTGTTTGGCTAGTGAAGGTAGTGCTATTTAGCAGGCAGCTTTTGTATTTACACACAGTCAAAATGTACTATGGTGCTATACTTCCAAGTCAAGGCAAAGTGATATTCAAGTGGTGGTATTGCGATGGTAATCCTTGTCTTTAATGTTAGCAAAGGTTGCACGGTTGGGAGATGATGTTGAAGAAACCTTCTCGAATTGCTGCAGTTAATTGTGTAGATTACACCACTGGAAGGAGTTAATGTACAGTATAGCAAAACTGATGTGGGATTATTTCATCCACCAATTCAATTTGAACAGCACATGCCCAGCCAAATTAGACATATTTCCTTACAATCTAATTTGTACTTTACAGATATTGAAAAGATTTTGATGGCAAGTCACTCATCAGAGGATATCCCAGTCTCTAGCCTACACTTTAAACTTTAGAAATACAGCTCGGGAACCGAGTTTGCGCTGACCTATGATCAACCTGTATACTAGCACTATCCTACACACTAGGGACAATTTACAATTTTACCAAAGCCAATTAACCTATATACTTGTACATCTTGGAGTGTGAGAAGAAACCCGAGTGTCGAGAGAAAAACCACGCGGCCACAGGGAGAATGTACAAATTCCGTACAGATAGCACCTGTAGTCAGGATTGGACCTGGGTCTCTGCAGCTGTAAGGCAGCAACTCTGTCGCTGCGCTACTGTGCTACCCCTGTACACTTGCCATGTTCTATATTCATGTCTAACTCTGTGTCACCTGTGCGAGAAACAAGATATCCAGCACTCATTCTAATCTTGAAAGAACAAATAACCTTTACCTCTGCATCCTGCCATTGAACTAATTTTGAATTGAGCTTTCACTTGGACCCTAGTGACTTTAAAATTTTCTATTTCAAAATGTGCTGTTCTTGATATGTTTGAGTTACATTGTTACCATAGTTTTTTCGAAGAATTTGTCCATTACCGATGTTAGACTGACTGTTCTCAAATTACTTAATGGTGTCACATCAGCAGATATCTGGTCCCCAGACAACATGTTTGAAACCTGAGTGGATTGGAAAAGTATAATCGGAGCCTTTACTTTATCTTCTCTTGTTTCTATCAGGCCAGGATTGCTAGGCACAAATATGATTTAGCAATAGTTTAGAAACTGCTTTCAGTGTCAGAGTAACTGGAGCCACTCCAGGACTTAAAAGCGCAGAGCAAATATGTTCCTGGTTGAACTGATGTGAGACTCTGAAACCTCAGCCCCCTGCGGTATAAAGAATAGGGCAAACAAATAAATCTTCTGCCAGATAACTGGCAGCTCAGAGCCGCAGATAATATTGCAAGTAATATGGAGAGTGTAGGGATGATTTGGGAACCTGGGATACATTTTATGTCGTTTTCGAAGACTCAAAACTTCAAAATATTTCCTTGCTTTCTATTTTTATGTTATCTAATATTTCACACTCCATCCTGAATTACAATGCCTTTTTCAGTTAACTGATTTGTGAAAGTAAACACTATGCATTAATTCAGCGGACTCACTCATAACTCAGCGGTTCATCCAGCATCTGTGGAGAACAAGGATAGGTGACCTTTCGGGTCGGCACCTACCCGGAAGGTCATCTATCCTTTTTCTCCAGAGATGCTGCATGAACCGCTGAGTTCCTGCAGCACTTTGTGTCTCTCTTTGGTACAAACCAGCATCTGCAGTTCTTTGTTTCTACAATGTATTTATTACAGCATCCCATGTCTTCCACCTTCTCACTCACACACACACACACTTTTGTTCTCCTATTGTCCTTAGTTTTTTTGGTTCCCTTTTACACATTTACATATTTCCTTGGCCATTCCTTGGTCTTATTTGCCTGTATTTTTCAGGCACTCTCTTCTTCATTTTTAAATATATAATTTCATCCCTACACTGTCTACATTCCTTTATACTATCTACAGCACCGAGATCTCATTTATTTGGCAGAAGATTCATTTGTTTCCCCTATTTTTTAATATTCTAAGAGGCCGAGATTTCGGAGTCTCACACCTGCTCTAACCAGGAACATACAGTATTTGTTCTGAGCTTTCACCTCCTGGAATGCCTCCAACTACTTTGGCACTGAGAGTTGTTTCTAAACTATTGATAAATCATATTTGAGTCAAATATTCCTGGCCATTTCTCACTGAGAACTTCACACTCACATTAACCACCCCCCAAACACCCACGTTTGTGGGGGGGGGGGGGGGGGGGGGGGGGGGGGGGTGGGGGGGGGGGTCGGGGGGGGGGGGGAGGGGGGGGGGGGGGGGGGTGGGGGGGGGGAGGGGGGGAGGCGGGAGGGGGACAGATTTGGGAGGGAAAGGAGAGCGGGGTAGGGGGTGAGGGATGGGGAGAGGGGGAGGGGGGGGGGTGGGGAGAGGTGGGGAGGAGGGAGGGATGGGGAGAGGGGTGGGGGGAAAGAGTGGGGAGGGGGAGTGGGGAGGGAGGAGGAGAGGGGTAGCGGGAGGGATGGAAGAGGGACAGAGGGATAGGGGAAGGGTGGGGGGGGGAGAGAGGGAAGGGGGGTGGGGTAGCGAGGGAAGGGGGTGGGGGAGAGAGGGATGGGAGAGGGGTGAGGAGAGGGGGAGGAGAGAGTGGGAGAGAAGTGGAAGAGTGGGGAGGGAGGGAGGGGTAGAGAGGGTAGCGGGAGTGGTAGAAGAGGGACGGGGGGAGTGGTGGGGAAGAGGGACAGAGGAGTAGGGGAAGGGGTGGGGGAGAGAGGGGATGGGAGGGGAAGAGAGATGGGTGGGGGTGGGAAAGGTGGTGGGGTAAGGGGGTAGAAGTGGAAGAGTGGGGAGGGATGGGTAGGGGCAGTGGTGAAAGAGGGACGGAGGGGTGGTGGGGGGAAGGGGGTTGGGGGAGAGAGAGATGGGTGGCAGATGGAGAGGGGTGAGGAGAGGGACACATAGAAACATAGAAATTAAGTGCAGGAGTAGGCCATTCGGTCCTTCGAACCTGCACCGCCATTCAATATGATCATGGCCGATCATCCAGCTCAGTATCCTGTACCTGCCTTGTCTCCATACCCCCTGATCCCTTTAGCCACAAGGGCCACATCTCAGTACTAAAGGATTTCCCCTTTATCCTTAAACTGTGTCCCGCTTGTCCTGGACTTCCCCAACATCGGGAACAATCTTCCTGCATCAGACAAATGCAATTCAGGACTTTTCTCTTCACAAGCAAAGTCAGAATGACAGTTAGTGAAGAATTTGAATAATCACTGAGCGTTCTCTATGGCAACAATGTATTTGAGCATTGGGCATTGTGACATCACACGATGGAACGTTCACCATGGGCTGGGGCTCCTGCAAAGGCATATGTAAATGAATCCATTCCGATTGGACATATGTGAACATTGGGCATTGTGACATCACACGATGGAACGTTCATCAGGGGCTGGGGCTGGTGCTGCTTCTATGGGTGAGAAGCCAGTTTATTTTTAGAAATATTGAGGTGAGGGGGGGGGAGGTAAAGGATTTGATTAAAAACGTGTACTTAAACACGACGAAATGTAATGAGGAGCGGATACTTTGAAAGAAAAGTGAAATCTCTACCGAAATGGAAAAGATGTCGGCGATTCTGCGTCCGGTTTCGGAGTTGCAGGGAATCAAAGGAAGAAACGCGGCCGGAAGCCGTACATGCAAATGGATCCATTCCGATTGGACATCTGCGAGCGCCGGGCATCGTGATTGGACGTCTGCGAGCATCGGGCATTGTGACAACGCACGGCGGGAACGAATCGAAAGGCAGGAAGGGCGCCGGACGGCAGGCGGTCGGATGGGACGAGAGTTTTATATATATAATAGATAATTAGTCATTAATGATCACAGGAAAATTACTCCATTTATTGTAAAATTTGATATTCTTATCTGGTTTGACACGTAGCCATAGAGCTGCAGAGCGTGGAAACAGGCCCTTCGGCCCACCATGTCCATGCTGACCAAATTTCCACATCGAGCTAGTCCCATTTGTCTATTTGATCAATATTCCCCTAAACATTTCATTCCATATATTTGTCCAAATGTCTGGCTTCAGATAACTCCAGACTCATTTGACTTTGAACATGCTCTCTTGAATGGTCTAGCAAGCCATGTAATTATAGGCGGCTCGCCACCAGCTTCTCATGGAGCTTTTCAGGGTGGACTATAATGGAGTGAAGGCCCTGACCTGTGCTGTACTGTTCTATGTTCTAATTGGTCCATTGCTTATTTGGCCTGCTGCATTAAAGAAAATAATTAAGAATTCTACACACCGATCTACACATTTTGTATTTATTTTGTCACAATTAATGTCGAAATTCCCTACTATTTAGCCATCCAGAAATGTGTTTATTTATTTATGGACACTCTTTAATCTCAGACCCAATGAGCCAAGATGCTAGAAGCTGCATTTCTACAAATCTTCTCTGCCACACATCATAAATACTACCTTGCTCATTTTTATACACGAGCCACAGGACTGCTGGCAATCATGTAGTTTCAATCTAGAAGTTCCAACCTTAAAGATTATTTTTTAATATCTTTCCTATGATCCTGTAATCTAGCTGAAAGACCTCATCCCTCTTTCTGTCAACATTGTTGTGGTGCATCACCATATCAAACACTGTCACATTGTGCATCACAAGGTAACTATCAGACATTTTCCACCACCTCTTGTTAATACATCCCTTATGAATGACATGGAAACAAGTTCTGGGTACAAGCACAACTTATGCAATTCTACATATATTGAGAACCATCAACATTTAATTATTCAACATAAACTCACTGCGAGGCTGTTTTCTCTTTGAAACCCATGATTTCAAATGTTAGTTTCTCTGCACCTCCTGATATCCAATATCATATTAGTTTTCCTTAAACATAACAATAATGGAGGTCCTTATTACTGGTATTGCAGTAACTTTGATGAAGTATATTGTTATTTAAAATTTACAGCTATTAGAAAACATATGTGCCAGGAATTTCTTTGGATCAACCGCAGAACACTAACATAAATCTTTATTCTTAATCAGATTTCCATATTAAACAATTGGGAAATTACTTAAGAAATTCCTTACTATTAAATTATTATTACTATTGTATTAAAAATGTCTCACATTACAAAGGTAAATTCCCAATAGTATACTCTGTAACACCAATGCAATTTTGAAGAGTTGTATAACTCAGAAGCAATATTTGGATGGTTGGTATAATTAAAGTAAATATTACTTTTTACTAGGCTACTGCTCAAAATACGTACTTAAAAAAAAAATTTAAACTTGAGAAAAAATGTCCTTCATCGTTTCAAAGGAATACTGAAATAGAATTGGAAAGAGATCAGTATCCCTTGAAGAGATATTTATTTTTTATTGTTCTCTGCACCAGTGGTAGAAAATGATTCCTGATAATGAAATGTGAACAGTTTTCCTTGCAAGCATAGAAGAAATACCCCAACTATCAGCTCTTTAATTTTACTTAATAATTAAACCATTTCTAAAACATAAATGACAAACATTTGTCATCAGCATATCCAGGTGCATTTTGAATTTTTATTGTCAACCTCAACTGCAGCACGGCGGCACTATGGGAGAGTTGCTGCCTTACAACGCCAGAGACCTGGGTTCGATCCTGACTACAGATGCTGTTTGTACAGAGTTTGCACGTTCTCCCCGTGACCTGCATGGGTTTGCACCGAGATCTTCGGTTTCTTCCCACACTCCAAAGACGTACAGGTTTGTAGGTTAATTGGTTTGATATAAATGTAAATTGTCCCTCATGTGTGTAGGATAGTTAATGTGCGGGATTTGCTGGTCGGTGCAGACTCGGTGGGCCGAAGGGCATGTTTCCGCGCTGTATCTCTAAACTGAACTACTCACTGATTTCCTTAATGCTTCCTTCCAATGCAAGGTCCTCCTGGTCAGCTTCATCTGTGCAAACTGATGCTGCTGTGGCAAAGCTGCTGCATCCCACAGTTGCCACTTCAAGCTGTAATTGGTCTGCATCAGATGGTGGATGATCTTCTTCCCCTAAAACGGTGGACTTGCTCTCACATACATTCTCAGTTCCACTAGACTCGTGAATTTCTAAAGCAGCCCTGTGGTTGGAAGCTCCACAGCACCTAAATTAAAGCAGAAAATGTAATATGTCAGCTAGTTTTGAAAGATACAAACGATAGGACATGCAAAATTCTTAAAAATTCAGTTATTTAGGAAACCTACGCAATAAACCCAATGAGCAAAGGTTATGAGGAGAAGGCCAGGGCTCAAAATTAACGGTTGCCCGGGTGCCATTGACCACCCAAAGTGCCGCCGGGCAACCTAAACACCGAGTCATTTTGACTGCAGATACTGGTTTATACTGATAGACACAAAAAACTGAAGTAACTCAGCAGGTCAGGCAGCATCTCTGGAGAAAAGGAACGTGACGTTTCGTGTCGGTGGGGGCTGTATTGCGGGGCAAGGATACTAGGTGCGTGGTGACGAAGGGTCGGAGCGAATGACGGGCCCCGAACAGCGGCAGCAGCGGCCATGACAGCGGCTCCACCGCCTTCTCCTCCCACACAACGCCCGCCCTGATAGTGGCCGCTGCTTGCAAATCTGCCAACGGCACTTTCAAAACAACTCCTCTCGCACGCAGAGGCCGGGAGTAGGGATGGAGGGAGGGAGGGGAGAGGCCTCCTTCCGCCGTCTGAAGCAGCTGCACCAAAGATCCTATAGCTATAGGATCTTTGAGCTGCACCTCTTGGCCCCGCACCTCACTGTTGGCCTGCGGAGGAGGTGAGGCGGTGGCGAGGAGATCCCAACAGCCTCCCCCTTTGGCGGCATCACTTGGCGTTGGACTGGGACAGCCAAGGCAGCGGGGCGATGTTGTCCCAGGAGCGCTGACCTTCCTTCCTCCCCACCTCCTCTGCCCCTTCCCCTCTCTCTCTCTCTCTTGTATGCCCCCCACCACACTCCCCCCTTATCCTGAGACCCCTCCTCTCCATCCCGCACTGATCCCCATTCCCGCCTCTATTCAGTCCTCACTGACTTCCCTTGTGCTCCCTCCCCATCTCCCCCCCCACCCCCCCAATCTATTCATCACCCTACCCACCTCGCATTGATTTTCCTGCCACCCCCCCATCCATCCTACACTAGTCCCCCAATTCATCCTGTACTGACCCCCCTTCCCATCCATCCTGCACTTCTCCCCCCATTCATACTGTACTGATCCACCCATTCATCCCGTACTGACCCACCCTCCATTTACCCTGCACCGATCCCCCCATCCATCCTGTAGTGATCTCTCCATTCATCTTTTACTGATTCACCCATTCATCCTGTACTGATCCCCTCATTCATCCTGTAGTGATCTCCCATTCATCCCGTACTGATCCTCATTCATCCCGCACTGATCTCCCATCCATCCTATACTGATCCCCATTCATCCTGTAGTGATCATCCATTCATCCTGCACAGACCCTCCGATCCACACTATCCTGACCGCCTCCCCCCCATTCATCCTGTACTGATTCCCCCCCATTCATCCTGTGCTGATCACCCCCATTCAAGAATGGGGAGAACAGTCTGAAGGGTCTCGACCCGAAACATTAACTGTTTCCTTCACTCCATGGATGCTGCCTCACCCGCTGAATTTCTCCAGCATTTTTGTCTACCCCCATCCATCCCGTACTGATCCCCCCCTTCAATACCACTGACATCCCCCGTGCTCTCCCCTCACAATTTTACAGTACATATTCCAACCAACACGTACTAATTCACCTGCCTCAATTCATCCATTCCGCACCGATTGCCTTCTCAACCCCCCCCACGCCATCTATCCACCCCGCACTGATTCACACTCCCTCTGACCCTATTGTGCTGGAAATGTCTTGGAAATGAGCGAACATTGACTATGTTTGATAACGGAATGCAATCAAATGTGTTTTAATTCACAATGTTATTATTTGTTTTAGTCCATAATGATGAATTAATTAAATTGTGAACACGTAAAACATTAAAACCGGTGTTCGATTGTCACTGCTACCGTTGACACGTTATTACAGAAATCAATGCTCTTAATATGGAGTATCAATACTGTAGTTATTCACAACTATACGTTGGATTTATCCGGTTTTACTTCTACAGTCGGTCATATACATCACAAAATACTAGACAAAGTGGGACCCATTGGGTCCCGTCCTCTCAATGCGGGGGGGGGGGGGGGGGGGGGGGGGTGCGGAGTCACACACATACTAACCACCCTCCACACACACAGAAACTAACCACCACCCCCACACACACCAACCAACCACCCATCTTGATATTATATTAATATTATTAATTTGATCCTTTTACCCCATCCCTGCCGTATCCACTCACGCATAGTATCCAACTTGCAGGCGCGTCTAGAGAGGGAGAGGTAGGGGAGGTAGAGAGAGAGAGGACAGAGAGAGAGAGTGGGCAGAGAGAGATGGCGCAGAGACAGAGAGAATGACAGAGAGAGAGAGAGAGCAAGGGACAGAGAGAGAGAGGGGGAGAGAGAGGGAGAGAGAGAGAGAGAGAGGCAGAGAGATGGGAACGAGGGGGAGAGAGGGGGGGGGAGAGGGGGAGGGAGAGGGGGGAGAGAGGGAGGGGGAGAGCGAGGGGGGAGAGGGAAGGGGGGAGGGATTGGAGGGAAGAGGGGGGGAGGGAAGAGAGAGGGGGGGAGGGGGAGAGAGGGGGATACGGGGGAGGAGAGAGAGGGAGGCGGGGGAGGAAGAGAGAGGCCCGGGGAGGGAGAGAGAGGCAGGGGGGAGAGAGGGGGGAGAGCGGGGGGAGGAGAGGGGTGAGGGAGGGGGGGATGAGGGAGGGATGGGGGGAGAGAGGGGAGGAGGGTTGGGGGGAGGGAGGGGGGAGTAGGAAGGGGGGTAGAGGGGAGGAGGGAAGAGGGGGGAGGGGGAGGGAGAGGGGAGAGGGGGACAGGCGAGGGGAGGGGCGGTGGGGGGGGAGGGAGGGGGAGAGAGGGGGAAGGGGAGAGGGAGGGTGGAGCAGGAGAGGGGGATGGAAGAGAGGCCTGGAGGGGGGGGGGGCGGCCAGCGGCAGCGGCATCACACACGCACTAACCACACCCCCCCCCCCCACACCCATACACACTACACTAACCACCCCCATTGATATATTAATATTATTCATTCGCTCCTTTTTTACCCCATCCCCCGCCCTATCCACTCACGCATAGCCCCCAACTCGCAGAGGGAGAGGGAGAGGGAGGGCAGAGAGAGAGAGAGCAGATAGGCATATGGGACTAGGGGAGATTATGTGTTCGGCACGGACTAGAAGGGTCGAGATGGCCTGTTTCCGTGCTGTAATTGTTATATGGTTATATGGTTATAGAGAGAGGGCAAATAGAGAGAGAGGGCAGATAGAGAGAGAGGGCAGAGAGAGAGAGAGGGCAGAGGTCAGAAAGGGCAGAGAGAGGGCAGAGACAGAGAGAGGGCAGAGGGGCAGAGAGAGAGAGGGCAGAGGGGCAGAGAGGGCAGAGGGCAGAGACAGAGGGCGGGCAGAGGGCAGAGACAGAGAGAGGGCAGAGAGAGAGAAGGCAGAGACAGAGAGAGGGCAGAGGGGCCGAGAGAGGGAGAGAGAGAGAGCGGGCAGAAAGAAAGAGGGGGCAAAGAGAGAGAGAGAGAGGGGGCAGAGAGACAGGGGGCAGAGAGGCAGAGGTCAGACCGATTGTTATGGATCACTGAAGCCATGAGGCAAAAGCCCCACCAGCTATGCCAGTCTGCACTACTGTGATGAAAGTTGAGAGGTATATCTGACAAATTTACCCCATTGCAAATTTGTTTCTTATACCTCCCCTCATGATTCTCCTTATATATTTTTTACAGCTTTTGCATGGTCTTTTTGGAGTCTAACCTCTTGTTTCAAGTCAACTAATTATACATGAAGATAGACACAAAAAGCTGGAGTAACTTAGTGGGACAGGCAGCATCTCTGGAGAGAAGGAATGCGTGACGTTTCGGGTCGAGACCCTTCTTCAGCTGGTTAGGGATAAGTGAAACAAGAGATACGGACACTTACGTAAGAATGCTGTTCATCGATTACAGCTCAGCATTCAACACCATTATACCCTCTAAACTGATCACCAAACTCGGTA
Organism: Leucoraja erinaceus; assembly: GCF_028641065.1. Taxonomy (NCBI): domain Eukaryota; kingdom Metazoa; phylum Chordata; class Chondrichthyes; order Rajiformes; family Rajidae; genus Leucoraja; species Leucoraja erinaceus. The sequence goes on along the minus strand of NC_073382.1, from coordinate 46,807,092 downwards.
ACCTGGGCATCGACCCCTCCCTCTGCAACTGGATACTGGACTTTCTAATCAACAGACCCCAGTCTGTTAGGTTAGACAAGCACACCTCTTCAACCCTCACCTTGAACACCGGCGTTCTACAGGGCTGTGTGCTGAGCCCCCCTCCTCTACTCCCTCTTCACCTACGACTGCACACCTGTACATGGTACTAACACCATCATCAAGTGTGCAGATGATGCAACGGTGATTGGCCTCATCAGCAACAACGATGAGTCGGCCTATAGGGAGGAGGTCCAGCTCCTAGAAGCATGGTGCGCTGACAACAACCTGGCCCTTAACTCCAAGAAGACCAAGGAGCTCATTGTAGACTTCAGGAAGTCTAGGGGCGGCATACACACCTCCATCCACATCAACGGGACGGAGGTGGAACGTGTTTCCAGCTTCAGGTTCCTGGGGGTCAACATCTCCGATGACCTCTCTTGCGCCCACAATACCTCAACTCTGATCAAGAAGGCTCACCAGCGTCTCTTCTTCCTGAGGAGACTGAAGAAGGTCCATCTGTCTCCTCAGATCCTGGTGAACTTCTACCGCTGCACCATCAAGAGCATCCTTACCAACTGTATCACAGTATGGTATGGCAATGCATTTCGTTGTCTCTGTACTGTACACTGACAATGACAATTAAAATTGAACCTGAATCTGAATCTGAATCTGAATCAACTGCTCTGTCTCCGACCGGAAAGCACTGCAGAGGGTGGTGAAAATTGCCCAACGCATCACTGGTTCCTCGCTCCCCTCCATTGAGTCTGTCCAAAGCAAGCGTTGTCTGCGAAGGGTGCTCAGCATCGCCAAGGACTGCTCTCACCCCAACCATGGACTGTTTACCCTCCTAGCATCCGGGAGGCGCTACAGGTCTCTCTGTTGCTGGACCAGCAGGTCCAGGAACAGCTTCTTCCCTGCGGCTGTCACACTATTCAACAATGTACCTCGGTGATTGCCAGTCACCCCCCCCCCCCCCCCCCCACCCCCTCCCGGACACTCCTCCCACAGGAAAAACACTATGACTGTATGCATGTAAATAGATTTATTTATTGAAATCATATTCTATGTCGCTCTTCCAGGGAGATGCTAACTCCATTTCGTTGTCTCTGTACTGTACACTGACAATGCCAATTAAAGTTGAATCTGAATCTGAATCTGATGTGGAAAGATAAAGAACAATGAATGAAAGATATGCATAAAAGTAACAATGATAAAGGAAACAGGCCGTTTGTAAGCTGTTTGGAGGGTGAAAATGAGCAACAAGTGCGACTTGGGTGGGGAGGGATAGAGAGAGAGGGAATGCCGGGGCTACCTGAAGTGAGAGAAATCAATACTCATTCCCCTGGCCTGTGAGCTGCCCAAGCGAAATACAGTGACAATACGCTACAGAGGCAAATAAATAAATGATGGGTCTTTGTCCCAAACATTATTGAGGGCACTGTATGAGATGCTGTTCCACCAATTTGCATTTAGCCTCACTCTGACATGTCCAGCAACCGGGTGATCAGGTTGGTTCAGGCGGACTGAGTGAAGGTGTTCCGCGAAACGCCCAGTCTACGTTTGGTCTCGCTGATGTATAAAAGTCCACATCTTGAACAACGGATACGGTAGATAACGTTGGAGGAGGTGCAAGTGAACCTCTGCCTAACCTGAAAGGACTGTCGGGGTCGAGGGAGGAGGTAAAGCAACAGATGTTGCTTCTTCTGCGGTTGCAGGGGAAGGTACATTGGCAGGGTGTGGTTTGGGTGGGAAGGGATAAGTTAACCAGGAAGTTGCGGGGGCAGTGGTCTCTGCGGAAGGCGGCGGAAATGGGTGGTGATGGGAAAATGTGGCTAGTGCTGGGATCCCGTTGGAGGTGGCAGATATTTCGGAGGATGTATGCTGATGGGGTGGAAGGTATGGACTAGGGGGTATAACACTAGGGGAAGGGGGAGCAAGGACGGAGCTGCGGGGTACCAAGGAGACACGAGTGAGGGCCTCACCTATGATGGGAGAGGGGATACCCCCGTTTCCTAAACAATTAGGACATCTCGGATGTTCTAATATGGGACACTTCATCTTGGGCGCTGACGGAGGAATTGGGAGTAGGGGATAGAGTCTTTGCAGATAGCAGGGTGGGAAGAAGTGTAGTCGAGATAGTTGTGGGGGTCAGTGGGCTTGTAATAGACGTCAGTCAATAGTCTATTTCCTGTGATGGAGACTGTGAAATCAAGAAAGGGGAGGGAGGTCAGAGATGGTCCAAGTAAATTTGAGTGCAGGATGTAAATTGATGGTGAAGTTGATGAAGTTCATGAGTTCTGCATGCATGGGTGCAGGAGGTAGCATTGATGCAGTCATCAATATAATGGAGATAGAGTTCGAGGATAGGACCAGTGTACGCCTGGAACAGGAATTGTTCAACGTACCCTACAAAGGGGCAGGCATAGCTGGGGCCCATGCAGGTGCCCATTGCTACGCCTTGGAGGAAGTGGGAGGAGTCAAAGAAGAAGTTGTTGAGGGTGGGGATCAGCTCCGCTAGGTGGAGTAGAGTGTTAGTAAAGGGAAATTGGATGGTTCTGCGGTCGAGGAAGAAACGGAGGGCTTTAAGGCCTTCCTGGTGGGGGATGGAGGTGTAGAGTGACTGAACATCCATAGTAAAGATGAGGGAGTGAGAGCTCGGAAAGCTGAAGTTATGAAAGAGACGAAGGGCATGTGAGGTATCTTGAACATAGGTCGGGAGATTGGACCAGGGGGAATAGGGTGGAGTTGAGGCACGTGGAAATCATTTCCATGGGACAGGAGCCGGCAGAAACAATCGGCATGCCAGGGCAGTTGTGTTTGTGGAAGGTGAAAACGGGCTGTGCGGGGCTGGGACACTATAAAGTTGGAGGCTGGGGAAGGCAGACACCCAGAAGTGATGAAATCAGTAATGGTGTTTGAGATTAAGGCCTGGTGCTCATGTGTGGGATCATGGTCCAAGGATAAGTAGGATGAGGTGCCTGAGAGTTGTCACCTGGCCTCAGCCCGGTCGAGGTCAGAGTGCCAGACTACCACAGCGCCTCCCTTGGCGGCAGGTTTGATTTTCAAAATGTAAAGAAATTCTGTTTTTCAGTTTTGTGTATTTTATTTATTAACTATTGATTGCAGATTTACAATCAGAGCCAAGTTTAAGATATAACGGCAAGGTCATTTAGCACAAGACACATAAAAGCATTGTGAACATTATCAATAACTGGCATTTCATTAGGGATTGCTTGTCATCCTTAAAATACTTTTCTTTCCTTGGACTTCAGAGGTACAGAAGGAGATAAAGTATAACTTCACAACATTATTGTCTATGACTAACACATCAAACATCTTGCACTGGATCTATGAAACATGGTGTTAAAGTGAAGAAGTACAACGTAGCAAAGACAAGCGGAAAGCAAGAGGATTGGGTAATGTTTAAAGAACAACAGAAGATAACTAAAAAGACAATACGGGAAGAAAAGATGGGGTATGAAGGTAAGCTAGCCAAGAATATAAAGCAGGATATAAAAGCTTCTTTAGGTATGTGAAGAGGAAAAAATTAGTTAAGACCAAAGTTGGACCCTTGAAGACTGAAAAAGGTGAATTTATTATGGGGAACAAGGAAATGGCAGATGAGTTGAACAGGTACTTTGGATCTGTCTTCACTAAGGAGGACACAAACAATCTTCCTGATATAGTAGTGGCCAGAGGATCTGGAGTGACAGAGGAACTGAAGGAAATCCACATTAGGCAGGAAATGGTGTTGGATAGACTGATGGGACTGATGGCTGATAAATCCCCAGGGCCTGATGGTTTGCATCCCAGGGTACTTAAGAAAGTGGCTCTAGAAATCGTGGATGCATTGGTGATAACTTTCCAATGTTCTATAGACTCAGGATCAGTTCCTGTGGATAGGTGGGTAGCTAATGTAATCCCACTTTTTAAGAAAGGCGGGAGAGATAAAACAGGGAATTATAGACCAGTTAGCCTGACATCGATGGTGGGGAAGCTGCTGCAGTCAATTATAAAAGATGAGATAGCCGAATATTTGGATAGCAGTAACAGGATCGGTCCGAGTCAGCCTGGAATTACGAAGGGGAAATCATGCTTGACTAATCTTATGGAATTTTTTGAAGATGTAACTAGGAAAATGGACAAGGGAGAGCCAGTGGTTGTAGTGTACCTGGACTTTCAGAAAGCATTTGATAAGGTCCCACATAGGAGATTAGTGGGCAAAATGATGGCACATGGTATTGGGGGCAGAGTGCTGACATGGATAGAGAAGTGGTTGGCAGACAGGAAACAAAGAGTAGGGATTAACGGGTCCCTTTCAGAATGGCAGGCGGTGACTAGTGGGGTACCGCAAGGCTCGCTGCTGGGACCGCAGCTACAGTATTTACAATTTACATCAATGATTTAGATGAAGGGATTCAAAGTCACATTAGCAATTTGCAGATGACACAAAGCTGGGTAGCAGTGTGAACTTTAACACCATGTTTCATAGATCCAGTGCACGATGTTTGATGTGTTAGTCATAGACAATAATGTTGTGAAGTTATACTTTATCTCCTTCTGTACCTCTGAAGTCCAAGGAAACAAAAGTATTTTAAGGATGACAAGCAATCCCTAATGAAATGCCAGTTATTGATAATGTTCACAATGCTTTTATGTGTCTTGTGCTAAATGACCTTGCCATTATATCTTAAACTTGGCTCTGATTGTAAATCTGCAATCAATAGTTAATAAATAAAATACACAAAACTGAAAAACAGAATTTCTTTACATTTTGAAAATCTAACCTGCCGCCAAGGGAGGCGCCGTGGTAGTCTGGCACTCTGACCTCGACCGGGCTGAGGCCAGGTGACAACTCTCAGACACCTCATCCTACTTATCCTTGGACCATGATCCCACACATGAGCACCAGGCCTTAATCTCAAACACCATTACTGATTTAATCACTTCTGGGTGTCTGCCTTCCCCAGCCTCCAACTTTATAGTGTCCCAGCCCCGCACAGCCCGTTTTCACCTTCCACAAACACAACATGCCGATTGTTTCTGCCTGCTCCTGTCCCATGGAAATGATTTCCACGTGCCTCAACTCCACCCTATCCCCCCTGGTCCAATCTCCCGACCTATGTTCAAGATACCTCACATGCCCTTCGTCTCTTTCATAACTTCAGCTTTCCGAGCTCTCACTCCCTCATCTTTACCATGGATGTTCAGTCACTCTACACCTCCATCCCCCACCAGGAAGGCCTTAAAGCCCTCCGTTTCTTCCTCGACCGCAGAACCATCCAATTTCCCTTTACTAACACTCTACTCCACCTAGCGGAGCTGATCCCCACCCTCAACATCTTCTTCTTTGACTCCTCCCACTTCCTCCAAGGCGTAGCAATGGGCACCTGCATGGGCCCCAGCTATGCCTGCCCCTTTGTAGGATACGTTGAACAATTCCTGTTCCAGGCGTACACTGGCCCTATCCTCGAACTCTATCTCCATTATATTGATGACTGCATCAATGCTACCTCCTGCACCCATGCAGAACTCATGAACTTCATCAACTTCACCATCAATTTACATCCTGCACTCAAATTTACTTGGACCATCTCTGACCTCCCTCCCCTTTCTTGATTTCACAGTCTCCATCACAGGAAATAGACTATTGACTGACGTCTATTACAAGCCCACTGACCCCCACAACTATCTCGACTACACTTCTTCCCACCCTGCTATCTCCAAAGACTCTATCCCCTACTCCCAATTTCTCCGTCAGCGCCCAAGATGAGGTGTCCCATATTAGAACATCCGAGATGTCCTAATTGTTTAGGAAACGGGGGTATCCCCTCTCCCATCATAGGTGAGGCCCTCACTCGTGTCTCCTTGGTACCCCGCAGCTCCGTCCTTGCTCCCCCTTCCCCTAGTGTTATACCCCCTAGTCCATACCTTCCACCCCATCAGCATACATCCTCCGAAATATCTGCCACCTCCAACGGGATCCCAGCACTAGCCACATTTTCCCATCACCACCCATTTCCGCCTTCCGCAGAGACCACTGCCCCCGCAACTTCCTGGTTAACTTATCCCTTCCCACCCAAACCACACCCTGCCACCCTGCAACCGCAGAAGAAGCAACATCTGTTGCTATACCTCCTCCCTCGATCCCGACAGTCCTTTCAGGTTAGGCAGAGGTTCACTTGCACCTCCTCCAACGTTATCTACCGTATCCGTTGTTCAAGATGTGGACTTTGATACATCAGCGAGACCAAACGTAGACTGGGCGTTTCGCGGAACACCTTCACTCAGTCCGCCTGAACCAACCTGATCACCCGGTTGCTGGACAGTTTAAATCTCCTTCCCATTCCACACAGACCTTTATGACCTCGGTCTCCACCCTTGTCAGAGTGAGGCTAAATGCAAATTGGTGGAACAGCATCTCATACAGTGCCCTCAATAATGTTTGGGACAAAGACCCATCATTTATTTATTTGCCTCTGTAGCGTATTGTCACTGTATTTCGCTTGGGCAGCTCACAGGCCAGGGGAATGAGTATTGATTTCTCTCACTTCAGGTAGCCCCAGCATTCCCTCTCTCTCTATCCCTCCCCCACCCGTCGCACTTGTTCCTCATTTTCACCCTCCAAACAGCTTACAAATGGCCTGTTTCCTTTATCATTGTTACTTTTATGCATATCTTTCATTCATTGTTCTTTATCTCTCCACATCAGATTCAGATTCAGATTCAACTTTAATTGGCATTGTCAGTGTACAGTACAGAGACAACGAAATGGAGTTAGCATCTCCCTGGAAGAGCGACATAGAATATGATTTCAATAAATAAATCTATTTACATGCATACAGTCATAGTGTTTTTCCTGTGGGAGGAGTGTCTGGGAGGGGGGGTCACCGAGGGTGATTGGCAGTCACCGAGGTACATTGTTGAGTAGTGTGACAGCCGCAGGGAAGAAGCTGTTCCTGGACCTGCTGGTCCGGCAACAGAGAGACCTGTAGCGCCTCCCGGATGGTAGGAGGGTAAACAGTCCATGGTTGGGGTGAGAGCAGTCCTTGGCGATGCTGAGCGCCCTTCGCAGACAACGCTTGCTTTGGACAGACTCAATGGAGGGGAGTGAGGAACCGGTGATGCGTTGGGCAATTTTCACCACCCTCTGCAGTGCTTTCCGGTCGGAGACAGAGCAGTTGCCATACCATACTGTGATACAGTTGGTAAGGATGCTCTTGATGGTGCAGCGGTAGAAGTTCACCAGGATCTGAGGAGACAGATGGACCTTCTTCAGTCTCATCAGGAAGAAGAGTGAACTGTGAGGAGGATGCTATGAGAATGCAAGGTGACTTGGACAGGTTGGGGGAGTGGGCAGATGCATGGCAGTTGAAGCTTAATACGGATAAATGTGAGGTTATCCACGTTGGTAGCAAAAACAGGAAGGCAGATTACTATCTAAATGGCGTCAAGTTGGGAAAAGGGGAAGTACAATGGGATCTGGGGGTCCTTGTACATAAGTCTATGAAAGTAAGCATGCAGGTACAGCAGGAAGTGAAGAAAGTGAATGGCATGTTGGCCTTTATAACAAGAGGAATCGAATATAGGAGCAAAGAGGTCCTTCTGCAGTTGACAGAGCCCCAGTGAGACCACACCTGGAGTATTGTGTGCAGTTTTGGTCCCCTAATTTGAAGAAGGACATTCTTGCTATTAAGGAAGTGCAGCATAGGTTTACAAGGTTAATTCCCAGGATGGCAGGACTGTCATATGCTGAGAGAATGGAACAGCTGGGATTGTACACTCTTGAGTTTAGAAGGATGAGAGGTTCTCATTGAAACATATAAGATTGTTAAGGGTTTGGACACGCTAGAGGCAGGAAACATGTTCTCGATGTTGGGGGAGTCCAGAACCAGGGGCCATAGTTTAAGAATAAGGCGTAAGCCATTTAAAACGGAGACGAGGAAACACTTTTTCTCACAGAGTGGTGAGTCTGTGGAATTCTCTGCCTCAGAGAATTAAAGTGCCATAAGTATCCGTTTTAATCAAAGTTATTGCATGGATTTTTGCAAGTGTGCATGAATACATTAACTTCGAATTAACTTCATTAATTGTTTACTTCAAAATTATGGCACTATAGCGCAGGTTCTCTGGATGCTTTCAAGAGAGAGCTACATAGAGCTCTTAAAAATAGCGGAGTCAGGGGATATGGGGAGAAGGCAGGAATGGGGTACTGTTTGGGGATGATCAGCCACGATCACATTGAATGGCAGTGCTGGCTCAAAGGGCTGAATGGCCCACTCCTGCAACTATTGTCTATTGATGAATCTTCCAGTTATATTTTCTTTTTTGAAAAAAGATTTATCTTTATAGGGGATGTTAAACTTCTTGAAGGGACTTCCATTGATGCGTCGATTTGAGATTCATGCTTAGAATTTAGAGTGTTGACCATGTACTCCAGGCACATAACTTGGCTTTCCTCCAATTTCATTTAAATTCAGATAAGGCAGAGTTCTGCTGGTGTCCCAAGTACCATTTACTCCTTAACCAACATCAATATAGATTATTTAATGATTTTTGCATTGGTGATTGTGAGACATTGATTGTGGAAGTTGGTTATGCAATTGTCCATCTTACACCAAGTTATCACGACAGGGACCCTCGTGTTCAAGCAACGAAAATTATCTGGAAAATAAGTAGCTAATTTTTGTGCTGATAATACAACTGGCAATGCCACATTTCAAAAGGGCATGCAACATAAAACATCACCAGGCAAATTCCCCTCCAATTTTAATGGATATATTCCTGGGTGGGTGAGTAACTAATCGCTCCAATGCCAACAGCATCCACATTCACACATGCTAATTGGATCTCAACAAAAATAATTATCTTCAGACTGAGTGCGGTAGTTACATGAATCCTCTCCGCCATAATTACTCAGGGCTTCCATGAAAATAGACAACTAAAAAAACCCGACAGAAAATAAAGTTACAAAAGGGAAGGGTTCAAATGAGGTTTCAGTAGGCCACGAGGCAAGTGAAACTTGGGACCTGATAAAATAATAATTCTTGTATTATTTTTGTAACAGATTAAAAACCTCCTTTGGGATAATCAGTCTGTAGAAGATCAACGAACCATGGCAAATATTTTCCATGATTACAGCCATGTTTGCACACATCCACTCTGGATTAATAATTCAGATCACCTATCTGAACTCTTACAACTTACTTTTCAAATATTGAGGACATTAAAAAGAATATAAGCTGCTCACGAAGAATTCACATGATAATTAAAGTGCCATGAGTATCCGTTTTAATCAAAGTTATTGCATGGATTTTTGCAAGAGTGCTTGAATACATTAACTTCGAATTAATTTCATTAATTGTTTACTTCAAAATTATGGCCCTATAGAGCAGGTTTAGTTTTAGTATTATTATTGTTAATAGTATTATTATTTTAGTTTTAGTATTATTATTACCAAGGTACAGTGGAAATCTTTGTTTTGCAGGCTATCCAAACAGATCAGATATACCATTCATTGATCCAATTAGTTCAAACACAGTACAAATAGGGAGAGATACAGAGTGCAAAATATAGTTTTCAGCAGCTACACATAAACATACATTACCCACCTGTGAATCATTGCTTTAATATGGTTTTTCTGCCACTGAAGAATTTACAGACTTTACCAATCTGTTTTCTGTTTTTCAAGTTATCTTACCTGTATTTGAGATGTGCTTCCAAGTCACAGCGCTGCATCACTTCATGACAATTATTTTCAAAGGGACAGGACACCAGGAGTTTATCGAGAAGTTTGTGAACAAGAATGCTGGATTTTTTGCACAAGTTAAAGTGAAGCTGTTTGCGGTCTAATGGACAGAAGTCTTTCTGTCTCAAAAAATTCTGGAGGCACTTATAGCAAAATGTATGTCCACAGGGTGTATCCAGTGGCTGCAACAACGGCTGGAGACAAATATGGCAGACGAGGTCATCATCCACTTCATGTTGGTAATTGTACAGATGATTCTCTTGAGTCCAGTGCTGCTGACCACATGCAAAACATAATGGGTTTACAGTGGACTCCTGCTCCACTACATCAGTGTCACCATTGGTAGTACTCATGGTAACTAAATTTGGCACAGCTATCAGTTATTCGTCTAGTCATCAGTTCATGGTCAGATATTCACATTAAATCTACCCTTGTCCCAGCAATCCCAGAGCCTCATTGTTCTGTGGGGGAAGAAAAAAATCATAACGTTAATTTTCAACAACGCATATAGCTTCCTTATTCAATTATTTTGACCTTATTCATTTACTAAGGAAGATAAATTTATGGGGGTCAGACATGAATGCTTTCATTAAAGAATAAAAACATTTAAAGGTGATCTCTCAATGGATGCATTGCTCTTGCTGACATCCAAGTAGCTTACCATTCTCTTCAAGAGGTCTAATATGGAATTGTGTGGAGAATTAAGCAAAATTGTACTTGCTTCATGGAAGATTTTACTACTGTCTGGCTATCAGTAGGTGTGGGGAAGTGAGAACATGTGGGCAAATAGTCATAGAATTACATCATAAGTATAGGTTGAAGAGATGGTATCATAAATCTGGTGGCATCACTATCCTTTATCTTGCACTTGCTCCTGTTTCTGAGGATGTTGCTCCACATCCTGTACATTGTGTCTGGTTCATATAGTCTTCTGCACCTCCTCGGCACAGAGTGGCACAAAAGATCTTCTGTTGATCACTTCTACAAGGATTGCAATTAAAAAAAAAATAATGCATTTACAGTTATTTTTTAACTGAGGGGGGGGGGGGGGGCTGGGGGGGGGGGGGAGAGGAGGAGAGAGGGTGTGAAGTGGGGAGAGAGAGGAGGGGGAAGAGAGGGCCGCTGCCCCGAGACTGCTGAACAAAGATCCTATAGCAGAACGGAGCTGTAGAATCTTTGTTCTGCAGAACTTTCTCGATCTTTCTGCGTCTTTAATCCACAGCGGTGGGGCCAGGAGGCAGGTGGGCCTGGATTGGTGGGCATGTGGGCATTGTGATGTCAGCAGCTGGCAAGCGACGATTTATATATATTTTGAAAAGTGCGTTTTTTTTGTTCTGGGGAAATAATTGACTGAATTTAACGAGGAGTGTATTTATGACATGCAGTGGGGGGGCGGGGCAGGGGGGGGGGGGGGGGGGGGGAAGCGGCATGTGGCATCACACACACTAACTACCACCACCACACACACATGCTGACTACCCCCCTTGATATTATATTAATATTATTAATTTGCTCATTTTACCCCCCATAACCGCGCCCTATCCACTGATGCATAGCCCCCAACTCGCAGGTGCGTCTAGAGAGGGGGGGGGGGGGGGTAGAGAGTGAGGGCAGAGAGAGAATGCGGAGCGACAGAGAGAGAGAGGCAGAGACAGAAGGGCAAGAGACAGAGGGAGAGAGGGGGGGGTGGAGGGAGGGTGGGTGGGTGAGGGGGAGGGTGGGGGAGGAGGGGAGAGAGAGATGGAGAGAGAGTGAGGAGGGGGAGATGGTGAGAAAGTGGGGGGGGGGAGATGGGGGAGAGAGTGGGGAGGGGGAAGGGAGAGAGAGGGGGATGAGGATGGGGGAGGGGAGGAGAGCAGGCAGGGTGAAGGGCGAGACAGGGGTAGCGGAAGGGGGTGGTAGAGGGGGGAGGAGAGGAAGGGTGGGTGAGGGGGGTAGAGAGGGGTGGGGGAAGAGGGGGAGAGAGAGAGAGAGAGAGAGAGAGAGAGGGGAGAGAGGAAGGGGGGGAGAGAGAAGGGGGGGAGAGAGAAGGGGAGGGAGAGAATGGGGGGAGTGGGGGGGAGAGAGGGAGGGAGGGAGGAGGGGGGAGATCTCCCAGTGGGGGAAAGGCACGGGACTCACGCAGCAGTTGTGAAAGGGTGGGAGGGAGGGTTCAAGAGATCTCCCACCCCTGTCCCATCCATTGTGATTGTACATCTGTGAGATGGCACTGTGACTCACGCAGCAGTTTTGATTTTAAAATTTACTCCCTCCCCCCCCCACACACCACCCCAACACCACACACACACACACACACACACACACACACACACACACACACACACACACACACACACACACACACACACACACACACACACACACACACACACACACACACACACACACACACACACACACACACACACACAGCGGGTCCGATTTAAGCTGTCAATGAAGACAGCAATTTATTTTTTTTTAAACTGTCTGAAATTAAAAGTTAATGTTAAGAATTAGTGATGTTAAGTGACAAATAATTAAATTAATTTCAATGAAAACCAATGGAATCTACAACATAGTTTTATGGTTACGGGTTTTGTAGGTTTCGATTTTTTAGATTTTCGTAGAGAGTAGTAGTGTTAGAGGTTAGTTGTTTTTAGTTTTATTAGTTTGTGGTTGTTAGTTAGAGAGTTTAGGGTTAGGTTTTTAGCTTTTTTTGGGTTGTTTGTTTGTTTTTTAGAGGTAGGGGTTAGTAGAGAGTTGGGGTATTGGTTTGGCAGATGTGTTTTGTGTTTTGGTGTTGGTAGTGTTAGAGAGTGGCTTTGTTAGAGTGGTTTGTTTTTTTTTGGTCGTAGTTTTTTTGGGTTTTTTTCAGTGACTGGGGGGGGGGGGGGGGGGGGGGGTTGGGCAGCAGACAGTGGGCCAGGTGCAAAGGCATTGTGAAGTCAGCAGCTGGGCAAACTTAATATTTTTTTTAAATGTCAGTTTGGTGATAAATTTTAGTAAATATCTCTGGAAATAATCGACCAAATTTATAGAGGATTGGATTTTTGAAATCATACGGAAATTTTCTTCCTGAAGATGTAAAAATGTCACTGTTATTGTAATGCCAGCAGCTGGGCAGCGGTCAGATTTTTAGTAAAAGTCAGATTGGTCAACAATTTTAATTTAAAAAGTCGGGAAAATAATGTACCAAATGTACAGAGGAGTGGATTTCTAAAATCGCAAGGAAAATCTCTACTGAAATATGTACAAATTTCTCCGTTTCGGCATCTGGTTTTCGAGGAGATACATTTCAAAGGCAAAATGACACACACACACACACACACACAGAGTTTTAATAGATACTAGACCAAGTGCAGACCCGTTGACCAAGTGCAGACCCGTCTGTTCCCCCAAAGGGCAGTTGAGGGGGGGGGGGGGGGGGGGGGGGGGGCATGTGGCGTCACACCCATTATGCACCCCCCCCCCCCCAAACACACTAACTACCCCCCCGCACACACGCTAACTACCCCCCCTTGTTAATATATTAATATTATTAATTTACTCTTTTTACCCCATAATCGGCCTATCTACTGACGCATAGCCCCCAACTCGCAGGCACGTTTAGAGAGGGGAGGGAGGGGTAGAGAGTGAGGGCAGAGAGAGAAGGGGGGGAGAGGGAGGGGAGAGGGAGGGAGGGAGGGAGGGAGGGAGGAGGGGGGGAGGGGGGAGAGGGAGGGGGGGAGAGGAGGGAGGGGGGGGGAGGAGGGAGGGAGGGGGGGCAGAGAGGGGGGGGAACAGGGAGGGGGGGACAGAGAGGGGGGGCAGGGAGGGGGGGAACAGGAAGGGGGGACAGGAAGGGGGAGGAACAGGGAGGGGGTGACAGGAAGGGGTGAACTGCCTCACAGCATTACTTTGCAGTAAATTAGTACGAGTACTGCTGCTGCAAATATTTGAATGGTCCCGAGTCTCAATCAAATGCAATCACATGTTTGAGCATTTTCAATACCGTGTTTACACTGTGAAATGCCTTTACATTCTCACAGTTCGCTATTTGAGCATTTTAATGATTACTGTAGGTGTAATTCACTTGTTCTTTCTATTTAGAGAAAAAGCTTGAATACCTTCAATGTTGATAAAAGATTGAGTGATGATCTAAATGCATAATTCAACCACATTTTGCTAACATTCATCAAGCCCTACACTTAGTCATCTAAACTCTTGACTTACAATTCCTTCCATAGTAACTACAGTTTAAGTCTTATCAAGAGTACAATGTGTATCAATGTTTGATGTACACCCAATGCATGTACTAGCCACAATAAATAGATTAGTCTTTAAGTGACAAATCGTGATTTATGCCTCACACTCTGAGTGAATCATATTGCTATTCTATATTCTATGTTGCAGAGATAACATTAATGATATTTTTCCAGTGGTTCTGCAGTAGTTAGTGCAAGTCTCAGAAATGTACAGGAGGGCAAGCATCATAGCTGCCCTGCACACTGCAAGTCTTCGAATTGAGGTCTAAATTATCAAACACCAACAAGGATAGAACAATCATCATGGGATATTTCAAACTACATAGTAATTGGACAAATCAAATTAGCAGTATTAGTGTGGATGACAAATTCATGGAGTGTATAACAGATATTTTTTTTAAATCGGTATGTTGAGGATCAATGAAGAATCAGACTAGCGTAATGAGAAAGGTTTAATTGAGGATTTGGTAGTCAAAGGGTCTTTAGGGAGTAGTGATCATAATCAGTTTGAATTTTATATAAAAATTCAAAACAATTTGCTCCATCAGAAACTATGATCTTCAATCTGAATAAAACAAACTATAAGGCATGATGTATTATTAGTTGGCTATGTCAACTGAGAAATTACATAACAAAACATGGACAACCTTTAAATAAATCATAGTTTACAAGTCATATACTGTACATCCCTCCAATACACAAAAAAAATAATAAGAGAAATGACCAACTATGGATTTCAAGTGGAGTTCACAGTATTCTATCAAAATGAATTTAATGTAGCTGACAGAGGCAGCAAGGTTGAGGACTGGAAAAAATCAGCAAAGGATAACCATGGCTGCGAGAAGAAATAGGATAGTAGATAAGAGTCATCATCTAGAAACATTACAATATTGTAAAAGCTTCATTAGAAATGGAAAATGGAAATATTTACATAGAGTTAAGCCCCTGTCCCACCTAGGAGACCTAAACAGCAATGTCTAGTGACCTTGCCTGCCACCCAAGGTTTCCATGAGGTCACCGGAGGTTTTGGCCACTCTCCCTAATGGTAATGGTCGAAGCTTCATCTAGGTTGCTATTTTTTCATTATGATTAAAACCGGTCTAGACTAAAAATAGGTTGCCATTTTAAAAATCGCTAGTTTTTTAGTCGCAGGTCTAGTCAAAGCCGGTTTTCTTCATAGTCAAGGAAGGTTTTCAACATATGCATGCGTGGGTGGTGGTAGGAGGTTGCAGGTCACCTCGACCTTGATTTTTTTTTTTGGGTGGCGGGCAAGATCACCAGAGGTTGCTGTTTCGGTCTCCTAAGTGGGACAGGGGCTTTAGTGTGCGTCTCTTAAAGACTAAAGCAGGAAACATGAAAAATAAAGAAATGAATAGGAAAATACACATATATTGTGTTTCTTTACTGATGCAGGTACAACATATCTCGGTCGCAGTGGGGACCTTCAAGTGTAAACGGCAATAATTAGTTCAAAGAAATTTAACATTTGTAAAACATTAGTATTTAAGAAATGAATGAGATTGAAAAGCAAAAAAAACCCTGATGACCTGGATAAGTGTGTTCTGAAGGAAGTAATCATGGAGATAATGGATGCATGATAGACTACTTTCAAAATTCCGCACATTCCAGAATGGCTTCCTCATGTTGGAGGATAGATATTTGTGACCCCATTATTTTTTTTAAAGTTGGAGACAAAGATGGAAATGGGGACGTGTGAATCAATGAGCCTGACGTCAGTAGTGAGGATAATATTGGAAACTATTTTTAAATAACAGGACACTTAATAAATAATAGTAGGACCAGGATGATTCAAAGTGGATTTATTAAAGGGAAATCATATTCGACAAGTCAGTGAGAGTTTTTTTTACTGATCATTTCATTTAGATTGTCACTGGCAGAATAGATAAGCACAAACCAGTTGATGGGGAGTATTTGGATGTACAAATTATTTGGAAGTTTTCAGTAAGGTGCTACAAAATAGATCATTAAACAAAATTAAGGGTCCATGGTATTATGGATAATATACTGGCATCAGCTGATGACTGATGATGATTGACAAGCAGAAAATAGAGAGTAGGAATAAATGGGTCATGTTCAGCCAAGGGATGTCACAGAGACTGGTGCTGGCGGTCCCATCTGTTCAAAATCGCCATCAATAACTTGGATAAAATCAAATATAATATATACAAGTTCGCTGATGATGAAGTGTGTGTGAGTGTATGGGCCATGATGCAGACACAAAGAAAGTTCTGATACATATGGACAAGTTTAGTAAATAGGCATGTGCACAGTAGATGGAATGTGATGTGGAAAAATGTAAGGCTAAAAGAATGCAGGTGTATTTGTCCCTAAATCACTAAAAGTTAACATGCATCCTCAAAATAAGATGCAGGCCCTTCAAGACAGGGATGGATAGAGCTTTATGCTCATGGGAACAATGTACAGATAATGTGCCAATCTCAGTGTCCTTTCTTTTTTAGTTATCTGTTATCATTTTAGACAGCATAAGAGGCGATGACAAGTTAAAAGCAAATGCTCACAGAGGTAGAAATGTTGGGATCTACCCAGCCTCCTTTTTTTCTGACCCACTGCTAATAATATCGACCAATACTTGGGTTACTGCAAAGTACTTAAAGAAATTCTGCAAAAAGATGTGATGATGGATTAATTATTAATTATTCCCCAGTCTCTCTCCGAATGAGATAGGCTGCTGTGCTTTTGCACCCATTGTTTTCCATTCCTGATCAACAGGGATATTTAAACATGTCGTATAGTTGTAATATTTTATATAATATGTCTATTTTATATCAACAAAATTACAAGAAATAATCTAATGGAATATATTAAATAATCTGACAATTAGTACCTAGCTAAATTACAGGAACAACTCAAATAATTATGGATGAGACGCGGAAAATAAAAATTGGGTCCTTGTTAATATGGAGGATCTTTGCATCTGCAAGGCCTGCTTGGCCTCTGTCTGTGGAAAGTTACAGGCTGTGAATGGCGCCAGCTAGTCTGAGCCCTAGATTGATATGCAGGATGGGGAAAGATCCAGATGTCCTCTTTATTGTTAAAATGTATGAGGACTTTGCAGAGGACCTCAAAGGTGTTGCATTATCGGGATTGGTAGGCTGCAAAGGGATTGTAAATACTGTTATTAATGTTGCAGGATGTTTGTACCGCTGTTTGATGATTGGCTGAAGTGTGAAGCCTTGTTTGACCTATAAAAGGTAGTCCCCATGAGGATCGTTGTCCATCTTCTGGAAGGGTGCTTGGGACTGTGACTGTTTGGAGGTATCTAAGGCTGAAGGGCTTGGAACCGAACCCGCGGTGGTTAGGTATTGTATAGGGGATTCGTCATTGTTTCAAAAAATAATGTTTAGCGTTCCAGTGCTCGACTTGGTGTTTGACTGAACTAGACTAAGGGGGGTAAGCTTTAGCACCCTTACTTTCATTAATTGGGTTGAGTGGAAAGGGGGGAGGGGTGAATAGCTACTTCTTCTTGCGTATGGCCTAAAGTTGTAGGACAACTTGTTCTATTTGATCTTATTTGATTGTGCATGCCAGGTTGATTGCATTCGTCGAAACAGGGCGGACCACATGAAGGTTGCAATCATTGAAGGCGGTGAATAGCTTAAACCACTTTAATATTTTATAGATAGACACAAAAAGCTGGAGTAACTCAGCGGGACAGGCAGCATCTCTGAAGGTAAATAATGGGTGAAAGGGTCAAGACCCTTCTTCAGAGAGATATTGAAGATGATGTAGAATTAAAGACAAATATTTTTTAGACTTTTTTTTAAAACAATTGAATCATGCTTCAAATGGAGGCCTTTATCTGAGTAAACATTTATTTCCACTACAATTAATCCACTGGTTACAAAAGGGTTCTATTCCGAGGAACTGTTCGTTACCTGGATTTTTTGTAAGTTGGAAGTGAACAAAAACAATACATGGGAGAAGATCACAGAAACACCCAGCTCTGCTTGGCTCGAGCCAGCTCGGATTGTTGTGGCCTGTGGGCTGGGGGTGGCGAGAAAGCAATGGGAACGCCACGTTCCCACTTGGCATAAGATGCATGTAGTCCCGTGGCAACCGGCAAATCCATCCACATCCATCCCCCCGGTCTCTCAAATGCCCAGGAAATACTTCCCAATACTCAAAAAAAACTCACTGACATGTTCTGCCCCATACAGATCTCAGCACAGTTGGCACAGTAGTTCAAAGGTTCAACGGTTCAAAAGTTATTTATTAGTCACATACACCAATTGGTGTAGTGAAATGCGTATTGCCATTGCAGCACCTAAAAAAACACTAATTCCGCTTTGGCAGCATACAGCTACACAGTCAGTTGAACTGGCTAATTCTAAAATCTCCAACTCACCAGTGAAGAAACTCTGCTATAAATTTAGGGAAGCTTAATTTGTTTCAAATAATTGTTGTGAAATTCTTTTAAAGTTGAGATTTCACAAGTCAGAACGTACCTGGGGATAGCCTATACTAATGTGGGGCATTGCAGGCTCACGGCTATAATCAAGGAATATGATTAGTTTCATTTGCAGTGCTTGCTGATGAAACAGAGGCATCTAGCAATGGATGGGGTGCATGGAAAACCTCTTGTTCAGCCACATTGGAGGCCGCACACTCCCAAAGCACAGCTAGTTCAGTGAATCTGATCCACTGAAGTATAAGCATTATATTGTAGATTTCTGCGCTAACACAGTTTGAAGAGCTTTAGACAGTATGCATTTCCTTCCCAATACATCTTTTAGAAGAGGAACAAAAACTGCTTCACAAACATATCTAAATGTTTAAGTGGTACAGATGGATCACGAGACACAAGCATGGTCACATCAAGTTATATTGCGGCTTTGTTGCTCTGTCCAATGTTTCATTTCCAGAAAAGTGAATATTTCCCCTCTATTTTCAGCACTGGCAGTCATCGCACCGGTCTATCTATACAGATGATAATATGGTGCACCTCAAATGATTCCCAATAGCAAACATTGCTTTAACTGGCATTATTTTCACACTAAAAATCAACTTGTAAAAGTAGAATTGTACAAATAGTTCAGGGAGGCATGGTAATCAAATGATAATTTTATAGTATAGCAGTCCATTTGGTACACTGCTATACTATATACTATTCTTTGCTGAATCTCAATAAATGATTACCATTTATCTTTGCCCCCTTCTTCTTAGATGCTCTTTCTTTCCACCCACATACCTTTACAAAGCAATACCTAATTTACCAATTTATTTTTTGTTTACCCAGGCTAGTTATATTTTCATTTCATAAGTATTGGCTTTTCCCAGTCAAAAAACTTATTAATGATTTTATTTTTTTGGTTTCATGCATAATTACCTTTTATTTTCCATTTTTAGGATGTTCCCCTAATAATTTTCTCTTGCCCACTTGTAATTCCTTTAGCAGATATAGTTTAGTGCACTAATTAATAATATAAACCTTATTTGACTTAATAGTTTCAAATCTTTACTCCCTCTTAACATTGCAATGATTAGAATTACAGTACAGCATAAAATTATATATTTATAAACATTCAAATGTCAAGCTTAATGATAGATAATGCAGTATTTTAATGTACTGCATCAGAGTTAAAAGGTACAGGTTCTCTCCATTAATTGGCAAATGCTAAGCATATGGTCCCTATGACTGTTCTACTGGGAAATATCCAATGATGATTTTTTTTAAATGGTGCAACACTTTTGCCTTAATTGCTTTGAAGCAACTGAAAAGGTAATTTACAAAGTAGCATTGGCCGACATAGATCGGAGGTATGATATTAAAATCACTTGAAAAGGGTAGAAGAGATAAATGTGCTGAACTTTAACTTCCCAAAATAATGGGAGTGATGGGGAAATGGGGTGGTGCAAGGAATACCAACAGATGACAAACCCAGGATTACCTGTATCCCATTTGTCAGAGCTATTGTACAAGTAATAAAACAAAAACTCAAAGTCTTTGGTGCATCCACAAACAGTCCATAATTCACAGTTGAGGTTAGCATTGTGTAGTGTTCAAGAGCTTGATGGGTGTTCGAAAGCAGCCACTCTTGAACCTGGTGGTCAGAGTTTACAGACTCCTTTACCTTGGTAGGATGGTAGGAGTGAAATGAAAGTGTGGCCATGGCTTTGCGGGTTTTTGATGATACTGGCTGCCATTTTTAGGCAGAGCCTCCTGTAGATCCCTTTGATGGTGGGGAGGTCCGTACGAACGAGGGATCGGATTTGTATCTCCCACTCTCTGTAATCTTCTTTGCTCCTGGACATTCAGGTTTCCAAGCCAGGCCATGATGCAACCAGTCAATATGTTTTCAACCATACACGTGTAGACGTTCAAGAGACTATTTGCCGACATACTAAATCTCCTCAATCTCTTAAGGTAATAGAGGCATTGATGGGCTTTCCTTATGATTGCATCAGTAAAGATCATACAATTCAATTTCAGTTCCATGATGTAAAAGAACATTATATTTTCCAATGAAGTTTCATGGATTCTGAAAATAATTGCAATAACACAAGCAAAGGAAGAAAAATGAACAATTGGACATGGCTAAATTAAATGGATTAATACTGAACAACATGCTGGAGATTGTAAGCTGCTGCAGATGTATAAAAATGGCTGTTATAGTGGGAAGAAGCCTGCCGCAAATACCAAGAAAGAAAAATTGAAGATCACCAGAGAGATGTGCAGCAGGGGTATGGTCTCTCACGCTGAGAGTCAGTACAGCAGGATTTTATTGACCTCATAAAAATCAGGGATAAAAAAATAAGCGAGTTTGGTATTCCAAAAAACGAAAGGAATCATGGGATTTGCCAAAGGTAGTAAGCTATAATGGTAAATAGATCTCAGCGCTATAGATACAGTGAGTATACTTTGGGTCCGATTTTTTGTCTTTTTTTAAGCTTCTATTTGTCATGGCCGATTCAAAGTACCAAGATATGAAGCTGGAAGATTATATATCATGGAAAGTCGATGCTTTGGAATTTTTTTTAGCGGAGAGGGGGTTAAAAAAAACAGGAAGAAAAGCTGAACTTGCAGCTCTTGCTGTAACTGCAGCAGCCATGAGGATGCCTGTGCTGCCAAAAGCAGGTGAAGAAAAAAGGAGCAATTTAAATCAGTACAAAGAACTCCTTAAAGTCTATTGAAAGTTATAGAAATCATACATTTAATTTCATTCCCCCCACCCTCAAGAAAAAAAATGCAATCATTTATTTCCATACATTAATATACTAAGGTCATTCATGTGCTGCACCTGTTGATCAGAGCCTTGCTCTACTGTGGAATGTAATTAGGAATGTAATTTAGCCTAACCTTATTCATACCTAATCTAATTTGAAGCATAAATGTTGCATTCAAGTGTAAGTTAAAAGACTCGCTACAGAATGCACCAGATTTCAAGCTGAAAAATGCAAAAACTTCCCACCGTGGGAGGACTCCCCCCTCCCACACCCTCCCCCCCTCGGTCCCTACGCTCCCTCGCAATTTCCCACTCTCAACTCTCACCCAATGTTGGCAGCCCTGGGGATATATTTGTACAAAATCATGAGAGGAATAGATTGGGTAGATGCACAGTCTCTTGATGGGAGATAGGACAGGTTTAAGGTGAGGGGAAAAAGATTTAATAGAAACCCGAGGGGTAACCTGTTCACGCAAAAGGTGGTGGGTATGAAACAAGCTGCCGGAGGAGGTAGTTGAGGCCGGGACCATTGTGATGTTTAAGAAACATTTAGACAGATACATGGACCCAAGGACGGGTTTAGACGGATATGGGCCAAATGCAGGCAGGTGGGACTAATGCAGATGGGACATATTGGCAGGTGTGGGCAAGTTGGATCAAAGGGCCTGTTTCCACACTATAAGACTCTATGACTCTCTATATCAGAAAGGTACACTATAAACGTTTCCCTTGGAGAAGCAGGATTTGTCCTCTCCATGAAGCAGAAGGTGCTTGAGAGGAGATTTCATATAGATGCACAAGACCATGTGGTGAGGAAGCTGAAAGTTAACATGACCATAGCCTTCAGGGGGGTAATCAGTCCAGACTTGAGAGCATGGCCAAAGGTCATCTCACAACATTTCAAATCTCTGTGTTGGCAACCTTTGAAAACCTGAGCTTGGAAATACATTGCCCTGAAAGGTCCAAAGGCCCTCTTCTAGTATGCCCTTTGATAAGAGGAATGCCCTTGCCTCCTGCTCCAAACAGCTGAAGTACCATGAGTGACCACTTATAGACAGTGTCACCTCTAGTGCTGGAGTGGAATGTTGCTAGCTGTGATACTACTAAAACTATGACTCTTCTTGCAAGCTCTCTTGTGTGAGGGTCATAGTTACAGTAGCTGTGAGTATCTTTCAGTTCTAGCTCATACTGAGCCATTCCTCCTCGAGGATCCCGCTGGAAACGTTTCCTCAGACGGCGAATTAAGCTTTCTAGAACCTGAAATGTCGCACTGGACAAGCAAAGCAAAATCTGATGGAGGAAGCAGGCACTCCAGAGGATACGCACTAGATGACCCTGCACATGGAACTGAAATCAGACTGGAGACTGAAGACTGAAGAGATCCAGACTCCAATTATCTGGAACTTGTTCCTTATTACACCCAAAGGCCTGACAGGGAGATCCTTTGATCCCTGGCATTTGCGCATCACTGAACAAGACAACGTGGACGGGCCACGGAAATCCCCAAAATAAGGTGTGAATCACACGATGACCTATTTATGTCTGAGATTGTCATTATTCAAATAGCCATTGCACGAATACCTAAGCAGAGAAATACTGGAAAAGCACCCCGTTAGTTACAGCATAATCTTTGGGAGATGTTAGAGCAATCTGTAGACAGTTCTCAAGCTGTTTAATCTGGTCTCTTTATGTCAGATAAATACCCCTTTAAATGACAAATACAGAAAATACGAACAAAATGTGATTCCAATTGAGGCTGCATCTCCGAGCTCACATCACTAAGCCCAGAAATGGGTGCACTGCAAATAGTGGCATTGTTAAGTGTGTACTTGATAGCTGGAAAATGTCAACCATGGTTTGCTCACAGCAGTGCCCGGTTTAATTTTGTCACGGTCACAATGTCATCCAGAAATGATAACCAGCGTGACCACCTTTAGGTAAAACAGCAATTAAACCTGGCACTAATTCATCTACTTCCTTGGATTAGATCTGTAATTTACCAGGCAATACTGCATTTAATTGAGAGAAATGGTGAATAAATATTAGTGCAGAAGATCAATTTCAGTAAAAGATGCAACATTCAAAGTATGGGGACTGCCGATTCAGTCTCTTAATTATAATTTTCACTTGTCCAATGTTGCTCCTCGCAATGCAATCAATTTACACAGAATTGGCCTATATATCAATTGTGGCATTTGACTTTTTCATGCTAAATATAATGCTCATAACTGTTCGATTCATCAATTACTACAATAAAATAGTCACCTTTCCTACAAGCTCAACGGCTGCAACAATTTGGCAGAGCGCCAAAAAGGAAATTAGCGTAAGAAAAATTATACTCATCATTAACCAAGGAAGATTAGTGAAGGGATTAAATAATATTTCTGAGACTGGTTTCTGTGCTTCTTGTTTTAATAAATGGTCCTTGATCATTGATGTGCTCACTGAATACCGCTTTGCAGGTGAGAAATCCAAAACATTTATTACTGTAATTAATTTTATAATGCTTCTAAATCAGATTAGTGTGGTTTCTAACATTACTATTTTTATAAAACAAATTCATGGTGCTTTGATACAGTATAAAATTACAAAAGATTCTGCAATTAAACGTAGAATCCAACAACATTTTAGAACACTAAATAATTTTGTATTTTGCAGCATGATAATGCCTTAATGGGTTCTCTGGATTTTTGTTTGCAGTTTTCAATTTTAATCTAACAAACTGTGTGCAAATTAACTCCAATGCAGTTGCAACAGTATATAGGCTTTCACCAGCTTAAGAACACCCAATTTATGTACAGCCTGCACATATGAATGAGCATTTGGGAGACCAGCAGGATGAATTTGATGGCTGCTGTCAGGGCTGCAGGTGACAGTTCTTGACACTAACGGGACTTTTGCCACGTCAAACACAAGTGGAATACATTCCAGTTAACAGGTTGATGTTTATTTTGTGAATCCCATCTAGAAATGTGCCATCCAGGCCCAGTAGTGGTGTCCTTTTTATGCCTATCAACAGCACTTAAAGGTTGACTGCTGTAAAATATTTTAAAATAATATTATTATTAGCCAGAGATAGGCTCAGCTTCATTATTAAGAATGGCAAAATGATATTTAAAATGCTTCTGCAGACTATCTCTTCCTGTGGGACAACCCATCACTACAGGCATCCTCTGCCATATGAGAACATGGTTTGTGGACAAATTTTCAACATGAACAGTTCAGATGACAAACAGTTCTCAGTCACGGAACCCTGCCATACCTGGGGAGGAGCTACCAATGATATGGAACAATACTTTATCTTTGGTGCAGTTTCAAATTGGCCTTAAACAGAAACTATAATGGCAAGTTAAGAATTGATTTGATATATTGGCCTATCATTTAAAATGTAAATCAACAATACAAAGGCATTGGTTGCGAATGGAAAGTTATTTCACTGTTTAACCATAATATTCAGTTTGATAACTTTTGCAACAAATGGAAGAATTGAATTTTCGTATGTTTTGGTCTTTCTGTGAGCACCTCGGATTCATATGTCACATGAAAAATGAGCTCCTTCCAATATTTCCAAAAAAAGATTCAAACTCATGCCACACTGTCCACCAATGGCATTTGGAAGATTTTCTATAATCTTCATGCTCTGAACAAAACTATATCAGTACAAAATTAGGGGCAGTTCTACAGCCCAACACAATTTTATTTAATGATTGTAAAACAGTCAATGTTCACCATCATTGGAGCAAAACAAACCAGCTGATGCAGGAAATCTGAAACAAAACAGAAAATACTAAAAGCACTCAGCGGATCAATGATCCATAGTATGAGCTTGTATAGTAATTGACACAATCAGCAGGATCAATGGCCTCACATGAACAAATATTTTACAGTTAATTCTCATTGTAAGAATATGGGAAATTTTACAATGTGATGAATGAGAATAGCAATGGATTAATGTCGTAGAATGCCACTTTTTTTCTTACCCTTGGGAGAGTTGAGACTGAATAACCCTCTCTAGTGAGATCTGTATGGTTAAAGTCTGCTGTGTGCGATCTCCTGTGGTTGAGTCATGACAAGGTGTGTGGCTGGGTTATTTGAAATGCTGCACTGTTCTTCTACGTTTTATGCCCCTGCTCTGTGTACATCCTCTATCGAGACATGCGTACAATGCTTTCCTGGGGCTACTTCAAATAGTCATGGGTCAGGGATTCCCTCGAGTTTGGTTGGCTGTAATTTTATCAAGTAGATTTTGAGAATTTCTTTAAATCTCTTGTCTTGATAGAGCTCAAAAATAGAGTGCTTGTATGTTTGTTTTGGGGCCATTGCCAGACACATGATGGATGTGGAAAGCCCACAAGTGGTTGAGAATTATGAGAACTGTGGATGTTGGTTGGCCTGAGAGAGGACGCTGACATTGGTTTGCTTATCCTCTCAATTAATTTGGAGGACTTTATGGAGAAGTATTGTTTGCACGTTTTCAACGTTTTGAGGTGCCTGCTGTAGGATGTTCTTTTCTCTAAGAATAAAAGAGGACAGGAATCACTCTTGCTCTGTTGACCATAACCTTGGTGTTGGGTTTGAACTCTTACTCTTTGCACACTTTTATTCAGTTGCCATAGGCTATGGTACTCTGAATCCGTTGGTGAACTTTATCATCCATATCTGCTTAACCTCAGTGGAGGCTCATGAGATACAGAAAGTGAGTGCTCTACAATTTTTTGGATCTGGTCTAAATCTATCCAAATCTAACAATTTCAGGTAACCATTCCTTTTGTTTGTTCCCCCTCTCTGTCTCCCCATATATATGGCTATATCTCATTAGTTTCTTTTTTTTGGGAACTTTATTGACAACTGTGGATTCCATCCCATCTGCGTTGGCTCTAATAATCCCCTCACCCCACAACATAAAGTGCTTTCTTACTTTAAATTATAACCATAAATTTCTAGGTGTTTGCACTACCTTGTGATAACATTATCATGTGCTTAATCATCATGCAATTCTCACAAAGTTGCTGAATTTACAAAATAATTTTCATTAAATTTGCCATAGGAAGCCAAATCTAGTTATTTATAAAACCATTATCCTTTAACAATGTAATAACTTCTAATGATTAGTAATAACCTTCCTTATCTAGAACCCAATAGTAGTCAAGAGTGTTTTATTGTCCTATGTCCCAGATAGAACAATGAAATTCTTACTTGCAGCAGCACAACATAATATGTAAACATAGTACACTGTAAACAATATGAATACGGAGTCGTGAATAGTTTTAAATGTACTCTCATTATTAATTCAATAGGGAGGTTTCACGGCAGTCGGGTCACGATCATGACCCGTACTGTTGCTACGCTACTCCAAATGGAGTACACGCGATGAACTGCAGGTAAGCACTTACCATTGTTTCCAGCGTAGCGGGCCCGTTAAAACCCGCTGAAATTGTCAATTTTTGCGCTGTAAATAATTATGGAAATAGGGATAAGCATGAGAGACATTTAGCCTACTTCAGAATTCCGAAGGTGAGGAGAAATGACGATAGATAGAAGCGAGAGTTGAAGGGACAACAACAGCCAGTGCTTAGCGAACATTGGCCGTTTGCTCACTGCATTTCATCAACTAAGGCATTATTTGTGTTTTTTCTTGATTCCTTTGACATCTAAAAAGTTTCAGAAGTGATAAATCTGGCTGTGAATTTTTTAAATCGCCCATGGTTCTCAATTGGGTTTTTACATACAAAATGAAAACGCATCTGAAGAAAAATTTACAGCCAGATTTATCACTTCTGAGACTTTTTAGATACCAAAGGAATCAAGAAAAAACACAAATAATGCCTTACTGTTGATGAAATGCAGTGAGCAAACGCGATAATTCCCAATATTTTCAATTTCGATATCTGCACAGCCAATGTTCACCAAGCACTTTAGCAGCTGTGGTCCCTTCAGCTCTGCTTCTCTTTACCTTCATTTCGCTTCACTTTTGGAATTCTGAAGTTGGGTACATGCCTCTCACACTTACCCCGACTTCCACAATTTTTTTCAGCGCAAAAATTCAACATTTTGGCGGTTTTTAACAGGTAGGAAAGTACGCATTTCTTGCATTAATAACATATACCGGAAGTTACGGATGTCCTCCAGATGGATTGAGCGGCTCCGTGCGTCAAGCCCTATGACCCAGTGACCTTACGTGCAACCCCCCTATAATTATTTCCGACCCTAAACTTATTTTTCTACATTCAGTTCACCTTCTTTCGTAACTCATCTCCCAATCACTCAACTATGTTGGTGCTAAATGCCCAAATGCTCTACTGAGCCATTCTGAACTTGTACATTCAACAACATTCTTAATGACAAATTTTAATTGGATTATAGTGAATATGTAGTACAAAAGTATGTGAATCGGCACAACCTTTTCATGCCAGCATTTAAACTTCACTCAAGCTTCCTCCAGCCTTTCTTTATCAAACATCCAAATTTGTTCAACTTCTCCTTATAGCTAATTCCCTCAGGCAGCATTCATGTGCCCTCTCCAAATCATCCACATCATTCCTGTTAAGGGGTGACCAGAAATGCATTCTTTACTCCAAATGCAGCCGAATCAAAAGGTTTTATGAAGCTGCAACATGTCTTCCTGGTGAATGAAGGCAAGCATATCTCTACCTCTCTATCTACTTATGTTGCTGCTTTTATGGTGCTATGGACTTGGGCCCCAAATCGCTGTACATCATTGCAGTTAAGTCTTACCATTAACTATATACTTACCCCTTACATTTGATCTCCCAAAGAGCAAAGCATCACACTTTCCCAGATTAAACTTCATCTGTCATTTTTATGCCCATATCCATAAATGATCTGAATCGTGCTGTATGCTTTAACAGCCTTCTTCACTGTCCACAAATCTATCATTTGTTGTGCAGTCTGAAAACTTCCTAACCAACCCACCTAAAGCCTGAAGGAAGGTCCCAGACCAAATAGTCGACTGTCCATTTCTTTCCACAGATACTGCCTAGCCTGCATACTTTTCCTCGCACTTTGTGTTTTGATCAACACTTATTCCGCTAGTGCTCAGCTAAGGTCGTAGGTTGTACCCCAAAGCTCCAATTAATGACTGCATGGAAGGAAACATCTCTCTTATTTAGAGTTAGTCATACAGTACGGAAACAGCCCCTTCAGCCCAACTTGCCCATTCCAACCATTAGTCACACCTGCCTCCATTTGCCCCATAAGCCTCTAGGTCTACTTTTGTATCCATGTACCTGTCAAAATGTCTTTTAAATATTGTTTGTATCAACTACCTCGTCTGGCAGCTCATTCCACATGTCCTCCACCCTCTGTGTGAAAAACTTGCCCCGAGGTTCCTGTTATTTTCCTTCTCGCCTTAAACCCATGTCCTCTGGTTATTGATCACCCCACTCCGGCTAAGACATATTATCTATTCCCCTCATTACCTTATACACCCTTCAAGATCACCCCGCATCATTCTGCACTCGAACGAATATTGTCCCCGCCTGTCCAACCTCTAGCTATAAAAGACGGAAAATAATTGAAGATTGTGAAATGTCAAGCTAGAAAAAGTAATTAGGTTGAAGAGGAGGAGATAAATAGGTGAGAGTCCAAGGGGGGCACAGGGGAGAGAGGGAGTGGGAAAGGAGAGGGGTTGGGGAAATGGATAGTTACCTAAAATTGGAGAATTTGATGTTCATACCGTTGGGTAGTATAGTCTAACCAGGTTATCTTTGTCCCACCTCCACCTCTCTTTTCCAGCTTTCTCCCTCCTACTACAATCAACCGGAAGATGGTTGTCTGTCCATTCCCTCCATAGATGCTGCCCAAAGTTTATAGAGGAGCTCCTCTAGGATCTTTGATGCTGCCTGACCAGCTGAGTTCCTCCAACCCTGTGTTTTGCTCAAGATTCCAGCATCTGCAGTTCCTTGCGTCTCCAAAATACCATTAAATCCGTTAGCCGAGATTCAATTTCCAGGGCACTAAATATTCCTGAATGCTCGCCAAGTTTAGCGTGATTGTATTTATATATAGTATTATCTGATTTGATTTGGATAACATGCAAAACAAAGCTTTTCGCTGTATATCAGTACACATGACAATAATAAACATGAACCTAAACATATTCAGACGCACGATGTCAAATATTAAAACAGCCAATGAAGAATCCCTTAAAAATTGAGCAAAAGGGGTTCTCTTCACATGCCATTAAATCGACCACGACTCCACGGACTCTTAACAAACACACATTGCATGGCGCTTTAAATCTCGACCCCGCTTCATCCGATCGCTGTTTATGGGAGGAGGTGCATTTCACCGAGCGGGGTAATTCCACAATAAAACAGCAAGAAGTGGGTTGGGAGGAGGGGGCTGCGAATGAAATACAAGAGTCTTCGCTTTTTCTTTCGCACGCTTCCACTCCCACGGGTTCTGCTGTCAAGATGCAACTAACGGCAAATTAAATATGAGGCATTCTTTCCTTTAAAGAATACATACTTTACCTTCTGTTGATGTAAATAGCATCGGCGGACGATTTCACTTCAAATTCTTGCCTACAAGCAAGCAAGGAACTAAATATCTCACGAAGACTGAACAGTTATTGTCGAGAACTTCGATTCAATCCTTTAAGATTACCAGTCAGGCAAACTTGCTGGGTTTGAGGCGCTCCCACCGCAGAATGACAGGGGACGCATCCAATGGCAACGCAATGTGCCCTCGTAAACCCGCCCACTAGATGACGAAAAAGGGGAGAACATCAAATCATAGAGCAGAACGGCAGGCGTTGGGCCCGCCTCCTCCAACAAGTCAGGGTGAATTTGGCGTGAGGGAATCTTTATGTCTTCATACGTCGCCTGTGTGAATGAAAGAAGGAGATTCAGGGGCGGGGAAGGAAAGGGAATATTTCCCCAAGGAGCTTTAGTTCCTTCCCGCTCTGACAACAGGAGGCGTTTGAATCATTGCGCGTTTTATTTGTGATCAGGCAGGGGAGATGTGCCATCTTGTTGCTCAGTGGGAGGGAGAGAAGGAGGGAGAGAGAGAAGGAGGGAGGGAGGGAGAGAGGAGAGAGAGGGGGCGGGGACACTCCGGTCTTCAGCGGTCCTGGCGCGCGCCTGGTGCTGGAAGCTATAGGATCTTTGCTGGAAGCCGCGCGCACCGTCAGGCCGGTTTGAAAAGCAACCGAACCAGCGGCGGGCGGTTAAACGGCCGCCGAAGCCGCGCAGGGTTGTCATGGAGAAAGATGGCGAGCTCGAGAGGTAAACGCGTGTGACTGACTGACTGTCGGCCGCCTTGACATGGGAACCATGTTAACGCGGGCAGCGGCCTGATCGGGCCTCTTCCTACCTTCCCGTTACCTCCCAAAACGATTGCAATTTTTCCTCGATCAAAACACAAAGTGTTGGAAAGTATCCGACAGAATCTGTGGAGGGAAATTAGACAGGAGACGATTCGGGTCGCTACGCTTCCTTATTATTACCTGCTCTGCGTTTGTCTCCCAGTCACAGGCCGCTTATCGCTTGACTTGTTCCTATTTGAATCTCTTCATTTATGTGTATTTATATATCTATATATACCTCAGTCCCTGCTGGGTGGCATGGCGTGACGTTGCGTCTCTTTCTGTGGTGGTTTCCCCCACCTCACAAAACATGTCCCAGCCTCAGCGCTGGACCTTTGGTCGGTCAATGTCTTGTAAAACTAGGCTAGAAATGTACAGTAGACCAGGCAGCATCTGTGGGGCAAGGGAGGATCAATATTTCCAGTCTTCCACTTCGTGCCATTTGCAATGTTTTACATTTGATCGAGCTAAATGCCAACGAAATAAGAGGGAATTTATATACCAGAAATTGATGCCTATGCCATTGTTTCATTCACATTGGTATGGCCTGCCTCACTTAGCTTGCCAGGAACAATTTCTTACCCTCTGTTATTAGGCGCCCAGACTCCCATCATTGAATTCCCGGGATAGCTGGACTGTCATATGTTGATAGAATAGAGCGGCTGGGCTTGTATACTCTGGAATTTAGAAGGATGAGTGGGATTCTTATAAAAACATGTAAGCTTATTAAGGGGTTTGACACGCTAGAGACAGGAAACATGTTCCTGGTGTTGGGGGAGTCCAGAACCATGGGCCACAGTTTAAGAATAAGGGGTAAGCCATTTAGAACGGGAGAACAGAGAGTTGTGAGTCTGTGGAATTATCTGCCTCAGAGGGTGGTGGAGGCCGGTTCTCTGGATGCTTTAAAGAGAGAGTTAGGGCTCTTAAAGATAGCAGAGTCGTTGATATGGGGAGAAGGCAGGAACGGGGAACTGATTATGGATGATCAGCCATGATCACATTGAATGGCTCGAAGGCCCCGATTGGCCTACTCCTGCACCTATTGTCTATTAATCTACACTCAACGCTACCCTGGGGGAAAGCAGCCAATATAATGTCATAAGGAATAGTAGAATTAGGCCAGTCGGCCCATCAAGTCTATTCTGCCATTCAATCATGGCTGATCTATCTCTCCCACCTAACCCCATTCTCTAACCTCCCCATAAATTTTCTCTAAGTAAGCATTAGGCCACATTGGTTGTTTCTAAACATTAAATAGCATTTGTAAATCTTCCCAATTCTGCTAATGTATCCATTTCAAATTGCGCTTTTCCAAAATTTTGTATACCCTCAACTTTTGTTTCATTTATAAATTATGATAATATTCACTCAATTTCTTTGCTGGTATGTAGAATATTATGGGGCTGGATCATTTTAATTCTGGCCTCTTGCTCATTTCTGATTGCTGAGAGCCAATGTACTTAACCCTCTGAACCCTAGTGATTCTCATGAAGCAAAGCTGACTGCTGGCAGGGTGTTGACTTTTGATGCGCTGCCCTGATGACTGACATTTTGCCTTATTTCAAACTGTTTTTAAACATCTCTGATGGAAACATATAAAAACACTTACATTAAGTGTAAAATAAGTGAATAGGACCATTGTAAAATGTTAACCAAGAATTAAAACATTTAAAATATTTCACCTCACAGCAAAGGAATCTATCTTATAAACTGTAGAAAGTGTGACCTCATTCAAATATCCTGGTATAAAGCTGAGCAGCTGGATGTGAAGTTCATCCTGCTTCGCTCTCCAACATCTAATCTTGAGATAATTTAGACCAGTGCTTCTTAAACTGGTGAATGGTTCAGCCTAGGGCAAATGAAATTATTTTGGGGTGAACGAACTAGAGGGGTGAATGAAGGGTGAATGACTTAATTTATTCAGATATGTATATATTTTTTCTATACTTAAAAATGGCATTGCCATTAAAGTGGTTAGTAAGCTCTTATTAGTTTTAATGGCAGTGGAGCTGGAAATTGGATATGTTCTTTTCTCTACGTATGGTTTTCTAATTTCAACATAGCAGGATATTTCCCAAATTTACTGTAATATAAAATTTTAGGGAAGATCAGACGAGCTAGTGGGATCATACATTTTTAAATGGCATCACTGGAGGATCGCCGTAGACAATTGTTGAACTGTAACTTTACTTTCTGTGGCAATTTAGCTACCAAAGTTGATATTTGGTGGTATTGTGAGCTTTCGTCGGGGAGAGTTATAGAAAGTTACTAGACCAAGTTGGACCCATTGGGTCGCTGTCACACGGGAGGCCTGGTCCCCCAACGCAATCCGTTCCTCAAGGCAATATTCCACCCAACGTAATATTCCACCACTCACTCATAGCCCCCGCGGGAGGCCTGGTACCCCAACATTGGAATGTTTTTTTTTATCATTCTAATAGAATGATTTTCCAACTCCAGTGGTAATTAAACTTTTTTTTTCACTCCTAGTTTTCTTTAAATATTTTTAGAATGTTCAAAAAGTTTAATAAAATAAACACTTAAGAAATTAGTTAATTTATATTTTTTGCTCATGTGACAAAATTAATTATATATTATACACAAGGGAGAATAAGACGAAAATTATCAAAAAACACAAGAAAATTTAGTCGAGGGTGAATGAAATTTTTGTGATAAAGACTCAAAGGTGAATGACATGAAATAGTTTAAGAAGCACTGGTTTACACTTCCACATTTGGCATCAGTGTGTGGTTTTCAAAAAACATAGGTCCATTAAGCGGTTAGAGTTCACCGATTCCTACGGAACTGCTAGCAGTCAGCTAATTCCATTTTCTTGACCTTGCATATTATAATAAAATCTTACATAGGCACAATAAAATAATACTGTCCTCATTTTTAATTAAATTAAAATAATTTATGAAACATTTAAAATAGGCAGAGTGGTTGTGTGGAAAGTGGAGAAAGATTGGATGGAAAGATGTTGACTGATTTTCACCATTGACTGCATTTCACCAAATGCAAGCTCACCATCAGTGAGCTTGCATTTTCCTACCAATTCTTTCAGTGTGCTTCTATATTTCATGTAGCTCTATTGCATCAGATCATCTTGGATCTGACCTGCTACCATATTTAGTGCTTGCATGCTTGCTTTAGTCAAGAGTGTTTTATTGTCATACGTCCCAGAGAGAACAATGAAATTCTTACTTGCAGCAGCACAACAGAATATATAAACATAGTATATTGTCAACAATATAATAAACAAGAGGAAAGACAGTTCAGTGTGTATATAAACACACACACACGCACGCACACAAAAAACAAACAAATAATAATAGTGCAAAATGACAAAACCATTGCCCCTAAGTTCAGAGCTTATTTGGAGGTTGTAGTGTTTTAATAGCCTGGTGGCTGTAGGGATGAAGTTGTTCCTGAACCTGGATGTTACAGTTTTCAGGCTCCTTTAGGCTGCACCTTATACGGAGAACTGGTCAAGCTGGCCCTTCATATACTAGAGTCATCTCCACCATGTATTTTGATTAGTCCTTAGGTGATGCATCTAATAGAGATGTTTGAAAACTGTGACTAGAGAAGTTTTAATAAAATTAAAATTATGTATGAAACATCAAAACCAGGCAGAGAGTATGTACGGAAAGTGGAAAAGAATGGGAACAGGAAGATGTGACTGGTGGGATCATTTTGAAGGTGGTGGAGAATAGTGTGTTGTACGTGGAGGCTGGTGGGATGGAAGGTGTAAACCAGGGGAAATGTATCCTTGTTCTGTCTGTGGAAGGGGGAATAAGAGCAGAATTGTGGGAGATATGTGCAAGCTCCATCCCCAACAGCAGACAGAAGTCTGGTTAACTGAAGAAAGAACATCTTGGATATCCAGTTATGGAAAGTTTAATCTTGGTGCAGATTTGGTGAAGATGGAGACATTGAGAGTAAGGGATGACATGTTTGCAAGAGGCAGGGTGGAGGTGCAGTCAAGGTAGCTGTAGATATCAGTGAGCTTGTAATACACGTCAGCAGATAGTATGTCCCCAGTTATGGTGACAGATCAAGAAGGGGAGGGGTAATAAATGTCAGAGATAATCCAAGTGAATTTGAGGGCACGGGTGAAAGTTAGTAGGAAAGTTTATGTAGTCAACAAGTTCTGCTTGGGCGCAGGAGGCAGCCCCTATGCAGTCAACAATGTAGTGCAAAAGAGTTGAGGAACAGTACCAGCGGATATTTGGAATAAAGTATGTTTAACATAGACAGCAAAATTCAAGCATAACTGGGGCCCATGCTAGTGCCCATGGCTACCTTTGACTTGAGGGAAATAAGAAAAGTTGTTGAGGACAAGTTCTGCCAGGTGGAGGAGAGTGTTAGTTATCAGGAACTGGTTGGGTCCCTGTTCAAGGAAGAATTGGAAGCCCCAAAGTCTTACTGACGGAGAACGGAAATGTAAAGGGACTGGATGATAAGATTTAAATGCCATTCGGATTGGCACATGGATAGGAAAGGTTTAAAGGGATACTAGACTAAGTGGGACCCGTTGGGTCCCTGTCACAGGGGAGGCCTAGGCCCCCCAACGCAACCCGTTCCCCAATGCAATATTCCACCACTCACCCGTTCCCCCAATGCAGCCCATCCCTCCAACGCAATATTGCACCACTCGCGCATGGCCCCCGACTGCGCAGGCACGGCTCATTTCCCCTCATCCCCCAGCACTCCCTCCCCCTCTTCTTCACCCTCCCTCATCTTTCCCCTCTCCTCCTCCGCACCCCCAAACCCTCCCTCACATCTCCCTCTCTCTCCTTTCCCCTACCCTCAGTCACTTCCTCCCTCCCTCCATAACTGCTCTCTCCTCCCTACCCCCCTCCTATCCCTCTATCTCCCACTCCTCACCTCCCCCTATCCCCCCCACTATCCCTCCTCACTGCCCTCAAAGGGCGGGTGGGGGAGAGGGATGAGTGATGAGGGAGAGAAACGGGACCAGGTCCTCTACTGGGCCTCCACTGAACCCCCTCCCCGCGGCGGCCGCCGCCGGTGGTGGGGGAGACGATAGACAAGTTACTTTGAGGAGGGGAGAGAGGAGTTTGTGAGTGAGGCGGGACAGGCTGCCGCCGGTGGGGCAGTAAGGGGCGTCGCCATCCCTGCCATGGCATTGACTGACAGGAGAAGAAACCAATCTGCGTGGCGATGACTGGTGGAATTGCGCATGCGCGGTTTTTAAGATTTATAAACCTCGATAACCTTTACAATATACCACCGATCGGAATGAAACTTGTTGCACTCGCAGCACAAGAGAACAGTGAGTAACCTGGCTAAAAAATCGTAGCGCTATCTTGTACTGTTTTTGCGCATATAGAAAAACCCCGCAAACCGGAAGCACAAGATCAGAGTTTTAGTTATGTATGGATAGATAGATGGCCCAACGTTGGCAGGTGGGACTAGTGCAGATCGGATGTCATGATCAGCAGGGGAAAATTGGGCCAAAGGACATGTTTGCGTGCTGTATGACTTTATAGCAATGGTAATGATAAGGCAATGACAGCCAAGGAATTGGAAGTTATTGAAGTAGTGAAGAGCTTATAAAGTGTCCTGGATGTAGGTGAGAAGGGACTAGACCAGGGGGGTACAACATAGAATCATGGTTTCTGGAGATGAGTTTGAAGTAATGGGCCTTCCAAGGCAGTCCTGTTTGCATTTTGGGAAGGAGATAGATACGGGTAGTGCTGGGTTGGGTAACTATAAGGTTTGAGGCTAAGGAGCGGAGATTGCTAGAGGCAATAAAATCTGTGGTTTAGGAGGTGATGGCTGGTGATGCTTGGCCATGGCATGGTAGAAGTCAGTCCACCAGATTACAGTGGCACAGCCTTTGTCAGCGGGTTTGATGACAATATTGGGATTGGTACTGAGTTGAGTGGAGGACCATGCATTTGTAGAGTGCAAGATTGGAGTGGGTAAGGAGTGGAGAAGTTGAGATGGTCGATGTTACAGTGGCAATTGATGAAAAGCTGACAGAGGGTGTCCAAGTTCTGCTGAGTTCTTCCAGCACTTTGTTTTCCATTGTTTTGTCAGATTTCAACATCAATATTAAATAGAACTAGAAAATCAAACTTTGAGGTGTAGAGAAGCATCACAATGGTAATTCCTTGTGGGATGATAGATTTAAAAAACCCAATTCTCTCAAGCTTGAAAATGTATACATGTATGAAGGAGATATGAATAATATTAAAAGTTAAACATCACCTGCAGGATGAAGGGCAAATGTATATCTATCTTCACAGCATTTAACTACTACTTGAATGGTTTCACCGTTCTATTCTTTAGGCTATTCCAGGTACTAATAATTGTGCAAATAAGTGTGTTTTGAATCAAATTAAGAACCACATTGCATGAAGGGATTTCTGCCACAATTCCACCACCAAATGTATGGTATTCAATATTGCAAAGATACGTGAGGAAAATAAATTGTGAAGAGAACGCATTATATGCAAAGGGGGGGTGGATAGGTTGAGTAGACAAACATCTGGTGGATGGTTTAGTGGTTATTATTGTCATGTGTACTGAAATATAGTGAAAAACTTTGCCTGCACGCTATCCAGTCAAATCATGCTATACATGAGTATAATAATCAAGCAAATCACAAGTACAACAGGTACAGGTATAAACAGAAAAATATCAGTGTGCAGAATATAGTGTTGCAACATTAGAGCATTACAGAGATAGAGAAAATGTAGGCTTAAAAAAAGTGCAAGGGCTGCAATGAGGTGGTTTGAAAGATCAGGATTACAGCCTTATCTCCTGAGAAGACTGTTCAGTATTCTGATGAAGTGAGGAAAAGCGAGACCATCAACATTTGCAGGAAGAAGAATATTAAATGGAGAGAGAATATTGTATGATGTTGCTCTGGGGAATCTGGATTCAGTGTTTCCACTTTGAAGGAAATTACCTGAAATTCGGGAAATTCCGGTTGTCTTCGGGTAATTTTAGGGAAATGAACAAATTTCGGGGAATTTCCTGGCCCAGTAAGCCTTCTCCAACCCATGTGCGACTGCTGCCCCAACTGTGCACGCGCGGTATCTGGGACCACTGCATATGCGCGGGGAGACGCCAAAGGGTCCAATCAGACCCGTGGGATGATTTGCGGAAAAAAAAGTATGTGCCTGTATATTTACGACCATCCATGCCTGTGCAGTTGGGGGAGGCCCGTCAGTCACGTTACAATTGAAAATGGTGCCAGTGACACGATAGAGATGCCAACTGAGATGCACATGCGTAGAGGGCCCAATATCCGCGTGTGCGCAGTTGGGGAAGGCTTACCGGGCCAGAAAATATCATCAAATTCCAGGTAATTTGGAAATCTATTTCAGGAAAAAAAAATGTTGAGACGTGGAAACACTTTCTGGAATAGCATGTGGAAACGGCAAACACAGTCTGTCTCTGAGTTACAAACACGATATATGCACACTCCTACATTTGAGGAAGCTCCCATAATATTGGATGCTACATCTTGGCAGGACAAATCAAAATAGGACGTAAATGGTAGGGAATTGAAGAATGCAATTGAACAGAGGGGTCTGGGAATAACTGTGCACAGTTCCCTGAAAGTGGAATCTCATATAGATAGGGTGGTAAAGAAAGCTTTTGGTGTGCTGGCCTTTATAAATCAGAGCATTGAGTATAGAAGTTGGGATGTAATGTTAAAATTGTACAAGGCATTGGTGAGGCCAATTTTGGAGTATGGTGTACAATTTTGGTCGCCTAATTATAGGAAGGATGTCAACAAAATAGAGAGAGTACAGAGGAGATTTACTAGAATGTTGCCTGGGTTTCAGCAACTAAGTTACAGAGAAAGGTTGAACAAGTTAGGGCTTTATTCTTTGGAGCGCAGAAGGTTAAGGGGGGACTTGATAGAGGTCTTTAAAATGATGAGAGGGATAGACAGAGATGACGTGGATAAGCTTTCCCCCACTGAGAGTAGGGAAGATTCAACCAAGGGGACATGACTTGAGAATTAAGGGACAGAAGTTTAGGGGTAACATGAGGGGGAACTTCTTTACTCAGAGAGTGGTGGCTGTGTGGAATGAGCTTCCAGTGAAGGTGGTGGAGGCAGGTTCGTTTTTATCATTAAAAATAAATTGGATAGTTATATGGACGGGAAAGGTATGGAGGGTTATGGTCTGAACGCAGGTGTATGGGACTAGGGGAGAATACGTGTTCGGCACAGACTAGAAGGGTCGAGATGGCCTGTTTCCGTGATGTAATTGTTATATGGTTATATTATATGGTTATATATTCTTAAATTCAAAAGTGAGACGCATACATATTGTTACAAATAGCAAGCTAGTGTCCTCTTTCTCTACTTTTAGAAATTATTTTTGATACCATTCATTACAATACCGTGGAGGTATAGATGCCATATTGAGTGATCTTTGTATAGTTTCTATCTAATGGAGAAAACTGACTAATGGATGTCTATGAAATGGAACCCGTTTATTACATGGGGATAACCTGTATTTGGAAAGGTAAATGGAATGATGGCCTTTATTAAAATGGGATGTGGTGTATGAAAGCTTCAAATATATAGAAATCGGTGAGGCTCCACCTGAGGTACTGTGTACAGTTTTGGAGTTTTTATGGAAGGAGGTATATACATGCAATTGGGGGCAGTTATGAGAAGGTTCTCTTGATCGGTTCCTGGAGTGCAGGAGTTGCCTTTTGAGGAAGGGTTGAGTAGACTGAAGGTAGAGTTCAGGCCAAGATTAGGTAGCAGAGCAAGCTCCTGTTCCCGTTCTTGTGTTGTGCTTTATCTGGTATTGACAAAGGCAAGTCAATGAAACTACAATATGAACAATATGAGTTTTACAAGCTACCAATTACAGTCTGTGGGAAACCTTTTACTGTATGTTCCAGGGATACCATATGTTTCACTGCTGTTACCCCTGATAGTTACTCATCACAAGACAACTAAATGCTCCATCATAATCAGATTTTTATGTTGGTAAAACATCTGCTCTCTTTAGCAGTTGTTATAAATAATTCCATAGAGCAAGTGCAGTGCAAGTTTGGCAAAGTTTGTGATGAC
Source organism: Leucoraja erinaceus (assembly GCF_028641065.1). Lineage (NCBI taxonomy): Eukaryota > Metazoa > Chordata > Chondrichthyes > Rajiformes > Rajidae > Leucoraja > Leucoraja erinaceus. Next base: position 46,767,491 of record NC_073382.1, on the reverse strand, counting down.
TAAAGTAAAATGAATGGTTCATTGAATCATAAGATCTCAAATTTAATCTACAAATATTCTCTTGTGATTGGTACTGTTAGTCTACAGAACCTGTCTTTAACCAAGCGAGTGACAGGTTGCTATTGTAATTCTGAAAATTATTTTCTGTTATGCATGATCACAGTGTAGGTGAAAGTTGGTTTTGTCTAAGTTTATTTATTGCATCTTTTGACTCATTGATTAACTGCTAGTTGCTATAATTAACAACAATCACTGTAATAATTGTTGCATATATTAGAAACGTGATTATAAAATATGAACAAATCTGTTTTTTATTCTTCAAAAGTGATATTTTGATAAATTACCTGTTTCACTGTTAGATCTTTTAAACATTTAATGCAATATCCATTGCAGTTTATATCTTCTTTGTACCCTACTCCCTCAAAAAAAAAGTGTTACATGGTAAAAGGCCTGAAATAGAGGTATCTTACGTGATATTTTGGATGTAACCTGTGTGTTTGGAAATTCTCCACATATGAAATATGTTCTGTCTGTTCCAATGCTGCAAAGAATAGATCTGGCTACATTGCCTTCAAACATTTTGTTCAGTTATACCATCCTGCAGCATGTCTCTTGTAGGATACATTATTCAACAGAATATCTTTGATCACAAATCAATTAGTCAGTGATCTGCAAGAAATGTTATCAGGGCAATGGACACTGGATCCAGTGGGGGTTTGTCCTGAAATGATGTAAAAGTTAGTAAGCCGCAAACAGATGCTGCTGGGAAATGGTCAGTGCAGTGAAATATGACCTCTGGTTTACCCAAGACATCCTGATGTTCCAAGTTCTTCATAAGATCATAACATCATAAGTGATAGGATCAGTATTAGGCCATTTGTCAAATCAAGTTTACTCCACCATTCATTCATGGCTGATCTATCTCTCCCTCCTAACTCCATTCTCCTGCCTTCTCCCCGTAACCTCTGGCACCTGTACTAATCAAGAATCCACAGTGCCCTCCATAATGTTTGAGACAAAGACCCATCTTTTATTTATTTGCCTCTGTACTCCACAATTTCAGATATGCAATAGAAATAAATCACATGTGGTTAAAGTGCACATTGTCAGATTTTATTAAAGATGTCTAAGAAAGAACTGCAGATGCAGGAAAAATCAAAGGTGGACAGAAATGTTGGAGAAACTCAGTGGGTGAGGCAGCATCTATGGAACGAAGGAATAGGTGATGTTTCGGGTCGAGATCCTGCTTCAATCTCGACCCGAAACGTCACCTATGTCTTCGCTCCAGAAATACTGCCTCACTCGCTGAGTTTCTCCAGCATTTTTGTCTACCTCAGATTTTATTAAAGGCCATTTTTATACATTTTGGTTTCACCATGTAGAAATTACAGCTGTGTTTATACATAGTCGCCCCCCCACCCCATTTCAGGGCACGATAATGTTTGGGACACAAGGCTTCATAGGCGTTTATAATTGCTCAGATGTGTTTAATTGCCTCTTTAATGCAGGTATAAGAGTGCTTTCAGCACCTGGTCTTTCCCCCAGTCTTTCCATCACCTTTGGAAACTTTTATTGCTGTTTATCAACATGAGGACCAAAGTTGTGCCAATGAAAGTTAAAGAAGCCATTATGAGACTGAGAAACAAGAATAAAACTGTTAGAGACATCAGCCAAACCTTAGGCTTATTAAAATCACCTGTTTGGAACATCATTAAGAAGAAAGAGAACACTGGTGAGCTTACTAATCGCAAAGGGACTGGCAGGACAAGGAAGACATACACAGCTGATGACAGAATAATTCTGCCTATAATAAAGAAAAACCCTCAAACACCTGTCCGACAGATCAGAAACACGCTTCAGGAGTCAGGTGTGGATTTGTCAATGACCACTGTCCGCGGAAGACTTCATGAACAGAAATACAGAGGCTACACAGCAAGATGCAAACCACTGGTTAACCGCAAAAATAGAATGGCAGGCTACAGTTTACCAAGAAGAGCAACCACAGTTCTGGAAAAAGATCTTGTGGACAGATGAGACGAAGATTAACTTATATCAGAGTGATGGCAAGAGCAACATATGGAGGAGAGAAGGAACTGCCCAAGATCCAAAGCATACCACCTCATCTGTGAAACACGGTGGTGGGGGTGTTATGGCCTGGGCATATATGGCTGCTGAAGGTACTGGCTCACTTATCTTCATTGATGATATAACTGCTGATGGTATTAGCATAATGAATTCTGAAGTGTATAGACACATCTTATCTGCTCAAGTTCAAACAAATGCCTCAAAACTCATTGGCCGGCGGTTCATTCTACAGCAAGACAATGATCCCAAACATATTGCTAATGCAACAAAGGAGTTTTTCAAAGCTATAAAATGCTCAATTCTTGTGGCCAAGTCAATCATCTAATCTGAACCCAATTGAGCATGCCTTTTATTTGCTGAAGAGAAAACTGAAGGGGATTAGCCCCCAAAACAAGCATAAGCTAAAGATGGCTGCAATACAGGCCTGGCAGAGCATCACCAGAGAAGACACCCAGCAACTGGTGATGTCCATGAATTGCAGACTTCAAGCAGTCATTGCATGCAAAGGATATGCAACAAAATACTAAACATGACTACTTTCATTTACATTACATTGCAGTGTCCCAAACATTATGGTTCCATGAAATGGGGTTCTCTATGTATAAACACCGCTGTAATTTCTACTTGGTGAAACCAAACTGTATAAAAATGGGTCTTTATTAAAACCTGGCAATGTGCCATTTAACCACATGTGATTTTTTTATATTACATATCTCAAATTGTGGAGTACAGAGGCAAATAAATAAATTTGCTGCACTGATGTACATCCTGATGTACCAGTGGCCAGAAGATCTGGGATGACGGTGGAACTGAAGAAAATCCACATTAGGCAGGAAATGGTGTTGTTTAGACTGATGGGACTGAAGGCTGATCAATCCCCAGGGCCTGATGGTCTGCATCCCAGGGTACTTAAGGAAGTGGCTCTAGAAATCGTGGACGTATTGGTGATAATTTTTCAATGTTCTATAGATTCAGGATCAATTCCTGTGGATTGGAGGGCAGCTAATGTTATCCCACTTTTAAAGAAGGTGGGAGAGAGAAAACAGGGAATTATAGACCAGTTAGCCTGACATCGGTGGTGGGGAAGATGCTGAAGTCAATCACAAAAGATGAAATAGCAGCACATTTGGATAGCAGCAACAGGATCAGTCTGAGTCAGCATGCATTTATGAAGGGGAAATTGTGCTTGACTAATATTCTGGAATTTTTTGAGGTATAACTAGGAAAATGGACAAGGGAGAGCCAGTGGATGTAGTGTAGCTGGACTTTCAGAAAGCATTTAATAAGGTCCCACATAGGAGATTAGTGAGCGAAATTAGGGCACATGGTAATGGGGGTAGAGTGCTGACATGGATAGAAAATTGGTTGGCAGACAGGAAACAAAGAGTAGGGATTAACGGGTCCCTTTCAGAATGTCAGGCAGTGACTAGTGGGGTACCACAAGGCTCGGTGCTGGGACCGCAGCTATTTACAATATACATCAATGATTTAGATGTAGGGATTCAGAGTAACATTAGCAAATTCACAGATGACACAGCTGGGTGGCAGTGTGAACTGTGAAGAGGATGCTATGAGAATGCAGGATGACTTGGACAGGTTGGGTGAGTGGGCAGATGTATGGCAGATGTAGTTTAATGTGGATAAATGTGAGGTTATCCACTTTGGTAGCAAAAACAGGAAGGCAGATTATTATCTAAATGGTGTCAAGTTGGGGAAAGGGGAGGTACAATGGGATCTGGGGGTCCTTGTTCATCAGTCAATGAAAGTAAGCATGCAAGTACAGCAGGCAGTGAAGAAAGCGAATGGCATGTTGGCCTCCATAACAAGAGGCGTATTGGAACAAAGAGGTCCGTCTGCAGTTGTATAGGGCCCTAGTGAGACCACACCTGGAGTATTGTGTGCAGTTTTGGCCCCCTAATTTGAGGAAGGACATTATTGCTATTGGGGGAGTGCAGTGTAGGTTTACAAGGTTAATTCCCAGGATGGCGAGACTGTCATATGCTGAGAGAATGGAGTGGCTGGGCTTGTATACTCTAGAGTTTAGAAGGATGAGAGGGCATCTTATTTGAAACATATAAGATTATTAAGGGTTTGGACACGGTAGAGGCAGAAAACATGTTCCCGATGTTGGGGGAGTCCAGAACCAGAGGCCACTGTTTCAGATTAAGGGGTAAGCCATTTAGAACGGAGATGAGGAAACACTTTTTCACACAGAGAATTGTGAGTGTGGAATTCTCTGCCTCAGAGGGCGGTGGAGGCCAGTTCTCTGGATACTTTCAAGAGAGAGCTAGATAGGGCTCTTAAAAATAGTGGCGTCAGGGGATATGGGGAGAAGGCAGGAATGGGGTACTGATTGGGGATGATCAGCCATGATCACAATGAATGGTGGTGCTGCCTCGAAGGGGCGCAATGGCCTTCCCCTGTACCTGTTGTCTATTGATGGGTCTTTGTCCCAAACATTATGGAAGGTATTGTACTTTACACTGAGAATTCCTTAGCCCTCAGCTTGAAAAATAACAGAATCCATGATTATGTATGATTGGATAACTGATAAAGATGTTTTTGTATTTTTCATATTTCATATTTATAAATTTCCAGATATATTTGAATCATTAAAAAATGCAATACAGAATATTCAAGTCAACATATTTAAAACAAGTCATGTTATTCCCGTTACTTAACATTAACACCTCATAAATTATTCTCTTATAATCTTAAATCAAATACATCATGGGGTTGCACAATATAATTTAGCCACATTACATGAATGGAAGGAATGGCTTAAACTATGTCCTCAGCTGCACACAACTGATTTGAGCAGCTCCCTTAGCACATACAGTAGACCTCCACCTTTGAGCATGACTGTTTGCAATGTCATGTAAATGAAAGTAGTCATGTTTAGTATTTTGTTGCATATCCTTTGCATGCAATGACTGCTTGAAGTCTGCGATTCATGGACATCACCAGTTTCTGGGTGTCTTCTCTGTTGATGTTCTGAAGCCATCTTTAGCTTTTGCTTGGTTTGGGGGCTAATCCCCTTCAGTTTTCTCCTCAGCATATAAAAGGCAAGCTCAATTGGGTTCAGATCGGGTGATTGGCCACACAAGAATTTACCATTTTTTAGCGTTGAAAAACTCCTTTGTTGCTTTTGCAGTTTGTTTGGGATCATTGTCTTGCTGTGGAATGAACTGCCGGCCAATTAGTTTTGAGGCATTTGTTTGAATTTGAGCAGATAGGATGTGTCTATGCACTTCTGAATTCATTATGCTACTACTATCAGCATTTGTATCAATGAAGATAAGTGAGCCAGTACCTTCAGCAGTCATACATGCCCAGCCATAACACCCCAACCATCGTGTTTCACAGATGAGGTGTTATGTTTTGGATCTTGGGCAGTTCCTTCTCTCCTCCATACTTTGGTCTTGCTATCAATCTGATATGTTAATCTTAGTCTCATCTGTACGCAAGACCCTTTTCCAGAAATGTGGTTGCTCTTTTAAGTACTTCTTGGCAAACTGTAACCTGGCCATCCTATTTTTGCAGTTAACCAGTGGTTTGCTTCTTGCAATATAGCCTCTGTATTTCTGTTCATGAAGTCTTCCATGGACAGTGGTCATTGACAAATCCACACCTGACTCCTGAAGCGTGTTTCTGATCTGTCGGACAGGTGTTTGAGGGTTTTTTCTTTATTATGGAGAGAATTCTTCTGTCATCAGTTGTGGAGGTCTTGTCCTGCCAGTCCCTTTGCGATTAGTAAGCTCACCAGTGCTCTCTTTCTTCTTAATGATATTCCATTAAGCCTAAGGTTTGGAAGCCTAGAAGCCTAAGAAGCCTTTCTTCTTAATGATATTTTGGTAAGCTTAAGGTTTGGCTGATGTCTCTAACAGTTTTTATTCTTGTTTCTCAGTCTCATAATGGCTTCTTTGACTTTCATTGGTACAACTTTGGTCCTCATGTTGATAAACAGCAATAAAAGTTTCCAAAGGTGATGGAAAGACTGGAGGAAAGCTGAGAGCTCTCTTATACCTGCATTAAGGAGGCAATTAAAAACACCTGAGCAATTACAAACACCTGTGAAGCCATGTGTCCCAAACATTATGGTGCCCTGAAAATGGAGTGAGTGGGGGGTCTATGTATAAACACAGTTGTAATTTCTACATGGTGAAACCAAAATGGATTAAAATGGTATAAAAAATGTATAAAGATTCTATTACAAATCTCAAATTTTGGAGTACAGAGGCAAATAAATAAATGATGGGTCTTTGTCCCAAACATGGAGGGCACTGTATAACATTGCACTTTCTCATTGAAATATGCTGAATAATATTAGTACTAAAAAGTGCATCAAGCATTTTGGAGTTGGAAACATGCTAGAAGGAAGGTAATAAGAAACTAATTGTATAGGTTTAGATTTACTGTTTTCTATTTTTAATCAATAAAAGCAATATTTTTTGTTTAAAATAGGAAAGCTGTGGAAGAACTTCTTACAGAAGCAAAACGTGGAAAAGCCAGGGCTGAAACAATGGGACCCATGGGCTGGTAAGCATATATTTAAAACCAAAGAAATTTGCCAGTTGCAAAATAATTAAAATTATATAGCATTCTCAAAGTATTGTATAACATGACAATGAAATGTACAAGAAACATTGGCACTACTCGCAGCACGTGAAACAGCATAGGCCGCGCGCAGCAGACCCATTGTGACGTCATCAGCGAGACCATCTCGTTTAGATTCAAAGTTATTTCAGATTTGTGAACATTTTGATTAATAACTGGAGAAATAATGCATGAACTATTCAGATAAGACGATTTCAGAGTCCAAAGGATAAATCTCTACTGGAATATGCAAAAATGTTACCGTCAGCGCGACGATTTTTCAAGAAGATGTGATTATATACACAGGCACACACACACGCACGCGATCAGACTTTTATAATTATAGAGATATGGATGCTACAATTGGGAAGGAAAATGATCAATAATTCTGAATGCTTTAAAGATATCTTAAACTAATCAGCAATCTTTGATTTAATAGAATAAGGAATTAAACCCAAGACAAAAGGAAAATAAATGCTGGGAGCAATAATAAATTTGCCGAGGGGGAGGTGGGTTGGATAGATAATCCTTGCATCAAGACCTTTACTGGATTGTGGTAAAGTCAAGGTGGTGCTGAAATGGATACAAGCAAGGATCACCCCATGGATTAGTTCTAACTTGCTTTGGACGATGGCCAATCCTTACAGTAAAATGCAAGAACAGTGTCTTGCTGAATGGTAGTTAGATGACATCTATCTTTCAAACCCTGAAATAATAGGTCCCCATGGTCATAGGAGTATTTTAATCCCCTAGAAATAGTTGGTGAGAAGAAACATACAAAGAGAGTTTTTTCATCATAATGATATACTGCCCTTCACAGCATAACAAGTGGTATACTATCATTGAGATACTTCCAAAGAACTACTCAGCAGTGCAGTTGAGTAATAGTTTATATTTTTTAGTGATGCCACTGACAATTTACAGTTATGTTTTCTTTTGGGATGGAAAGCTGCCATCAACACATCTGCCAAAGGAAGATATTTTGCCTGCTACTGAAAATGTGAAGTGTCCCTGTGCCTACCAGAAGCCCATGGGGCATCTGTTTGGTATCATAACATGCTGGTAATCATTCTACGCACTTATTCTCTGAACATGTCATCTCAACATTTCTAAAGATTAAATTGGTAGGTTCATCCACAAGTGAGCACCTTTGATTTGAACAGCCACTAGGATGATATTTGGACACCATTCGCACTTTCCCCATAAACATTAATGAAGTGTGAATTCCAAAATTATTTATTTCATCCCTATTTTCTTGGTGAGGACTGGTTCATGTCCAACAGGTATATCTGGTTACATCATTTATTTTCATCTGAGAAGTTCCAATCTTGAACATTCTAATGTAAAAAGCAACATCAGGAAACTACCTGCTTAGTTTTGGAGCCAGGGGATATTTTTGTATTTGGCAAGAAGTTGCGCAAACCTTTCAGCTTTGATGTACCTATTAACTATTCCAGGGTTTTTTATACTAGCTCATAAAACAGCAAAACTACAAAGATTGATATTTACTAACGTATATGAAGAACCCATGAAACATGAGCCTGAGAAAATAAATTAGCATGATTCTCCAGATTTGCCCTCACTCCATTTTTGGAAAAGTACAATTACAAGATCCATTATTACAGTTAACATGTAAATTTTTACACAAAGGAATCAAACATGTAATTAAAAATCTATCAAAATTCCTAACAACTTCTTCCCGCACAAATTGATTGTTAATAATGCATATTACTTGAATGTGGAGCTATTCACTGCAGTTAGAATACATATTTTCAGAAATGTAATTATACTTTTTGGGACTCCTTTTCGCAGCATGTTAACTTTTGTATTGTATTATCACCACCAAACGTGAGAGCTATTGAAGTTTATTGAACCATAATTTATGATTTGTAATTTTCATATGTAAATGTCAAAATTTGCATTTCACAGGGATTATACCTGATTATTGTGTATCACAATCAAGTGGTAGTCTTCAGATGGATACTGCATTAATGACTTGGTGTGCCACTACTTAATCAAAAGGACAATTGCTAATATTATGTACACTGTGACATTTTAAGATGATCATGTATCCTTGGTAATTTCTATTGAATAAAATTAAGTAGAAACATTTATATATTTTAATATGGATTTAAATATTAAAAGAGAGCCTTTCTAAACAATGAAATAATCAGAACAATAAATGGTTGTATTTTCTACATCCAAAATATGATGCCATCACTCCAGGCCCCTCTGGATTCACATGCTTTTTAATCCCTTCAACATTTGAATTCAGAATTCTAGGACAGACTTAATATCCCTTCACTGGTTGCCTGCTTTTTTTTGGTATTTTTTTCCAGTTCCATGACCTATGCTCTTTCAACAAAATGTCTGGAAACACGTGGGTTATATGACACCCTTTTTTTTTTAATCTATTAGTTCCTTAAATCTTCAGTACCTTTTTACATCAGTCTTCTCAAAACCTGCATCGGCGTAAACATCTTTGACCAGTTTCCCCATAGTCATCAACTTGTGTAAGTATGGTCATGTAACTTCCCATGCAATTCAGTGAGACCAGTGCAGCATGGTCTAGGCTGGAAAGAGGAACTGTGAAGCTCCACTGTTCCCAAGAGAACTGTAAGAAGTTCAGTAGGGCTGCATAGAGTTTGCCAAGCAGTTTGCATAGAACAGTAGAGCACAAGAACAAGACCTTCAGCCCATGATACTAAGGCTAACTTTTACCTGCCTCCATAAAATCCATATCCCTCCATTCCCTGTACATTTGTGTGCCTATGCAAAAATGGCTTACATCCCACTATTGTATCCGCCTCAACCACAAACCCTGGTAGCACGTACCAGGCACTTACCACCTCTGTTTATTTTTAAAAACAACTTGCCTCGCACCTCTTTAAAATTTGCATAACCTTAAAGTTATTCTCTTTATAATTATTTTTCCACCCTGCGAAAAAGATTCTGACTGTCTACCCCATCTATGCCTCTCATTATTTCATATACTTCTATCAGGTCTCTAGCATCCTTTAACGTTCCATGAAAACAATCCAAGTCGTGAAGCTAATACCCCTAATCCAGGCATTATTCTGGTGAACCACCTCTGCTTGTTTTCCAAAGCTGCTGCCTTCTTTCTGCAATGGTACAACCAGAACTACATGCAATACTCCAATTGCAACTTATCCAATATCCTATAAAACTGCCATTTGCCCCCATTACGTTCTTTGTTTATCTGTTTAAAACCTTCCATGATATAAATGATGCTATACCAGTGTAAACTCATACTCTCTTCTCACAGTTGATTTGTTGTGAGCACTGACAGTCCGACTGAATTTATACAATGCCTCACTTTAATGATTTGAAGTGGAAGCTCCATTAAATTCTCTGACTAATTCTTAACTGATTTTTTTTTTCTCTTGTATTCTGAATAGTGAAATACTTTATATTTTGCTTTAACAGGATGAAGTGTCCTCTTCCAGGAGCTAACAAACGGTTTCTCATCAATACTATTAAGAATACAATACCATCTCGAAAGCCAACATATGAGCAGAGACAAAGGGAAGAGGTTAAGGATTCCAATCTAAATGAGAATGAACGAAGAAAAAAAGAAAAGACTCACAAAAACAGTTTTCAACCCTATAAACATGGATCAAAATCTCGAGTGAAATCTAACAGGTCTCCATCTCCGAGGGAAAGTGACTCAAAAAGAAACACTAAAAAATACAAGAGTACAAATGATTATTGAAAATTATATAAATCAAATGAGTGACTAAAATGATTAGAAGATAAAAGCGTGCTCAAATTATTAGAAAGTAAGCATTTGTTTAAAAAAAAAACCTCAGACTTAGTCCTAAAAACAGGACCAACTTGCAAATGTCTTTACGGGGAGCTTTTAGCATACACACTGTAATATCTAAATAACACTTTGTACAAATCTTCCATGTTATACATAATTGTGGCAATGGTAAACAATGTCCCACACAGAATTATTAATACAGTATTGGAGTGTTCAATTGCTTTTACATTAGTAATACTTGGAGATAGAAGGAGATAATGCAATAAAATACAGAAGTATAAAGAATTCATAGCATTCTACAAATATGATAGTGATTATTAAATATACAGATAATTATTTTTATAGTTATTTTATGGTACTTGTGTGCTCTTTTAAGTGGCTTTACCAGGGAGAGAAACATTTTTTTCATCCACACACCAGATGGGTTTTAGTGATTTCTATGCAATTTCCTTACAAATTCTAACAGAAAAAATGGTGAGCTGGTCAATATTAAAGTAAGAAGCTCAAGCCATTGAGTAGCTTTCAATTGTTGGTTATGATTTATATTTTGTTGCAAAACTGAGGATAACTTTGCTAGTCTGGTAAGGTTTGATGTGTAGAAACTGACTATACCAAAACATTAAATATTTACAGATAAATCATAATTTATTCATGTGGAACGAAGTACCTTTTTCAAAATGAAGATTTGTTCTTGAACATGTGGTGTCTTTAGACTGCGCGTCTCAAATATACAGTCTTTTTTAAATGTCAGAGCACTTCACTTTACTGCACTTCAGAAGAAAAATCCTCCTTCGTTTCCCCCACCCTCAATTGTGCACGAGCCATATATAAACAGTCATATAATACAGAAACAGAACTCTGGCTCAATTCGTCCATGCACAGTAAACTGCCATGTACAGTGATCATATTTGCCTGCTTTTGACCCATATCCCACAAATCCTTTCCTATCCATATTCCAAATTTCTTTCAAATGTTATGCTGCCCGTCTCAACCACTTTCACTGTTTTTCACTCCTTTTACCCCTGGGGGGGCAGAGAGGAAGGGGGCCAGAGAGGAATGGGGCATAGAGGGAGGATCTCTCCCCTCCCCCCCCTCTCCTCCCCCCACTCTCCTTCCTCCCCTCTCCTTCCTACCCCCCCTCTCCTCCCAACCGCTGCCGCCACGTTGTAGAACTTGAAGGAGCCCAGCGGAGCATGCTGCACGACTTGATCACGTGTTCAACGGCTTAAATCCAGAGCAGGGGTGGGGTTAGGACGACTGGGCCACGTAACTCGCAGCTCATGGCTTTGCGTTGAAAACTCTGCGCAGCTTGCCGTGTGGAGCAAAGGCATTGTGACATCATCCAGCTCGTTTCAGCACGTTAGATTTTAAAAATATGAAAGATTGGTGAACAATTTTAGTAAAAAAAAAACGGAAAATAATGAATCAAATTTTCAGATGAGGGGATTCTTGAAATCACGAGGTAAATCTACCGGAATATGTAAAAATGTCACCGTTACCGCGTCTGGTTTTCGAGGAGATGTGAATCACATATGAACACACACACACACGCACACACACACACACACACACACATACACACACAGTAGTTATATGATGGCAACTTCATTCATATATGTACCACCCTTTTATGTGGAAAAGGTTGTCCCTCGGGTTCCTATTACATTTTCCCCTCTTTAAACCAACGCCCACTAATTCTTGATTCCCCAACCCTGGAGATAAAGACTGTGTGCATTCACCAATCAGTACCCCTTATGACTTTGTGCATCTCTGTATGATCAAGTCTCAGTCTGTTATGCTCCAAGAAAAAGGTCTCAGCCTGCTCAGCCTCTCCCTCTAACTCAGTACTTCGAGTTCTAACAACATCCTCGCAAATCTGCACTCTTTCCAGGATAATGGTATGTTTCCTTTTGCAGGGTGATCACAACTGAATACAATATGTCCCATGTCCCAACTATCATTGCTGATGAGGGCCAGCATGCTAACAAGCTGCCTTTGCCACCCCCTCAACCATTGATGTTACTTTCAGGAAATTAAGTATTTATACTCCTCGGTCCCACTGTTCTACAACACTCCCAGGGCCTCCATGTACACTGAAAATCCTACTCTGTTTTGGCATCCCAAAACGTCACATCCTGCACTCATCTGAATTAAATACCATTTACCATTCCTCGGGTCACTTACCCAACTGACCAAGATCCTGCTCCAATTCTTGATAACTTTCTTTACATCTTTGATATTATGTATTTTGGTGTCATCTGCAAATTTGCTTTGCACATTCTCATCCAAACTGTTGACGTAGATGTCAAACATCAATGGCCTAGTACTGATACCTGAGGCACACTGCTCGTCATGGGCCTCCAGTCCAAAAAAACAAACTTCCACCATTATCCTCTGCTTCCTATCATCAAGCCAATTATATATTCATATATATTTTTGGAAACCTTAATCAATACAATATTAATGAATGGTCATATCAAGAGTTCCTTAAGTGGTTACCAAAAAGTAGTATTATGAAGCATGTGTGCAACTTTAAGGAAGCGGACTTTCATTACTGAAGGCCATATAGACAACCTTGCGGATTAAAAAATATATACAAGTCCGGCACTGATTTTCCGGCAACTGGTGGTCTGGCACCTCCTATAATCCAGACAAAATTATGAGTGCGCACTTAAAATCCCCACCCACACCCTGGAAGTCCCCGGAAATTTGGCGCCAAATCTGGGAGAGGTGGCCGACCACGACCTCATTGGAATTTCTGTGGCGGGTCGAATTTGCCCCTTGTGGCCAAGGCTCGATCTCCGGCCTGGCTGGAGCCTGCAGATCCGTTCTCATAGCCGACTTCCAATGCCAACTGTGGGCTGGTATCTCGGCCACTCGTGGCCTTGACCTCTGTTGGTCCAGTTAAATGGATAATCCAGCAAGTCTCTGGAACCAATGGTGCCGGACAATCAGTTGTGGACAGCACTGATCTCACATGGCATTACTGATAGCGGGCCAAAGCCTATGTCAATTTATAATAATGTGAGTGTTATAAAGGAAATGCATGTGTTATGGTATCCCACAGGTTGCACAAAAAATCATTTCCCCAAATCAGGAAAGATTGATTTTTTTTGAACTGCAGGTTGGAGTCTAGTTTATCTCATTGGCAAGTCAAGATATTCGAAGCTTGGAATTCAGTAACTTGATTTAGACACCAAGGCTATTTTATAGATGAATGATAAATTGTATGATGCTAGTCTGAGCTAGAAATAAGTTTTAACCAGGACCTTGGATCTATAGTAGGATTGTTTTTTAACTCTAGGTTGATGGAGTCCAATGCCTGTCTGTTTCTTCTCTATCGAAACAGCTTGGTTGTCTTCTCTATCGACACAGCTTGGTTGACAAGAAAAATTAAGGATTCTCCTCTTTGGAAGTGTCAGCAATATTTAAGTCACATGGAGTTTTCTAGGTCAGGTGCTTGCTCTAATACACTGATTGATCCAACCTCTACCTCCCCGTGGTCTCATTTGCCTTTTTCATGGCAATTTGCAACACATCGAGGGCACTGGCAACAGGAATTCTGTTGTATTGCCATTCATTATGGATCCATCTTTCTGACCATCCAAGGAAGTTTCAATCAAATTTTTTTATGGTTCCAGCAATTAATGCCTTTTCTTGCCTGATCCTTGTATACTCGGAAAGAATAATAATTGGCCAAAATATGTTAAGTCCTCACGCATTCAATATCACATCTCAACCCCCTAAATCGCCCCACTCCACACCGCTATCATCTCAGTTCATTCCTCCAATTGCCTTGTCATCTCTTTTGCTTCTCCTAATCATTTCCCCAAACTCCACCAATACTGCCCCCACACCCGCTGACCCATCTCTCCGCTTTATCCCTGGAAGAGTTTCTTCATCGGCTTTCCTAGCAGTCTCTCTTCATCGCAATTCTCTTCCCTTTCACCCACGCTAGCCCTCTCTACCAATTGGCCCAATACCAACCTGCCCCCTAGTGCACTTCCTCTGTGATAATTACAAAGGAAAGGACTTTTATAGAAATGTAACCCCTGCTCTGCCCATAATAAATTGGGCTTTCTGCACAGTAGAAGATTGGAGTGCGGGTGTCTAACATCAAGCTAATGCTATGTCTTCCACTTTTCCACTGCCTACTTGCACTTTTATAATTGAAACCATAATGTTCCATCTTTTGTCCTTGTAGAAGATAATGGCTAACCATGAATATAAAAAGAAAATGCACAGGAGACAAGGCAGTGCCCATTCCTTCCCATCCTTGCATCCCCACAGTACCTTGATTCTCTTCCAGACACCCATTCCCAACAACTCTGTCCTCCTAACTCTGTTTCTTCCTTTTCCATCCCTATCCACTTATCCTCCCAATATCCTGTCTTCCATCTCCCCATTCAATCACCATTAACCCAGTTCTACCCCTTACCTACAGGAGCCTTTGGCATGTGAACCTTGAGGCCCTTCATCTGGAGCATGTCAATGCTAGGCGTATATAATAAAAGGAGCATGTCCTCACTTAACCCAGTCACCCATCTCACCTATAATATGTCTTTTGTGGCACCGTATACTGTCCTTCATTGGCCTCATCGATCTCCAGTGAACCCAGAGAGCTGAGGTGGGTCAAAGCCATTTTTAATCCAGAGGAACTAGATAGAGTGCCTAGATAGTGGATGTGGAGAGGATGTTTCCAGTAGTGAAAAAGTCCAGGACCAGAGGACAGCCTCAGAATGAAAGTCAAATCTTTACAATAGACATGAGATTTTTATTTTGCCAGAGGATGGTGAGTCTGGAATTCATTGCCACAGATGGCGGTGGAGGCCAACACATTGGGTATTTTTACAGCTGAGATTGATAGGCTCTTGATTAGTTGGTAAATGGCCTGTCCCACTTACGTGTCTTTGGCACGCAAATTACGCAACCTCGTGGTCTCGTTGAGGCATACGGGCATCGTGTGGCCACGTGGGGCCGGTCCCACTGAGAAGCGCGGAGGGGTATGTAGTGCGCGACATCGCGTGGGGCTCTGAAATGTTTGTAGCGAATGAAATTTACGCTCGCCAACGGCCTGTTGCGTAACTGACGGCCAATATGGGACAGGCCCAAGACCCTGGCGCGACGCAACGTCTCGCCTGCAACAGCAGCAGAAGCAGGCAAACGATCGTCGAATTCGGCCTGGGGCTCACGACCTTTGAGGTCCGGATCCGCCCCCACTTCTACTCCCAGAGCAGAGCCAAGAAAATTGAATATAGACACAAAATGCTGGAGTAACTCAGCGGGACCGGCAGAATCTCTGGAGAGAAGCAATGGGTGACGTTCTTTCAGACTGAAGAAGAGTCTCGACACGAAACATCACCCATTCCTTCTCTCCAGAGATGCTGCCGGTCCCGCTGAGTTACTCCAGCATTTTGTGTCTATCTTCAAATGACGTCACGCGCTCCAGGCTGCTGTGCGGTCGAATGAAGTCGCGTGCGACCTTCGCGGGACCGTCGCGGCTCAACGTGCCCACGAGGTTGCGTAATTTGCGTGCCAAGGACACGTAAGTGGGACAGGCCCTTAAGGGTGTAAAAGGTTATGGGGAGAAGGTAGGAGAATGGGGTTGAGGGAAAAATAGATCAGCCATGATTGAATATTTCATAATATAAAATATTCAATCATGGCTGATCTATTTTCCCCTCATAATGTGAAATATCTGCAGAAAATGTTGACCCAGGTAATTGGGACACCTAGTGTGTAGATTAGTGACAGTCGTAGGGCAATTGATGGGAATATGTGGAGAATAAAATGGGTTTGCATTGAATTCATGTAAATGGGTGCTTGAAGGGGCAATTGGCATTTATCCTTGCTGTATGACACTGATTCATTTATCAGCCTGATTTATTTGTTCCCAGGGGGGCACCTTTTACCAGGAACTCCACTAAATCTATATTATCTGCGGTATAGCAAACACAAAATGAACAAACTGCTGATGGAATCAGCTGGTGGGGCAGCATCTGTGGAGTTCTTCGTTAATGGGCATGTAAAGTCGCAGCAAGTAAATATTTCAGTGTTCCGTTACCGGTGCATATAAAAAATTAAACATTGTCCATTTTCCTCCACAGATGCTGCCTGTTTCGTTGAGTTACTCCAGAAGATTCGTGGTTTTTTGCTCAAGATTCCAGCATCAGTAGTTTCTTGTGCCTTTGTATAACCAACACTTTTAATCTGTTTAGTTTTGGTTTATTAGTTTAGTTTATTAAGGTACAATGAAAAGCTTTTTTGTTGCGTGCTATCCATCAGCAAAAAGACTACATGATTACAAACAAGCCGCCCACAGCGTTACAGATACAGGACAAAAGGGAATAATGAATAATCGACATCTGAGAGGAGATTAAGAAGAGCATAATTAGAGAAAGAAATGCTGCTGATGAAATAAAGATTTAAAAGAGTGGAGCAATTGTAATGAATGAATGCAGATCCATTTCTGGGACGAGCATATAAAGAGTTGCCTGGGTGTGGCGCCATCTTGGATCAGTTGATTTGCAGTGGGCGTTTAAAGTTCACTGGTCTGAAAATTGTTGAATCTCATTTGCATGTACAATGGTAGCTTAAAATGTTGTTTATTGTAATGTGTCCCTTTAAGAAATGGCTGTGAAGATTGCACCTATTGTACCACACTCTGAGGCTAGAGAGACAAACCAATAGGTGTCCTGAAATCAACAATGTCAGCTTCAATTTAATGTTAAAGACACTCAACAATGCTGTTCTTGAAATTGAAAATCTTTCTCTCTATACTATATTCATAATCAGCCTTAGAATAGTTTACAATGCAAGCAAAGATACATTAAGTCTCCATCCTATGTTTCTGTTGTACTTTTATCTGGTGGGTGCCCATCCAACCTACTGATAGGAAATGTAAATGGTTTCTGGAACAATCTTCAAAATGACCCAAAATGCTGGAGTAACGCAGTAGGTCAGATATCTGTGGAGCATAGGGAGAGGTGACATTTCGCATTGACACCCTTCTGCAAACCAAAGAACACCCAGAATCGAGTGTCGCCTGTGTGGAGTTTGCATGTTCTTCCTGTAACAGCATGGTGCTCCAGTTTCCTCCTGCATCCCAAAGACATGTGGGTAGTAGGTCAATTGGCCTCAGTAAAATTTCCCCTAGTGTGTAGGGTCTGTGTTGGTGCTCCATGACTTGATGACTTGCCACAGGATACCAGGTGTATTGCCATTTATCAGCCCACACCTGATGGTTCTCTAGATCTTGCTGCATTCAGGGAAGGACAATGCACAACCCCTCCGCAATAGACAGAGCCCACACCTGCATGCAACAAAACCCAGACAACCTTTGGGCACATTCTTTTTTTGAGAAAGTGTGTAAGGTATGAATCAACCACTGGAATGTATTCCCTTTGATAAACTCACTCAAAAGATCATAAGACAAAGGATCAGAATTATGCCATTTTGCCCATCGAGTCTGCTCATTTGATCTTGACTGGTCTATCTTTCTCAAGTTCATGTCCAACTTTCTTCCCCTAATCTTGGACGACCTTCCTAATCAATAACCCATCAACCTCCATTTTAAAAATACCCAATGACTTGGCCTCCACAGCCATCTGTGACAATGAATTCCACAGATTCACCACCCTCTTACCAAGGAAACTCTTCCTCATCTCCATTCTAAAGGTGTATCTTTTTATTCTGAGGCTGTAACCTCTGGTCCTAGACTCTCCCACTACTGGAAACATCCCCTCCACATCCATTCTATTATTTGGCAGGTCATATTGTCCTCAGTTTTATCAGGCATCTTGATGGGGCACACAGTGAAATACCACCTTAATGTCATGAAGAGTCACTTTTGCCTTACCTCCAAAATTCAGCTCTTGGGTCCATGTTGACAATAGTTTCTACCACTGATGGAAAAACAAAGAGCGAAGAGATCAAACACATCGTACCAACCCTGGGCTTTGGTGACAGCGTTCCATGGGTGTGAGGTCGTTTTCCGCCTCCAGGCTATCTAGACTCCTCCCCCTTCTGTGTCCCTTCCGAGACATTTAGTTTACATTGCCCTCCATAATGTTTGGGACAAAGACCCATCATTTATTTATTTGCCTCGTACTTCACAATTTGAGATTTGTAATAGAAAAATCACATGTGGTTAAAGTGATTTTAGTTGTCAGATTTTAATAAAGGCCATTTTTAGACATTTTGATTTCACCATGTATTAATTACAGCAGTGTTTATACATAGTCCCCCCATTTCAGGGCACCATAATGTTTGGGACACAGCACTGTCATGTAAATGAAAGTACTCATGTTTAGTATTTTGTTGCATGTCCTTTGCATGCAATGACTGCTTGAAATCTGTAAATTATGGACATCACCGGTTGCTGGGTATCTTCTCTGGTGATGCTCTGCCAGGCCTGTATTGCAGCCATCTTTAGCTTATGCTTGTTTTGGGGGCTAGTCACCTTCATTTTTCTCTTCACCATATAAAAGGCATGATCAATTGGGTTCAGATCGGATGATTGATGGCCACTCAAGAATTTACCATTTTTTAGCTTTGAAAAACTCCTTTGTTGCTTTAGCAGTATGTTTGGGTTCATTGTCTTGCTGTAGAATGAACCTCTGGTCAATGAGTTTTGAGGCATTTGTTTGAACTTGAGCAGATAGGATGTGTCTATACACTTCAGAATTCATAATGCCACTACCATCAGCAGTTGTATCATTAATGAAGATAAGTGAACCAGTACCTTCAGCAGCCATACATGCCCAGGCCATAACACCTCCACCACTGTGTTTCTCAGATGAGGTGGTATGCTTTGGATCTTGGGCATTTCTTTCTCTCCTCCATACTTTGCTCTTGCCATCCCTCTGATATAAGTTAATCTGCATCTCATCTGTCCACAAGGCCTTTTTCCAGAACTGTGGTTGCTCTTTTAAGGACTTCATGGCAATAACCTGGCCATCCTATTTTTGCGGCTAACCAGTGGTTTGTATCTTGCAGTGCAGCCTCTGTATTTTTGTTCATTAAGTCTTCTGCAGACAGTGGTCATTCACAAATCTACACCTGACTCCTGAAGAGTGTTTCTGGTCTGTCGGGTTTGGGGATTTTCCTTTATTATAGATAGAATTCTTCTGTCATCAGCTGTGGAGGTCTTCCCTTTGCGATTAGTAAGCTCACCAGTGCACTCTTTCTTCTTAATGATGTTCCAAACAGTTGACTTTGGTAAGCCTAAGGTTTGGCTGATGTCTCTAGCAGTTTTATTCTTGTTTCTCAGTCTCATAATGGCTTCTTTGACTTTAATTGGCACAACTTTAGTTCTCATGTCGATAACAGCAATAAAAGTTTCCAAAGGTGATGGAAAGACTGGAGGAAAGACTAGGTGAAGAGAGCTCTCTTATACCTGCATTAAGGAGGCATTTAAACACCCCTGAGTAATTACAAATACCTGTGAAGCCATGTGTCCCAAACAATATGGTGCCCTGAATAATTATGGTGCCCTATGTCAAGAGTCAAGAGTCAATTTAATTGTCATTTGGACCCCTGGAGGTCCAAACGAAATGCCGTTTCTGCAGCCATACATTACACACAAATAGACCCCAGACACAACATAATTACATTTAACATAAACATCCATCACATAACTGTGATGGAAGGCCAAAAAAAAACTTATCTCTCCACTGCACTCTCCCCCGCCCCCGATGTCAGAGTCAAAGTCAAAGCCCCCGGCTGGCGATGGCGATTGTCCCGCGGCCATTGAAGCCACGCCGGGCGGAGCGAGGTCGCACACCGGGTCTTGGTGTTGGAGCCCCTGGTGTGCGCTCGCAAAGTCCCGTGGCCATTCCAGCCGCGCGGGGCAATGATGTTAGGCCCCGCTCCAGGAGCTCTTCGACCCCGCAACACGGGCGGGAGAATTCGCCGTTGCAGGAGCCCGAAAAGCGGTCTCTCTCCAGGGAGCCGCGGGCTCCCGGTTCCCGCCGTCCGCAGACCCGCAGTAGCAGCCTCCGACTCAGCAGCAGCAGCAGCATCGGCAGCAGCAGCAGCGGCAGCGGCAGCGCTCCTCCACCGCTCCACCCGCTCCAGTCTCGGCCAGCTCCGCGACGGCAACGGTAAGTCGGCACCAGAGTCCCCGGCTTCTTCCCGTTGGAGGCCGCTCCTCGTTGCGGCCTCAACGACACCTGAGACCCGACGAGAAAAGGTCGGGTCTCCAGTGCAGGGAGAGATTCAAAAGTTTCCCCCCCCCCCCCATCCCCCCCACACACACACCCCAACATAAAATAACAAAAACTACACAGAAACACAGACAAAAAATAACAAAAACGCGGACAGGCTGCAGAGGCCGCTGCTGGCCAGAGCCGCGCCACCTACCGGATATCAGTGTATAATGACAATGTATAAACACAGCTGTAATTTCTACATGGTGAAACCAAAATGTATAATGTAATAAAATCTGACAATGTACACTTTAACCACACGTGATTTTTTTCTATTACTAATCTCAAATTGTAGAGTACAGAGGCAAATAAAGAAATGATGGACCTTTGTTCCAAACATTATGGAGGGCACTGTAGTTTTTTTTTCAGTTTAATTTTAGCGATACAGACGGAAACAGGCCCATTGGCCAACCAAATCCGTGCTGGCAACAATCACCACACACACTAGCACTATCCTACACTCTAGGGAAAATGTACGAGTTTTACCAAAGCCAAAATAACCTGCAAACCTGTACGTCTTTGGAGTGTGGGATGAAACTGGAACAGTCAGAGAAAATCCAGGCAGTCGGGGAGAAGATACAAAAGGTTATATAATTCAATATCATTACAATTAATAGTTATAGTTATACAGCATGGAAACAGGCCCTTCGTCCCACCTTGCCCACACCGCCCAACATGTTTTTCAGGAGAAAATTACCATACTGCGTACCCAGAAAATAATTTCTGCAGCCTTTAAATTCTCTTTAAAAATTTAAGGAGAATGGCAGAGCAGACTCGATGGGCCGAATGGCCGAATGCTGTTCCTATATTTTATGAATTAGCTTTTGGGGCAGCACAGCGGAGCAGTGGAAGAGTTGCTGCCTCACAGCGCTAGAGATCCAGGTTTGATCCTGACTATGGGTGCTGTCTACGGAGTTTGTACGTTCTCCCTGTGACCGTATGAGTTTTTCTCCGGGTGCTCCGGTTTCCTCCCACATTCCAAAGACATGTGGGTTTGTAGGTTATTTGACCTGCCAATTGCCAGTAGTGTGTAGGATAGAATTAGGGTGATCGCTGGTTGATGCGGACTCGGGCCAAAGGGCCTGTTTCCATGCTGTATCTCTGAACTAGACTAAAAAAAATCAGTAACATAAGGAAATATCTCTTATGCAGAATATCATATCCTCTTTAAATTTCTTGTGTATGCATTTATATTTACATGTTTAACTTGCAAATTGACTGTCAGGCACGATTTGAGGAATAGAATAGGTTTTTACTTTGGTTCTGCAAATAAATGTTGTTAAAGTGAATGCAGTTAAAATACCGTGTTAGTCAAGTAAAATGTTGGAAATTTTAAGTGATTCAATACTTAGTTTTGAATTGTTGCTTGGTGATACATTTAGTTTTTGAAATACTTGCAATATTTTATTCCAAATTAAAACTCTGCAAGTTCACATTAGATGTGCTGTCAAGAATAATGAACAAATCTTATATTGCATCAAATAAAAGCAGGTTAAACTTATCATTAATAATTGTGATTTAAAACACTTATTAAGAATTATTAAATACATTTTCACACTTCCAGGATAATAAAAGAAGAGTACAAAGAAGATGTTGTCTAATGATGAAGAAAGTTATTTACTGGAAGAGATCTATACTTCCATCATATAATCTTCTTCAGCAGGTGACTAATAAACTATAATTATACAAGTTAATAAGGAATAACCACCACTGAGCGTTTTTAGAACCTTAAAAATAAAAATTAAAGTCTGCAAAAACAAGAGCTGTTCGTCTGCATTTAGGATTGAAATGTGCAGCTGTCAAAGCAGTAAGTAAAAGGGTTTTAGGTGGCAATGGTTTTTGCTGCAGAACTCTATATTCTTTTTTTAAAAAGAGACAGTGAACTATAGTACCATCCTACTATTGCTCGGTAAATCACCATTTTGGCTGACTGGGTGGTCTTAAGTCTCTTGCCATAGTGGTTTCGTAGTCCATACCAAACAAGGCCCAGCAGCTGAGGCCCTCTGTGACCTGTTCCGACAGCTTTTGAAACCCCAATTCACGTTCATTTGTGTAGGGTGCTTTTTTCTGGTGTTTTATTTATGGGATTACATAAATGAGCCATTAAAAATGTAAATCTTCAAAACACTAGGTGAATACAACTTTAAACAATAAGCCCAATCCAGTACAGTATTAAAATGATTTAAATCAGGAGTTCCACAACCTCGTATCTATGGCAACAATACAGAGGAAACAAACTGAACAGCCCAGTGTTACATGAGTGACTGGAATCGCAGAATAAGTTCCTAGCACATATAATTGGAAAAAATAATCAGATAGTATAACAGATAATAACCTGAACTGGTGCAGGTGACAAAATAATCAATAATATATGAGACAATCACATTTTGTAAAATAATCACTTGAAAGTAAAAGGCTTATATCAGCTGGGACCCCTATTTCACTATGGTGAAGCTGTTTTCTATTTAAAAAAAAGGTCAAGCAAACTTCAAAATTAATCATTGGATCTGTTAAAATAAACTATACTGTATACTGTGTTTCAAAGAGCAGTCTTGGTAATATAAGACTAACACGAGTTTCCCCTGATTTTGGTTTCCACAAAGGACTCATTGTCTTTCCTTTTAAAACTTCCCTTCACCCTATCTTTACATTTACACATCACTTTGAATTCAATGTTTGTATGAAGATCATTCTGAACAGATTGTTCTGAGCTGACACATTTTTAAAATTATATTATAATCTGGGTTACTGTGACTATAGAGTTGAGAAAAGATCAAAAAAAATCCTGGCTTTAATCTGTTATTTTTTATATGTGATTGTGATTGATTTGTGATTCATTTGTGGAATTTGTCATTCTTTTTGAAACTCAGAATGGAATTACTTAAATGAGCCAAAGAAAGTGTAAAACATCAAAACTAGATACATCACAGCTGGTATGGCTGCTGCCTCACAGCGCAAGAGACCGGGTTTGATCCTGGCTTCGGGTGCTGTCTGTGTGGAGTTTGCACATTCTCTATGTGACTGCATGGTTTTCCTCGGGTGCTCCGGTTTCTTCCCATATCACAAAGACTTGCAGGTTTGCAGGTTGTAAAATAGATCTGTAAAATTGCCCCTAGTGTGTAGGTAGATGAGAAAGTGGGATAACATAGAATTATTGTGAACAGATAATCGATGGTCTGCGCGGATCCGTCGGCCAAAGGGCCTGGTTCCATGCTGTATCTCGAAACTAAAGTAAACAAAACACAATGCATTTTGATTTTCCGCTGTCAATATTTTAACATACAGTATTTTAATGTCAGTTATGCAAAACAAGTGATATGGATGAGGAAGAATGATATATGTGTGGTGCTGTGATCCAGAACTAAGGAAGTAGGGAGGCTCGGGGGAGCAGAGGTAGAGTTGCTGCCTTACAGCGCCAGTGACCAGAGTTCGATCCTGTACTGTACTGAGTTTGTACGTTCGCCCCATGACCGCATATG
The DNA here is from genome assembly GCF_028641065.1 of Leucoraja erinaceus. NCBI lineage: Eukaryota > Metazoa > Chordata > Chondrichthyes > Rajiformes > Rajidae > Leucoraja > Leucoraja erinaceus. The sequence continues at coordinate 46,743,339 of NC_073382.1, read as the reverse complement.
TTTTTCCTGGGTGCTCCAATTTCCTCCCACTCATCAATGACGTACAGGTTTGTAGGTTAACTGGCTTTGGTAAAGATAGTAAATTGTCCCTAGTGTGTAGGATAGTGTACTGGGATCACTGGTCAACACATGGACTCGGTGGGTCAGTTTCCGCGCTTTATCTCTAAATTAAACTAAACTAAGTAAACGGAGCAAAAATACAAGTTCTAATAAATGAAAGTCTTAAATGGTTAATTAACTTAATAGGGATAAATAAAGAGAACAGCTGGAGTAACTCAACTGGTCATACAGCAACTGTGGAAGGAAATGGACAGTCAACATTGTGAAATGTTAACTGGACCATTTCCTTCTACACATGCTGCCCGGCCTCCCGAATTCCTCAAGTTGATCTCCTATTCATTGCTACAGATTCCAGCATCCGCAGTTTCTTGTCCTGCAAAACATTACAGAGGGTTCTGAGCAAAAGTGAATGGTTACTAAATTATTATGTTACTATCTGCCCATGCTCTTTTTATTTTATTAAAAATGTGGAAAAACATATGATAGAAAATCATTATTTTTCAATTAAGGTTTTCCTGATTACGAAACTGTAATATTTCCATTTTATATCCTTTGACCTGCTTTCAATTTTACATGTTCCATGTTCCAACTAAGTATTTTACCCCCCATCTCTCCCCTATACAATTCTGAAGGAGGACCCCGCCCCGAAACGTCACTATCCATGTTCTCCGGAGATACTGTCTGACCCGCTGAGTTACTCCAGCACTTTGTGTCTTTTGTTGAATTTGTTACACATCTAGACCTCCAGTTTTGATTTTATTCCTTGAAATTATATCTTCCCTATTTTTGTTTCAGTTTTTTTTAAGCCTTGAGTTTTAACTTGCAGCAGTTTTCCTTTTCACAGGTATATGTCCATGGTGGAGTCATTGATTGATTGATTGAAAGATTCAGCAAGTAATTAAGCCCTTCTCTGGAGTGTCGAATGCTGATGGGAAACCTGACAGAAGTATATAATATCGTGAGAAGCATCCATTAGGTCGAAACTCAGAACCATTTTCCATGGCTGGAATTATCAAATACTAGAGGCCAAAGCTTTACAGTGAGAAGGGCAAAGTTTATGTAAGATATAAAGGCCACGTTTTACAAAAAAAAAAGCAAAATGTGGATTAACTCAGCAGGTCAGGCAGCATTTCTGGAGGACATGGGTAGGTGGCGTTTCAGGTCGAGACCCTTGTTCAGACCCAAACTGAAACATCACCTATCCATGTTTTCCCGAGATTCCCCATGAACCACTGAGTTACTCCAGCACTTTGTGTGCTATGATGGCATGAATTCCATACTTCAAAGCTGGAAACATTAATTGCTAAGGTGATGAAGGCAATGATTATGGGAACCAATAGAGGTTCAGACTATAGAAGGTTTGCTCGATAGTCTATGATGAATTAACTGATCAAAACCTAGTCACCAACCTAGTTTCAACGATTGACACAGAGTGCTGGGGTAAGTCCACCTTGGACTACGCGATCTCCCAGTTACCAAACATTTTAATTCACCTTCCCATTCCCATGCTGACCTTTCTGTCCTGGGCAACCTCCACTGTCAGAGTGAGGCCACACACAAATTGGAGGGACAGCACCTCATATTTCTCTTGGGCATCTTACAACCCATCGTTAATTTCTCTAATTTCATGTAATTCCTGTATTCATTTCCATTTTCTCTCTCCTCCTTTCCCCCACCCTAGTTGTTCTACTGCTTCCACTGTTTGCCTCCTTGTATCCCTGTTGTTAGCCCATCTTCCCCAGTCAACAATGGGCCATTATTAACTCCAGCCATCCTGAGATCGTCTGTCGCTGTCCCTGTTTTGTTTTGGCCTTCTCTATGTTTCAGTCTGAAGAAGGGTTCCGACCCGAAAAATCACCTATTCCTTTTCTCCAGAGATGCTGCCTGACCCGCTGAATTGCTCCAGCATTTTGTGTCTACCTTTGGTATAAACCAGCATTTGCAGTTCCTTCCTACACATTTTGTCTGCTGGAGTAACTCAGTGGGTCAAGCAGTATCTCTGGAGAACATGGATAGGTGATGTTTTGGGTAGGGTCCTGACCAAAAAAGGCACCTGCTTCACATTCTCCAGAGATGCACGGAGATGAGAAATTTTTTTTTCACCCAGAGAGTTGTGAATCTGTTGAATTCTCTGCCTCAGAAGGCAGTGGAGGCCAATTCTCTGGATGCTTTCAAGAGAGAGTTAGATAGAGCTCTTAAAGATAGCGGAGTTAGGGGATATGGCGAGAAGGCAGGAACGGGTACTGATTGTGGATGATCAGCCATGATCATGTTGAATGGCGGTGCTGGCTCAAAGGGCCGAATGGCCTACTCCTGCACCTATTGGCTATTGTCTATTGCTATTGTCTACAGAAAATTAAAAGTATATTAATTTGTTTTTCATAAATCACAGTTATACAGCACAGAATCAGGCGCTGTGGCCCAACATGCCGACCAAGATGTCGCATCTACACCAGTTCTATTTGGTCCATAGCCTCCAAACATTTCCTATCCATTTACATGTCCAAATGTATTTTAAATGTTGTTATAATACCTGCCTCAACTGCCTCCTCTGGCAGTTCGTTGCATGTACTATCACCCTTTGAGTGAAAAATCTCCCCTTCAGGTTCATATTAAATCTTGCACCTCTCATCTTCAATTATTATTTGATTTTCAGCAAGTTATGAATCTCAAAAAAATGACTTGGATGATAAGGAGAATCTGAATTGTCTAAAGGAGGGTTCCCATCGGAAATGTCACCGATCATTTTTCTCCAGATGCTGCCTACCCCGCTTAGATTCTCCAGCATTTTGTGTGTATCTTTGGAATATAAGATCTAGGTTCATGTTTGATGTTCATGTTCGTGTAGCTGAATGGTCTGTGATGTGTGAAAAGCAACCTCTGTTCCACACATCTGTATCCCGGTTTACTTGCTTGCTTAAAATGTAGAAAAATAGGTAATAGTAAAATGTGTTTGTTTATTCGATCGCTTGAAGTAGAAGTATAATTTTGTTATTCTCAAATGACAAGATGGTGAACTATAGCAATCTGGCATAATTACATTATACCAATTAGTTCAAAAATAGCTAACTGTTTACTATTGGAAATAATGCCTCTATTTTGTGTCAAGTTTAATTTTAAGCAGAGTGGCACAGCTGATAGAGCCGCTGCCTCACAACACCAGAAACCTGGGTTCGATCCTGATCTCGGGTGCTGTCTGTGTGCGGGGTTTGAACGTTCTCCCTGTGACCACGTGAGTTTTCTCCGGATGCTCCGGTTTCCTCCCACATCCCAAAGAGGTGCTGTCTTGTAGGTTAATTGGCTGATGTGAATCGCCCCTAGTATGTAGGATGAGAAGATGGGGGATAACATAGAACTGATGTGAATTGGTGATCGATGGTCGGCGTGGACTCAGTGGGCCGAAGGGCCTGCTGTATCTCTAAACTAAGTGTTGTGCATAATGTTTATATGAATGTGCGTCTTTGTCTTTGCACATAATATTGTTTAAGGGTTCTCCAGAAATGCTGCCTGACTCGCTAAGTTACTCCAGCACGATGTGTCTTTTTTTTAATTGCTTTAGGGTTTCCTGATCTAACATCAGATTGAAACCATTCTTTAATTCATTTTCAATTTATCACATGATGCACTTTAAACAACCACGTTGTCATCTTGAATACAGCAGCTGTTTTATAGTGAACAAAAATGGATACAAATGGGTATTATTTTAAGCAAAATGCTCGATTTTAATTGAAACAACCATATTGGCCTTTCAGTAACCCTATGTCACGCAAGCCACAATCTCCAGTAGAGGGCTTGACTGCACAGGAAACTATATTAACTTGCTATTGCCCATTTAAGTGACAAGCAATGGGCAATGTTCTAGTTACTATGGTAATCAGAAAATGGAAAGGTCTTTTCTTCTTTCCACATCTCTGCGTGTAGCCACAGACTGCTCCTGAATAGTCGGCATCTGCAAAAAAAGTTTTAGCACGGTACTCAGTAAAGAAAGGAACCAAAAATGGGCACTGACCCGTCTCGAAAAAATGTTGCAAATTTTACAAATCAGAACTGAAGAACCAGGCCACTTTGCACAGATTACATCATAATGTGAAGAAAAAAGATAAAAGCTAATGAAAGCTAGTGCTGTCAAATACAGAGGGAAAGAAACAGCCGTAAATGACAGCTTTAATGCAGATATAAGCAGAAAAGTCAAAGATGTATGACCAATAGTAACTTATCGATGAATGTAGCAAATTTTCAGACAAAAGACCAAAAATACAATAAAAATCTTGAGGAATATATGCTTATATATATATATATCACGGAAAAAATGCTTACTAAAAAAAATGGCCATCGAATTGTAACATAAATGTGAATTCAGGATAATACCAAAGTTTATTAGGAATTTTTTCTGTTGTATGTATGTAGATTTTTCCAAAATTGGAAAACCTTGTGAAAAACTCATGTATATCCTCTTCATTTTTCTGATTGTCGTGATTAGGGAATGATTTTCATGATGAAAAAATCTTGCAAAATATGCCGGAGAACAGATTTCCTGCTGTAATTTAATGCAATGATCACACTTCACCATTTTGACTAATAAATCTAATACATTTCTAATATTCCGAAGAGACGAATTTCAGACACACAAGCCCCAAATATAAACATATTTAATCTCACTTTACACTTAAAAAAAAATCACTTGATATATAGTGAAGCAGCAAAGTGCTGCAGGCATTGGGGTTCTGAAAAACAGTTTGACCATGTGTATGTCACCCACAAAATTTGTTTTAGTTTTACTTTAAAGACAGCATAGAAACAGGCTTATATCTGCCCACCACGTTCATACCATTGATCACCTGTTCGCACTAGTTCTATGTTATCCCACCTTCTCATCCACTCCCTGCACACTAGAGGCAATTTTGCAGAGGCCAAATAAACTGCAGTATGTTAACGTCTTTGTGATATGGGAGGAAACAGCTCATCACACAGAGGGTGGTGGGATCATGGAATGGGCTGCCAGATGAGGCAGTTGAGGTAGATGCTATAACAATATTTAAAGGACATTTGGATAGGGACATGGATAAGAAAGGTTTAGAGACATAAGGGTAAAACGCGGGCTGGTGGGACTAACGTTGATGAGGCATCTCGCTTGGCATGTGCAAGTTGGGCTGAAGGGATTGTTTCTCAGCTGTTCTGTGCTTCTATGAATCTATGGTTTTAACTTTATATTAAACAAAACTGAAAATTAACTGCAAATAATTTGAATGCAGATATATAGTGTGGGTAGTAAGGAGTCACCCTGATCTTTCCAAGCGGTGGACAAAAAATATGCTGGTTTGTATATCATTCCTTGCTGCTTAAGCTATTTCAGGAGACATATGGAACTGCAGATGTCGGTTTTATAAAAGGACATAAAGTGCTGGAGTAACGCAGTTGGTCAGGCAGCATCTCTGGAGAACATGGAAAGTAGAGTTTTAGTTCAGTTTACTTTAGTTTATTGTCACATATACCAAGGTAAAGTGAAAACCTTTTTTCTGCATGGTATGCAGTTAGCAAAAAGACTATACATGATTACATTCAAGCCATCCACAGTGTACTGACATAGAAATAACATTTAAGGAGGAGGAGCCATCTTGGGGAACGGCTGCTAACCAGCAGCCGTCCGTTTAATTCATTTTTTTTTTTTCAGTTTTTAGTTAGTTTTGTTCGTCGTTTTTTCGGAGAAATGGACTTCTTATTGTGGGGGGAAGGAGGTAACCTTACTTCTAGGTCCCTACCTGGTCGGTGAGGCAGCTTTTTCTCTGGGCTGCCCGTCGACCCGTCCTCGTGGCCTACCAGCGGGCTTGGAGCGCCGTTTCCTGGTGGGGACCGCCCAGCACCTCGGCTTCGGTGGCGGCACAGCGCTGGAGCGCCATCGCGGAGCGGGCGATGCCTTGCCTGGGTCGCCGCGCTGGATCGACGCGCTGGAGCTCCGGTGAGCTGGACCGCCGAGAGCAACACCTCCGGGCTGCGGGTCTGCGGAGCGGAGCGGGCGGCGCCGACATTAACATCGGGAGCCTGGGAGCTCCAACTCGGTGCGTCCTTGTCGGCTTCGGAAGCCGACAATCCCCTGCTAGGAACCGGCCGTTCCAGGTGGCCCAGCCGCTGTGAGGACTCTCCTGACGTCGGGGCAAGACCACCCGGCTAGAACGGCCAGGAACATCGGGCCTCCGTTGAGGCAACAGCGGTGGCCTTAATAGGCCTGACTTTTGGGTGAACTTAATAGACTGGACTTTTGTGCCTTCCCCCACAGTGGTGACCACTGTGGGGGGATGATTTTTCTGTGTGTAAGGTACTTTGTTAGTCTGTCCAAGATGGCTGTCGGAAGAGAGAGTGGACGCTGGCGCGCTTTAGCAGCCGCTGCTCTCTCTTCACATTGTGTTTTTTTTTGATTTTTTGATTTTGTGTCTTTGGAGCGATTTCTATCTTTAATTTGTGTATTGATGATGTCCTTATTATTTATTTTTCTCCGACTATATGTTTTTTTTCTCTTCTGTTTAATCTTTGTAAGGTGACCTTGAGATTTGAAAGGCGCCCAAAAATAAAATGTATTATTATTATTATTATTATTTAGTGCAAGATAAAAGTTCAGTAAAGTCTGATTAAAGAAGGTCCGAGGCACTCCAGCCAGGTAGGTGGGAGCTCAGGAATGCTCTATAGTTGTTCATAGGATGGTTCAGTTGCCTGATAAGCTGGGAAGAATCTCCCTGAATCTGGAAGTAAATATGCTTTCATACTTCTGTATCTCTTGCTTGAGGAGAGAAGTGGGAGTGCGGGCTGAGACTGGTCCTTGATTATGCTGGTGGTCTTGCCGAGGCAGCATAAAGTATAGACAGAGTGAATGGAAGGGAGGTTGGTTTGTGTGATGGTCCGGGCTGTGTCCACAATTCTCTGCGGACCAATTTCTTGTGGTCTTGGATGGAGCTATTCCCAAACCATTTTGTGATGCATCCTGAAAAAATGCTTTCTAAGGCGCATCTGTAGAAGGTGATGTTTCGGGTCAGGTCTTTTCTTCATATGTGCCCTGATCTGAAACGTCAGCTATCCATGTTCTCCAGAGATGCCGCCTGACCTGCTGAGTTACTCCAGCACTTTGTGTCCTTTTTAAAAAATTGTATAAGGGCCTGACGGCCTAATTTAATTAATGCATTTTATTTTTTAAACATTCATCATCTTTATGTAATATTAAAAATCTGAAAATCTATTTAACTTTTAGAGGTGCTGGTACTCCGTACAGTCGCAACAAAAGCATTGCTTCCAAGCAAGTTTAACGTACCCCTGCCGTGGCCCAAATGGGCAGCAAGATCATCAGTTTAAACCAGCATCTGCAGTTCCTTCCAACACATCAGGTTAACATTGTTCATGGGCATCATGGTCTGCGGATTGTGCATAATTCTGGTGGGCAAGAGAGTTGTACATCCTACCATTCTTGCTGTTATGGTGGAATGGGCGAGGCTTTCTAAAAATGTATACATGTAAAGTTCATGCCAAATTGGGGAGCAGCCTCACTTTGCACCCAATGGCTACACTGACCCTTTCTTACTAGTGTTCACTTTGAGAACCTCTGTTTCAGAGGCAGTATGTGAATGGCACACTTAGAGTCACAGTTGAGTTGTGTTTGATTTATTGTCATGTGTACCGTGATGGTACAGAGAAAAGCTTTTTGTTGTTTGCTATCCAATCAGCTGAAAGTCAATGTATGAAGAAAGGTCCCGACCAAAACGTCATCCAATCTTTTTCTCCTGACCTGCTGAGTTGCTCCAGCACTCTGGGTCTATCTTCACCAGAAAGACTATACATGATTACAATTGGGCCGTCCACAGTGTACAGATACAGGATAAAGGGAATAATGTATATTATAAGATAAAAGTCCAGTAACGTCCGATTAAAGATACTCCGAGTGTCTCCAATGAGGTAAGTGGTAGATCAGGACTGCTGTCTAGTTGGTGATAGGATGGTTTAGTTGCCTGATAACAGCTGGGAAGAAACTGTCCCTGAATCTGGAGGTGTGCGTTTTCACACTTCTGTACCTATCGCCTGATGGGGGAGGGGAGAAAAGGGAGTGATCAGGGTGAGACTAGTCCTTGATTATGCTTGTGACCTTGCCGAGGTAGCATGAAGTGGAGTCAATGGAAGGGAGGTTTATTTCTGTGGTGGTCTGGGCTGAATCCATAATTCTCTGCAATGGCTTGCAGTCTTGGATGGAGCTGTTCCCAAATCATGCTGTGATGCATCCCGATAAAATGCTTTCTACGGCACATCTGTAGAAGTTGGCGAGAGCTTATGGGAACATGCCGAGCTTTCTAAGCAATGCTGCATTTATCAAAAACACACAAGAAACTGCAGATGTTGGAATCTGGGGAAAACACAAAGTGCTGGAGAAACTAAATGGGTGAAGCAGCATCTTAATTTATCTAATTTCAAGTAACAGCTGCAATCCCCCCCCCCCCCCCCTTCCCCCCCCCCCCCCCCCCCCCCCCCCCCCCCCCCCCCCCCCCCCCCCCCCCCCCCCCCCCCCCAGCACTAGTCATGCCTGCCTATGTTCGGCCCATATCCCTCTAAACCTGTTCTATGCAGCATCTATGGCGCCCAAGTGGAAATGATTGAGATCTTTATGTTGCTAGGGCTTAATCTATATTACTAAAAGTCTGATCTTGACCACTTCCTGTTGTTCTTGGTATTGATTTTAGAAAAAACGCTGCCACTTACGGCTGTGATTTTTGGACATCTGTCCCCCTCCGCTGTGCAGGACAAGAGGATTTTTCCCATCGATGAAAAATAAAGGAGTTATTAGTGTTTAAAAAATGTTGAGATTCGCTCTCCTGAAGGCCACGCCCCTTCCGGAGGGACTATAAAACCCGAAAGAGTTGAGTGCCTCAGTCAGTCTCTGCAAGATGGGGGAGTGAGAGGGTCATGTGTCTCAGTCTGAGAATGTTAAAGGTGTGTTGCCTTTGGTTTTTGAAATCCTAAAGCTGTGTTGCCTAATTAAAGTTGCCTTGCCTAATTAAAGTTGCCTTGCCTAATTAAAGTTGCCTTGCCTTCTATATAATTAAAAGTCTAATCTTGACCACTTCCTGTTTGCGCTTTATATTGATTTTAGAAAAAAATGGCTGTGATTTTTGGCCATCTTACTCAGAGTTTGATCAGGTGCTGAGGATTTTTCCCATCGAGAAAAATAAAAGAGTTATTAGTGTTTAAAAATGTTCAGATTCTCTCTCCTGTCAATCATGCCATGAAGGCCACGCCCCTTCTGGTGGGAGTTGGGAGGGACTATCAAACCCCGAAGTGTGGGCTTGGCTCAGTCTCTGCAAGATGGAGGAGGGAGAGGTCACGGCTCGCTGTCTTTAGTGGCCTTGCAACCTGCTTGAAGTGGTAAGAAACTGCATTTGTATTTGGTGGCCTTGCACCCTGCTTGAAATGGAATTTCAAGGAACAGCCCACCAGCTGTGAGTGAGTGAGCTGCCAGCACAACAGGCTTGAGTGACTGAGCCCCCAGTCCAAGAATCCATTCGGCCCACAATGTCCATACTAGCCTTCTGGAAACAAGTCCCTTCAGCCCACAACATCCATACTAGTGCTCCAGAAAGCCCCTACCCCTCCACTGCCCACCAATATTGAAATTCATGGAGATGTGGAATATTGCGTTGGGGGACCAGACTTCCTGAGTGATGCTGGGACCCAACGGGTCTCACTTAGTCTAGTATTACCTACAATTTGTTGGGGATCAAACACATCTAGAGTCAAGAGCGTTTTATTGTCATATGTTCCAAAATGGAACAATTTAATTCTTACTTGCAGCAGCCCAACTGATATGTAAACAAAATATTACTGTAAAATCCATAATTAAAAAAAAGTTCAGTATATATTTAAAAAAAAAGACAAATAATAGACAACAGTAGTGCAAAGTCAAAAATAATGTCCCAAAGTCTATATACAGTAGTTCAGAGCCTATTTGGAGGTTGTAGTATTTAATAGCTTGATGGTTCTAGGGAAGAAGCTGCTCGTCTACATGGACATTACAGTTGATGTGACAGTCAAGAGGACACACGAACACCTCTATTTCCTGAGGTGACTGCGGAAATTCAGCATCTGTCTAGTGACTCTTACAAACATTTACAGATGCACCATAGAAAACATACTGTTGGGTTGCATCACAGCTTGTTTGGCAACAGCTCTCATATCACAGGTGAAAATACAGGGTTCAAAATATACAGTAGTTCTTAGCCTTTGCTGCAGAACAGTTCCAGAGACAAAGTCCAATGTCCTCAATTAGTTAGAGGTGAATGCAACAGTTCGCTAACTAAGGGAAGGACCATTCAGTACCCTATTATCGAACTACAGTACATGCCCCTAAATGCATAAGTTGTATTAAGCAAAGATGGAAAGACATTAGACTTTACTTTAGATTTTAGAGATACAGCATGGAAACAGGCCCTTTGGCCCACTGAGTCCATCCCGCCTCCTTGGTTAAAGCATGGATGGAGAAGGTCTATAATCCAACCTCTTTTTTCCATGAATTTCTCCTGTAATGTACGTAGAACCATCTTTTTTCGTAGTGTCTCTTCCGTCTTTTCTGGCATTAGTTTTAGGAGTGAACCTATGTAAACTGGCATTTTAGTTTGTGTCTGCCTATTGAGGTTGATTTTGCAGAGAGAGGTGTAACGTTCTGCAGGAAACACCTGTCCGACATTATAAATTATATTCCATGTGAAACTGAATTTTGAAATGTGGGTTTTTCTGTGTGTAAACAGTGTGAGATGTTAATAAGTTCATTAGTTATAGGAGAAGAATTAGGCCATCAAATCTACTACACCATTCAATCATGGCTGATCTATCTTTCCCACTTAACCCCATTTTCCTGCCTTCTGCCCATAACCCTTGAAACCCTTACTAATCAAGAATCTATCAATTTCTGCCAACAATACCCATTGACTTGGCCTCCATAGCCATCTGTGGCAATAAATTCCACAGATTCACCATTTTCCGACTAAGGAAATTTCTCCAAAAAAGTGTTGATTCTTGTCAGTAATGCAATTGAGACATGACACAAGTAATGACATATTTAGGGCAAGCTGAGCAGAACAGTCGCTCAACTGGTAGAGTTGCTGCCTTATGGTGTCAGAGACCTGTGTTAGATCCTGACTTCAGGGGTGCCGTCTGTGTGGAGTTTGCATGTTCTCCCTGTGACCATGTGGGTTTCCTCCAGATGCTCCCGTTTCCTCCCACACCCCAAAGACAAGTAGGTTTGTTGGTTAATCGGTTTCCTTAAATTGTTTTGAGTTTGTAGCGAGTGGATAAGAAAGAAGGATAACATGGAACTTGTTTGAATGGGTGATCAATGGTCGGTGTGGACTCGGTGGGCTGAAGAGCCCATTTCCCTGCTGTATCATTCAGTCAATCAATCTGTAAAACAGCCTTGGAATACATTAAAACATAGAAATTACTGGAGGAACTTAGCGGGTCAGTCAGCATCTCTGGAGAACATGGATAGATGACATTTCAAGTCGGGAACCTTCTTCCGACTCATTATAGAATACAAACACTACTCTTCTTCCATAATAGGCGCTTCCATAAACAATTCTGTACAAAGTCGCTAGTGCAATTAAGGTCGTTTGTAATTTACACAATGCTGTATGATCACTCAAGTTTTCATTAGAAACAAGCCAGCAATGGCAGCAGTGCTCACCCAGAAGCCTGTGTGCTGCAGAAAGTGTCCCGTGGGCAAGGGTTGACTGGTGATGCCGATAGAACGATGTTTAATGATTACAGTAAGTAGCCCCGCGAAGAGAATCAACTTCAAAAGGAGTCATTCTAAAAACTTAAAGATTTGTAGGTTAATTGGCTTTTGTAAAAATTGTAAATTGTCCCTAGTGTGTAGGATAATGATAGTGTATGGAGATCTCTGGTTGGCATGGACTTAGTGGGCTGGAGGGCCTGTTTACGTACTGTATCTCTGAACTAAACTAAGACTCTATAGCAATAGCAGTTTTTTGCAAGCTAAGCAGGTTATTGAATATGACTTTGTGGAATGCACTCGGCCACCAAATGTGATTTTTATATTCAATTTTCCTTACAGTTTGACAACAATAAAACAGCTTTAGGTGGTGGAAAGGATGGTGATAACATTTTCATCCCCTCTCCAACCGTTATAATAATTATTTTTCCATTATACGGTGGAACGGACTTGACAACAAACAGGGACTTAAATTGTTGAAAGTCTTTGCAGCCCAGATTCTGTTTTGCTTTTTTTTTCTAGTTTAGGGGGGTTTCGTTTTTTCCTTTTTTTCTTTTTTTTCTTTTTTTCTTTTTGTTTTTTTTAATATATATATATAAGTTTTCTTTTAAACATTTAACTATATTTACATAGAGACGGGGAGTTCTATATTCAATGTGTATTTTGACACTGGACTCATATTTATGTTACATAGAACCATAGAAACACAGAAAATAGGTGCAGGAGTAGGCCATTCGGCCCTTCGAGCCTGCACCGCCATTCAATATGATCATGGCAGATCATCCAACTCAGTATCCTGTACCTGCCTTCTCTCCATACCCCCTGATACCTTTAGCCACAAGGGCCACATCTGTCACAGTCTGCCCTCTCCTCATTCTCATCCACTTCATCTCCCAGTACTTTTCCACCAGTCCCTCCTTCTCCTCACCTGCCTGCCTGCCACTCCCCTCTCATCAGCCCAACTCTCCTCACCTGTTGCACTCAGTTGCCTCTGATCACCACTTAACCCGGTATATGGACTCTCCTCACCGTTCACACAGTGCCAGATTGTTCTCAGCATTCATGCAAGACTCTCCAGCGATTTCCCGACTGACTGCACGGATTCGAACCTGCCTGCCCCTGACCATTCCGTCCTGTCGTCTTCCCGGATATCACCTCAGCCTTCTGTCCCCGACCACGGCCTTCGTCCCGTATCTCCTGGTTTCTGTCTGCCTCTCTCCTGGGCTGTTTGGTGTATCCCTGCAACGGCTCCTCGACTACCTGCCTGGCTTTGACTCTCCTTTCGTCTGTCCCTCGCTGGTTTGTTTGCATCGTGTGTTGGATCTCCTGGTTACCGGACCTTCCGCTACCTCGACTACGTCTCCTGCCTGCCCCTCTTCGGAACCCTCGCTCAATCCTGAGCCTCTGTGTGAGTACGGTGTACCCATTCCTGTGTTACTACTCTGTGTTACAGAATCGTAATAAGGTTCATGACCAATTATACCTGCCTGATTCTGTGCTGCTATTGGGTCCAAGCTATACCCGTTACAACATCTAACTCCCTCTTAAATATAGCCAATGAACTGGCCTCAACTATCTTCTGTGGCAGAGAATTCCAGAGATTCACCACTCTCTGTGTGAAAAATGTTTTTCTCATCTCGGTCCTAAAAGATTTCCCCTTTATCCTTAACAGGTTATACCTGTTATTAATGTAATCCTGATGCCTATGTATCAATATCATTGTTATGTTTATCATTATTTTTTTGTTTTGTTTTTGTTTTTGAAAAAAAACTAATAAAAAGATTTTAAAAGAAAGAAAGAACATTTTCATTAAGACTTCACATAGTTGGAATAAGATTTATATAAGATTGATATGATTGGAGATGGCACAGTGGCGCGGCTGATAGAGCTGGTGCGTCATAGTGCCTGAGATACGGGCTTGATCCTGACTTTGGGTGCTGTCTGCGTGCATTGATTGAATTGATTGACTGAAAGATACTGAAGACGGTACAATCAATCAATCAAGCACTTTATTCATCCCCGAGGGGCAATTTAAAAGGGCGCATTACAGTAGCTTTATATAAAAAAAAAAGAAAGAGACACAATCAACGAAGAGACAAACATTCAAAGCTACTCTCTGCACCTACCGGTCGACTGCACGAGCAGTGACCCGGCAAGGATTGGGTTGTCAGCAGCGATACAATAATAAAGAACACACAAACTGTAACACAAACATCCACCACAGCATTCATCACTGTGGTGGAAGACACAAAAATTTGGCCAGTCCTCCTCCATTTCCCCCCCGTGGACAGGGACCAGAGTCAGTCCAGGATCGGCTCTTTCTCACCGGAGACCGCGGCTTTAGATTGTTGTAGGCCGCAGGCCGGCGGTCAAGATTTAAAGTCCCCGCCGCAGCCAGAAGCACCGTAGACTGCAGGGCCAGTGGTCGATGCTCCCCTCCAGGGGTGATGGTAAGTCCATGCCGCCCCGCGGTAGAAGTTGGCAACGCAGGCCGGCAGTGATGGCTTCTTCCTCCCCCGGGTCCCCCACGAGGGATCCCGGGCTGTAGACGCCGCACCAGCTGGAGCTCTGCAGACCGCGGCTTCAGACTGCCGGCTGCCCCGGGCCAGCGAAATGGAGCGCTCCCCTCCAGCGAGCCCCAGCGAGGGCTCACCCGCTCCACGCCGAGAGTCCACGCTGCGCCCGCCGCTGAAGCCCCGGGCACGTCTCCGGGAAAGGCCGCGCCGATCCTTGATGTTAGGCCACGGGGGAGGCGACCTGGAAAAAGTCGCCTCTCCATGAAGGAGGCGACCGAAGCGGTTTCCCCCACACCCCCCCACACCACCCCCCACACAAAACACACAAAAAAACATTAAATACACACTTTAAAAACATACTAAAAAATAAAAAAAAGTTGAAAAAACTGACACACTGCTGACATGGCTGCTGCCAGAACAGCACCCCCCCGAGTACACCGACCACACTAACCATCGATCACCCATTCACACGAGTTCTATATTCCATTTTCGCATCCACTCCCTACACACTAGGAGCCATATACAGGGGACCAATTAACCTACAAATCTGCATGTCTTTGGAATGTGGGAGGAAACCAGAGCACCCGGAGGAAACCCACGTGGTCACAAGGAGAACGTGCAAACTTCACACAGCCAACACCCAAGATTTACATCAAACCCAGATCTCTGGCATCGTGAGGCAGCAGCTCTATCAGCTGCACCACTGTGCCGCTGAGGAGTTTGCACGTTCTACCTGTAACCGCTTGGGTTTCTTCCGGATTCTCCAGTTTTCCTCCCACATCCCAAAGGTGTGACGGTTTGTAGGTTCATTCATAGAAACATAGAAACTAGGTGCAGGAGAAGGCCATTTGGCCCTTCGAGCCAGCACCACCATTCATTGTGATCATGGCTGATCATCCACAATCAGTAACCCGTGCCTGCCTTCTCCCCATATCCCTTGATTTCGCTAGCCCCTAGAGCTCTATCTAACTCTCTTAGTGAATTAGCCTCCACTGCCTTCTGTGGCAGGGAATCCCACAAATTCACAACTCTCTGGGTGAAAATGTTTTTTTCATCTCAGTTCTTGGCCCCTGGTTCTGAACTCCCGCAACATTGTGAACATTTTTCCTGCATCTAGCGTGTCCAGTCCTTTTATAATTTTATGTTTCTATAAGATCCCCCTCATCCTTCTAAATTCCAGTGAATACAAGCCCAGCCTTTCCAATCTTTCCTCATATGACAGTCCCGCCATCCCATAATGAGATTCCCCCGAAGCAGGAGCTTGATCACCCTGACGAGGAGGCCCTACGCCAGCTTTGGAAGCAATATCGTCCCGTCAACGGACGGTTAGAGGCCCCAGTCCGCTGGAGGACAAAGAAGGGAGAGATTGAACTTTTATTTGCCTTCCATCACAGTGAAGAATGTGGAGGAGTCACTATGGTGGATGTTTATGTTAAAATCTATTTTATGTGTTCTGTTGCTTTTTATTGGTATGACTGTATGGCAAATCAAATTCCTCGTATGTTGCAAAACATACTTGGCTAATAAAGTATGATTATGATTATCTACAGTACTTTATACTGCAACTGCCATGCATCTGCCCACTCACTCAACCTGTCCAAGTCACCCTGCAACCTCCTAGCATTCTCTTCGCAGTTCACACTGCCACTTAGCTTTGTGTCATGTGCAAATTTGCTAGTATTACTTTTAATCCCATCATCTAAATCATTAAATTGTATTGTAAATAATTGTGACCCCAGTACTGAGCCTTGCGGCACTCCACTCGAACTCCACTCGCCACTGCCTGCCATTCTGACAGGGACCGTTTATTCCTACTCTTTGTTTCCTGACTGCCAACCAATTCTCTATCCATGTCAATACCCTACTCCCAATACCATGTGGTCTAATTTTGCTCACTAATATCCTGTGTGGACCTTATCAAAGGCTTTCTGAAAGTCCAGATACACTACATCCACTGGCTCTCCTTCATCCATTTTACTTTTCACATCCTCAAAAAATTCCAGAAGATTCGTCACTTTCATATATTAAAAATAGTTTTAGTGTGCACAGAATGAATGCAAAAATGGGATGATACAGAACTAGTGTGAACTGGTGATCGATGGTCAATGTGGGCTCAGTGGGCCGAAAGGCCTGTTTCCATGCTGTATCTTTCAATCGATTCAATCAATCAATATAATTCAGACATCTTTGAATGGAAGGTGTTGTATTCTAAACAAAATAACCCCTTTTTGCTTGCAGGTATCCTCGCTAAATTTATTGTCACATTATTTACCTGTCTGTGCTTAGCATGAAAAATATATCCCACAGAATACTCAGCATGACAGTTGTCATGGAGGGGAGAATTAATATATTTGCTGACATTTAGAATCTCAAAATTTCCTCTTGGGTTTCTGCAGAATACGTAAATTGTAATTTTATTTTTAACTGTATTTGTGTTAGAAAATAATATGTGTAAGATATTAATGTTACTAATAATCCGTATTAATAGTATTGCTACTAATGCAGCCACTAATAGTAATTGCAAAAAAAGGTGCTGAAACTATAATAAAGGAGAATTAATACTGTTGAAAATTAGAACACAAATAGCAATTACAATTGGGAATGCGATTGATCTTTAACCAGTATTCGGTGCGTACAAAAGGGTGGGAGAAGAGGGTAGCCAAGATCAAAGCATTCAGGAAGCTAATAGGGATTTTCTTAAAAAGATCTTCGAAAACTTTCAAGAGCTTTTGGATGAGTGCAGGCAAACAAAAAGAAATGCTGAAGTTATACTTCATCCAAGTTTAGCGGTGCAGTCGCTAAATACACCTTTAACAGCATGTAAATGGGCATGACAAGACTGCGAGATTCCAAACATTTTGTCTCATTTGTGTACTAACCACTTGCAGTTCAACTAAAGCTTTGTGACCTGCACTGACACATTTAGTTATCGAGGTCACAATGCTGGTCGCATCCTTTGTGTTAATGTAGCTTCATTAAATTCATTGATTTGACCTGTATTTTGAAGACTAGAAGTCAATTCATTTAAGTGCATCGGTTCCCATGCAAGAAACCTTCTCAGAACAAAGTACTTTACACCTTATTAAACTATGTAACATGTGAAGAAAGGGCATTATGAAGCCACTGTGAGCTAGTATGTTGGTCACACAGTACTCCAGAAACCTTGATCTTTATACCCAGAAAACGTGTTTGTTTCTTTTATCTTGTTTGAAGTGTGGTGAAAAAAAATGGAAACTTATCCAGGTTTTAGGTTTACGTTTCGATTTAGGTTTATTATTGTCATGTGAACCGAGTACAGTGAAAATCTTTGTTTGACTTGCTATCTAAACAGATCAGATAATGCTACACACAAATACAATCAAGTCAAATTCAAGTACAATAGATAGAGCAATGAGAAGGATACAGGGTGCAGAGTTTTAATCAATTTATTATTTAAATTGAATGTACAACTTAATTGTCCCCTTATTACACTCACAAGAGTCATTATAAATTGGCGATTACGAACTGGTTTGCCTGACCTGAAAGTCTTATGATTACTTTAGGTACATCTGTACGAGTGAGGTACTGTAGATTACCTGCATGGTTTTTAAAGAATGATTTTTGATCATAATATTTAACTGTGTTGTTGCGTGTTAGACCAATATTCAGCCCACAGATCTAACTGAAACCAAAGACATTGGGTGGTCCTACTCCCTGGACTAATCCTTCTTAGATCAAGGAAATCAATGTTCTATAGATAAATCTGCTGTCGGGAGTACATTGGCTGAGAAAGCAACTGATCTTTTGAGAATGAAACTTGGTCCCTTGAAAATGTGAGAATATTTGGATTAGTTAAGCGAATACAAGGTCATTCTATTCATTTAAAAAAAAATGACACAGAAGTGTGATAAACCCACCCGTAGACAAATTATACTTTTGAAAATAATTCGTGCAGCCTTGGTTTTAGTTGGCTAATCCCTTAACTCTCTCCTTTGTTCCTTGCAGGATAAGATACTTTACATCACAATTTAGCTTTAAAATGATAACCATAAATATCCCGAAAGGCGAGTCTGTATTAAGGGCAAATGTGGAGCTTAATATTATCATTGTCAACTTTCCGCTAACTGGATAGCATGCAATAAAAAGTTGGTACATGTGACAATAAACTAAATTAAGCTAAACTAAACTAAATATTAATGGGGCCTTTACATTGATTTGAATAAGCACACAAAATGCTGGAGCACCTCAGCAGGTCATGCAGTATCTCCGGAGAAAACAAATAGATAAAGTTTCGGGTCGAGACCCTTCTTCAGACTGAGAGTCAGGGGAGAGGGAAACTAGAGGTATGGAAAGGTAGACAGATCGGATCAGCAACGATGACTGACGAGCCCACAATGGTCCATTGCTGGCTGAGAGGGAATGATAACGAGCGGATATGAACAGTAAAACTAGCAGGACAACTGGGGTGAGGGAGGGACGGAGAGAGAGGGAATGCAAGGGTTACTTGAAATTCGTACCACTGGGTTGAATATCATTGATCCACAATCCAGTCTTCTCTCTGTAGATGTATTATCGGTAGGTATTATTTCTGGTGCAAAATAGCTTTTTTGTAGCACAGTAGCACAGCAGTAGAGTTGTTGACTTGTTATGCCAGAGACCCGGGCTCTATCCTGCTGTCTGTATGGAGTTTGTATGTTCTCCCCTTGACCTGCGTGGGTTTTCTCCAGGAGCCCCGGTTTCCTCCCACACGCCAAAGACGTGCAGGTTTGTAGGTTAATTGGCTTGGTAAAATTGTAAATTGTCCCTAGTGTGTGCAGGATAGTGTTAATGTGCGTAAAACGCTAGTCTGCGCAAACTTGGTGGGCAGAAGGGCCTTTTTCCACGCTGCATCTCTAAACTAAACTAAACTAAACCAATTTTTTGCTAGCTTTGGTCCTTTCAATGTATCAAATCGTAGCGTGATAGAGCACAGAGATCCATTTAGCTCACCAAGACCACACCGATCATCATACACCCATTTTTACACTCATTCTACGCAACCTCCGGTTTATTGTTCCCACATTCACGGTATCCACGCCCATTCCAAATGCAGTTTCGTCCAGAGTTCGATTCTTCGCAGATGATGCCATAATTTATAAGAGATTAAAACACCAGAAGACAGAAGGATCTGGGTGCTCTCTGTGAGTGGGGAAAAACCTGGCAGATGTCATTCAATACAACCAAATGTCATACCATCCATGTCTCACACAAGATCAAACCACTTTTATTGGAATACAACATGGATAGCCATACATTGCTTGTTGTCGACCATCACTCATATCTAGGAGTCAAATTAAGCAAAGATTTAAGTTGGGCGACGCATATTAATCAAGTGTCTAACAAAGCAAATCTCGGCCTTCTCAAGAGAAATGTTCACGCATGTAGTACATCCGTCAAAGAGAATGCCTACAAGTCCTTGGTCAGGCCCAAATTGGAGTATTGTGGAGCCGTGTGGGATCCTTTCAACAACAACAACAAGATCACCCTGGAGAAAGTACAACGCCGAGCAGCCCGCTTTGTATGTAATGACTACAAGCGCAAATCAAACGTGAATAATGTGCTGATTTCTCTCAAATGGGACACCTTAGAGTTCTGCACAATCAGGCTAAGACTTATTGCAATTTACAACGTGATTCACGAAATCACGCCATCAAATCTCCCGTCATCCCAGAACACCAACTACCATGAAAGAAGACAAAATAACGGTCCCTACATGATCAACTCACTAAATTTCAATAAACTTTGCTACCAATATTCCCTTTACCCAAAGACGATAAGGGAATGGAATATGTTACCACCCAACACACGTGCTGTTCCCGATGTTAAGTCATTTAAAAAGGGGATTGAGCAACTTGATCTCCTCAACTTGGTCTAAAAGTCCCACTTCAAAATTTAATGGCTACTCTACTCACTCCGGCCTGCGCGAGATAATCACTGATGAGGTGTTTGTGCAGTAATCAACCAGAACCAGAACTAGAACCATTCTGTCCCTCTAGATTCTTCCACTGCTACCCACAATGTGCACAAGTATGACTGCTTACTCAGTGGAATGTGCCCAGTAACAATCTCTTGACAATAGTTACTGGGATACCATCAAATGTGTAGCAAAGTTAAAGTTAAAGAATAGGTGGTAGAGCTGCTGCCTGCAGCACCAGAAACCAGGATTCAAGCCCGACCCCAACTATTGTCTATGCGGAGTTTGCATATTCTCCCTGTATTTGTCTGTGTATCCTCCTGATTTTCCTACTCCCTCTCACATGCCAAAGATGGCGAATAGGTGTCATAGAAACATAGAAACATAGAAAATAGGTCCAGGAGTAGGCCATTCGGCCCATCGAGCCTGCACCGCCATTCAATATGATCATGGCTGATCATCCAACTCAATATCCTGTACCTGCCTTCTCTCCATACGCCCTGATCCCTTTAACTCCCTCTTAAATATAGCATTTTGGGTCGGAACCCTTCTTCAGATTGAAAACAAGTCGGAACTTTTTCTCCAGAGATGCTGCCCGACCTGCTAAGCTACCCCAGCATTTGTGTTTCCCTTCGGTGAATGAGGGGTGTTGATGAGAATGCCGGGAGAATAGGAATCACTGGGATTAAAGTAAAATTAGTGTTAGTGGATGCCTGATGACTGGCATGGACTTGGTGAAATGTAGGACCTGTGTCCATGCTTTCCCTCTCGATAACTAGACAGCATGATCTGAGAAATAGCCCAGGAGTGAAAATCCTGTTTGCATTCTAGACTCGAGTTTGGATAGGAACCTTTGAATGAAAGACAGTTTTTGTTGTCAGAATGAAGGAGGTAAAATAGAATTGTAATTTATTCCATCGGATCCTCGTGCAACCTCCTAGAGTTGGAATAAGCATCATCTTGGGCTGGATTTATCATGAAACACTTTTTGGGTGTGGAGAATATTACTTGTTCTGAGAAAACAGCAAAATGGTGGCAGCTGGTAGAGCCGCTAACTCCCAGGTCAAAGGCTCAGGTTCGATCTTGACCTCGGGTGCTGCCTGTGTGGAGTTTGCATGTTCTACCATGTTCTCCGGGTGCTCCGGTTTCCTCCCACATCCCAAAGACGTGCGGGTTGGTTAATTTGCCTCTGTAAATTGTCCCTGGTATGGAGGGAGTGGGTGTAAAAGTGGGTTAACATAGAACTAGCATGAACAGATGCTTGATGGATGGCATTGACTCAGTGTGGTCAGATGGAGAATGAACAAACTCCATACAGACAGCACCCGAGGTTCGGATCAAACTGGGATCTTCCAACTATGTAAGGCAGTTCTGCAATCTGGCCCAGGTGCCGCCCTTATAATTTAATAAGCTAATAACTAAAAGGTATAACATTAACACATTAAAAACTAGAAAACATAGATTTTAACTTTGCAGAAGTGCCAATATGCCATCCTAGCCCATTCTGACACAAACAACGCTGCCCATTACAGTAAAATTTACGAGGGAGAAATTGTTTTGCTTATTTAGTTTATTGTCACGTGCACCGAGGTACAGTGAAAAGCTTTTGTTGCGAGCTAACCAGTCAGCAGAAAGACTATCAGTGAAATAATTGAGTAAGACATAGGGAAACGGTTTAAGAATGTTTTCATAATGTATGCACATCCTATTGAGAAATGAAACTCCATCTAAAAGATCATCTAAAATGAAAAGAATACGTTTATAATAATGAGGCAAATATCCGAATGGAATTATTTTAAGGATCTAGCATCAATCTGCAGACTGAATGGGCAGAATATCAGAATAGATGAATGAGAAATATAAAGTAATAAGAGTTTCTGCGAGGCTATATAAAGGAAGAGAATAGTGGAAATAAATGTGGGCATTGGAAGGATAGATAGAAACATAGACAATAGATGCAGGAATAGGCCATTCGGCCCTTCGAGCCAGCATCGCCATTCAATGTGATCATGGCTGATCATCAGTACTCCGTTCCTGCTTTCTCCCCATATCCCTTGATTCCATTAACCCTAAGAGCTATATCTAACTGTCTTGAATATATCTAGTGAATTGGCCTCCACTGCCTTCTGTGGCAGAAAATTCCACAGATTCACAACGTTTTTCCTCATCTCAGTCCTAAATAACCTACCCATTATTGTTAAAATGACTCCTGGATCTGGGCTCCCCCCACATCGGGATCATTTTTCCTGTCTCTAGCCTGTCCAATCCTTTAAGAATGTTATAAGTTTCTATAAGATCCCATCTCATCCTTCTAAATTCCAGTGAATATAAGCCCTGTCAATCCATTATTTCATCAAATGTCAGTCTCGCCATCAAGGGAATTCACCTGGTGAATGTACGCTGCACTCCCTCAATAGCAAGAAAGTCCTTCCTCAAATTAGGAGACCAAAACGGCACACAATACTCCAGGTGTGGTCTCACCCGGGCCCTGTACATCTGCAGTATGTTCTTCTCCTTGCTACTCAAATCCTCTTACAATGAAGGCCAACATGCCATTTGCTTTCTTCACCGCCTGCTGTACCTGCATGCTTACTTTCAGTGACTGGTGAACAAGGACACCCTGGTCTCGTTGCACCTCCCCTTTTCCAAATCTGACACCATCTAGATAATAATCTGCCTTCTTGTTCTTGCGAGCAAAATGGATAACCTCTCATTATCCACATTATTACTGCATCTAAGAAGAAGAAATTAAAATGTAGAATAAAACATAGGTTGAAAAATTATGCAAATATTCTATATCCATCTCATGATTGAATAGTTCACTGAAGGTGGCAGCACAAGTAGGGATGGTAAAGAAGGCATATGGTATGCTTGCCTTCATTGCTAAGTACATTGGATATAAGATTCAGGAAGTAATGGTGCAGCTCCACAGGACCATTACAGGTTGAATGTGGAGGCTTTGGAGAGGGTGCAGAGGAGGGTTATCAGAATGCTGCCTGGATTAGAGGGTTTCAGCTGCAGGGAGAGGCTGGATAGACGGAGCTTTCTTTGGAACATCAGAGGTTGAGAGGAGACTTGATAGTTTGCTTCCACCACCTCCCCTAGCAGGCAGACAGGCAGAGACAGGCAGAGTTGAGATTGCGCCTCCGCGGCCGTCAAAAATTGTGTGTCCCCCATCCCCTCCATGTTTTGATAGCGAGTTCCGCTCTTCGTGTCCTCCACCGCTGCTCCACTGCTCCGTGCCGCTGCAGGCCGCGTCTGATCTGTTCGCTCGTCCAGCGGCCCACTCCACCGACACATTGACCCACGAGCGCACCGTCCTCTCACCTCCCAAAATCGCACAGAACAAAAGCTTTTCACTGTACCTCGGTACACGTGACAATAAACTAAATTAAACCTACATCCAAACAAGAAGAATATTCCATTACGATCCTAACTCATGGGTTATAGAATCGGAGTTTTAGTTTGAAGAAACAAGGAACTGCAGATGCTGGTTTACCAAGGAAAGACACAAATGCTGGAGTAACTTAGTGGGTCAGGCAGCATCCCTGGAGAACATGGATAAGTGACGTTACGGGAGAGGAACTTCTTCAGTTACATAAAAAGCCAGACACAAGGAACTGCAGATGCTAGAATCTTACATAGAATACAAAGTGCTGGAGGAACTCACCTGCCCAGGTAGCATCTGTGAAGGGAATAGATAGACGATGCTTTGGTTCAGGACCCTTCTTATCACAATCGTATGAATTCACTTCACAACATACATTTAATTGTGTAAGATGTATATTTTCACCCTGAGGTTTTATATTCATTATTTACCCAAACTTTGAATTTCTGCTGCTTGAACTAGTCTTCTTCAAAGTTATAGCAGGTGTTAATTTTGATTTTCCAGAATTTTAAAGAAGGAACAGATACATTTTAAATAAGGAACAGATAAATTTCATATAAATAGAAAATGGGTGCAGGAGTAGGCCATTTGGCCCTTCGAGCCAGCACCACCTTCCGTTAGCCCTAACTCTCTTGAAAACATCCAGTGAGTTGGCCTCCACTGCCTTCTGTGGCAGAGAATTCCACAGATTCACAACTCTCAGGGTGAAGAAGTTTTTCCTCATCTCAGTCCTAAATGGCCTACCCCTTATTCTTAAACTGTAAACACAAATTTATGGTCAGAATATACATTACTAGACTAAGCGGGAACCGTTGGGTCCCAGCATCACACGGGAGGGCTGGTCCCCCAACGCAATGTTCCACCTCTCCACCAATTCCAATATTGGTGGCCAGTGGGGGGGGGGGGGGGGGGGGGGGTGCTTTCTGGAGCGCTAGTATGGGTGTAGTGGGTGGAAGGGAATGGTTTGCTGAGGGCTAGTATGGACATTGTAGGCAGAATGGATTCTTGGGTTGGCAGCTCAGCCACTCAAGCCAGTTGTGCTGGCAACTCACTCAATCACGGCTGGTGGGCTGGCAGTTGATTCACGGCTATTCCAAGGCCACCAAATTCAAGTGCAGTTTTATACCATTTCGAGCAGGGTGCAAGGCCACTAAAGACAGCGAGTCATGGCCTTTCCCTCCTCCATCTTGCAGAGACTGAGCCACGCCCACACTTCTGGGTATTATAGTCCCTCCCACCCTCCCACCAGAAGGGGCGTGGCCTTCATGGCGTGATTGAGTAGACATGTGTTCAGTGTTATTCACAGCTCAGCTTGAGAGACGTGACCTTCTCGCTCCCCCATGTTGCAGAGACTGACTGAGGCACTCAACACCTCCGGGTTTAGCAGTCTCTCCGGAAGGGGCATGGCCTTCAGGAGAGAGAATCTCACCGTTTTTTAAACACTAATAATTCTTTTATTTTTGATCAATGGGAAAAATCCTCTTGTCCTGCGAAGTGGAGGGGGACTGAGTAAGATGGCCATAAATCACAGCCGTAAGTGGCAGCGTTTCTTCTAAAATCAATATACAGAACACCAGGAAGTGGTCAAGACTTTTAGTAATATAGATAAGACACTGTGAATTACTGGGAACTTGTCAGAAAATTGGCACATGCCTAATAGGGTGGCACAGTGGTTCAGCTGGTAGAGCTGCTGCCTCATACGCCAGAGGCACCAGGTTCGATCCTGACCTTGTGTGCTGTCTGTACGGAATTTGTACATTCTCCCTGTGACAGTTTGGGTTTTCTACGGGTGCTCCTGTTTCCCCCACACATCCCAAAGATGTGTGGGTTTGTAGGTTAATTGGCCCTCTGTAAAATTGCCTCTGGTGTGTAGGAAGTCTAAATGAAAATGGGATAACTTAGAACTCGTGTGTACGGGTGATTGGTGGTTGGCCTGGATCCTGTGGGCCGAATGGCCTGTTTCCAAGCTGTATCTCTAAACTAAACTAAACTATTAAATATCAGTGGCTCATGTCGTAATCTTCATCGCTTGGCAAAATGTATGTGGTACTGAATCAACATCTGGTTTAACCCTCTCCTGATTTCCTTTACTAATGAAGCTAACGAAAAAGATAGGCAAAAAGTAAAGTAGGTTTCTACTTCCTCTGTCTACTTATTCATTAATCGTTAAGGTAATACTGTTCCCAGTATGCCTGGAATCCTGAGTTACTTGTACAAATGCATTTCTATTGCAAATAGTTTAGTTACCAGGGTAAGTCTGACGATGCTATGCCATGACTTGGATGTAAACAATGGTTGCTTACATGGGTTCAATTCACTTCTGGGCAATAAAATCTTCCAAAGTGAAACATTTTGCAAATATGTATATACAGACATGTTCAAATTGTTTGATTTAACACTGATTTTTCAGAAACCTATCAGAAGCTGTACTACTAAGTTTTGTTAGAGTACTCTTAGTTTCACTAACACTGTTTAAAGTGATTGTGGGCAGGACAGATTCACAAAGAATTCTTCATGAAAGACAGATAATAGCATATGTAATCCTTCTTCTGACCAAAAGGAACTTAAGAAGATCAAGGGGTGAACATTCTATTTAATAGAGATGAAGGATATATTTCTCCTTTCTTTCTTGCTTATAGCCTCAAGCCCAACAATACCAATTCACATCAATTTAATTTCGATCGGTCCAGTTTAAACCTGAATCACTCAGAACATTGTCCTTTCACCTCAGAGACCTGTGTTTGAACCTTTCCTGGGTAGACAGGGTGAAAACTCCCTCCTTTTGATGGCTGTTCAGGACAGCAGTGTTTGGGGTTGTCTAGTCTGATGCAGGTCCACAGCTTGAAACTTCCTTCAAATTCACCGATATTAGCCACCATTTCAGCATCTCACTCGGAGGGGGCATAAAAATCAGTTTGGAACATGGAAAGTCTTGCTTGTGCAGTAGGGGTTGCTATTCTGAGGTGAAAGGTCAGGTACTTGTCAGGGTAATGCTTTGCATTAATTTATCCCGCACTTCATTCGATGCGGCAAATGCTAAACGGTTCATTTCCAGCGTTGCCCTAATCAAGACAAATAAAGATAACAATAAATACGTCTTTTTATTACAGTTTGTAAGTTTATTTAATTTAATTTAGTTTAGCTTATTATTGTCACATGTACTGAGGTACAGTTTAGTTTAGTTTAGTTTCGAGATACAGTTTGGAAACAGGCCCTCCGGCCCACCGAAACCTCGCCGACGAGTGATCACTGCCCACTCACACTATCCTACACATACTAGGGACAATTTACAATTTTACCATGCAAAGTTGCCTACAAACCTGTACGCCTTTGGAGGAAGAAACCAGAGCCACTGGTGAAAGCCCATGCGGTCATGGGGAGAACGTACAAACTCAGTACAGAAAGCACCCGTTGTCAGGATCGAACCCGGGTCCCCAGCATTGTAAGGCAGCAACTCTACAGCTGTGCCACCATGCTGCCCTTGAAAAGTGTATTTGTTGTGCACTATGCAGTCAGCGAAATGACTATAGATGATTACAATCAAGCCACTCATAGTGTAAAGATACAGGATAAAATGAATAAATTTTGTGCAAGAAACAGTCAAGTAAATTCCGATTAAAGATAGTTCAAACGTCTCCATTGAGGTAGATGGAAGGTCAGGATGTATCAAATTAGCATTTCTTCCTTTCAGTGAACTAATTATTTTTGTTCAAATCACTATTATATATAAAGAAAAGATTTTTTAAACTGCACTAAGGGTAAATGATGTACTCATTAAACAGGTTTTATTTACTTTGTTATTAAAATCTGCATTTTGTCATTGTACCATTTACAAAGGTTGCTCAGGGGGCTGAGGATATTAAATATATTAACATTTTAAACAAAACAAATTGTTATGATTCCCTGATATACAATACAATGAAGCTATTATTGCATTACAAGTAGGATGAGAATACAATATGACTGTCACAAAATGACAATTATCACAAACTCACAAATTGTCACAATATGACAATCACAAAAGTATTCATGGATATCTTTAACTTCTCCCTACTCCATTCTGAGGTTCCCATCTGCTTTCTGAAGACCTCTATCATCCCGGTGCCAAAGAAAAGTAAGGTAGCGTGCCTTAATGACTAGATGTACAAAGGACCTGCAGATGCTGGTTTATACTGAAGATAGACACAAAATGTTGGTGTAACTCAATGGGTCAGGCAGCTTACCTGGAGAAAATGAATAGGGTCGGGTTTCGGGTTGAAACCCATCTTCAGACTGAAAGTCAAGGGACAGGGAAACTAGAGGTATGAAATGGTTCAGAACCGGCACCGATGACCAACGAAATGTGGAGCCCACAATGGTCCATTGTTGGCTGTGGAAGAGGTGATAACGAAGGGATATGTGGATGTAAACAGTGGAACTAGCAGGACGACTAGGGTGGGGGGGGGGGGGGGGGGGGGGGGGGGGGGGGGGTTGAGAGATAGGGAATGTAAGGGTTACTTGAAAATAGAGAAATAAATATCCTTAATGATTGTCATTCAGGCACTGACATCTGCCATCTTGGGGTGCGTTGAGAGATTAGTGATGGCGCACATTAACTCCAGCCTCCCAGCCAACCTCTATCCACTGCAGTTTGCTTATCGCCGCAACAACCCCATTCTCCTGCTTTCTCCCCATAACCTCTAATGACGAACCCTTACTAATGAAGAATCTGTCAATCTCCACCTTTGAAATATCCATTTTTGGCATCCACAGCCTTCTGTGGCAATGAATTCCACTGATTCACCACCCCGTTACTAAAGAAATTCCTCGTCATCTCCTTTCTTAAGGTACGTCCTTTTATTCTGTGGCTGGTGGAGACATCCAGGCCTTTCACTATTGGTTACATTTCAATGAAGTCTTCCCCTCATCCTTCTAAACTCTTATCACTGGAACATCTAGATAACAAGGCCACACATCAGATTCCTATTTATTGACTATAGCTCTGCTTTCAACACCATAATCTCAACCAAACTCATCTCTAACCTCCACGACTCAGGAGTCAGCAATGCACTCTGCAACTGGATCCTCAAAAACCTGACCCACAGTCCACAATCATCCTCCATGATAATTCTCTACACCAGGGCCCTGCAAGGATGCATTTTCAGCCCATTACAGCTATTACAATCCCTCTACACTCACAACTGTACAGTCAAATTCTGTTCTAGCTCCATCCACAAGTCTGCAGAAATAGTTGAGTTTAGTTTAGTTAAGAAATACAGCATAAAAACAGGCCCTTTGTCAATCGAGTCGACGCCGACCAATGATCACCCACAGGGGCGGAAAACGCGGGGGGGGGGCAGAGGGGACGCGTTCCCCCATGTTTTGAGAGGTGGGGGACATCCCCCCCAAGTTTTTGTGATCCCGATTTTAAAATCTCCGTTTTATCGCTGGATTGAGCCTCCGAAGCCTCGCGCGTGTGCGTGAGTGTGCGCTTGCGCGCGTGGCCGCCAAAAAATTGTGTCCCTCGTCCCCTCCATGTTTTGATAGTGAGTTCCGCTCTTGATCACCCGTATACCAGTTCTATGTTATCCCAGTTTCACATCCTACTCACTTAGGGCAATTTACAGAAGCCAATTGATCTACAAACCTGCATGTCTTTGGAAAACAGGAGCACCCAGGGAAACCCACGCGATCACAGGGAGAACGTATAAACTTCATACTGACAGCACCCGTAGTCAGGATTGAACCTGGGTTTCTGGTGTTGTGAGGCAGCAACTCTACCACTCTGTCACTGTGCCTCCCTTATGCCACTGGATTTTAGAGATACAGCATGGAAACAGGCCCTTTGGCCCACTAAGTCCACACTGACCATCGATCACCCGATCACCCATGTTATGAATTTTTGAAATAAAAAATCTCTGTCAGAATCCATGAAGATTCACACAGAGGCAGCCACAGCGATCAGAGGCAGACCTGAAGATATCTGGGCAGATTAATTAGAGATAGAGCCATTGAGATGTGCAGCTCAGGAATGGGCCCTTTAACCTGTCACATCTGTGCCAAATCATTTTGGCCATCTAGGCTAATCCCTTTTACCCGCGTTAGGATGTTTCCTTCTGTGCCTGGTCTATTGAAGTATCTGTCCAAATGCAGATGTTAGCAAACGAGATTTCTGTGCAGAATTTCTTGGTAGGTTTTAGCAATGGAAATATCATTGGGCAGAAGGAATGCCTCCTTGAAAATAGGTCTCTGTACACAGATTTCATCAAATCCTCACTATACTTGCTGCCTTAGAGCGCCAAAGACCCGGGCTTGATTCAGACTATGGATGCTGTCCATACAGAGTTTGTATGTCTCCCTGTGAATGCATGTGTTATCTCTGGGTGCTCCGGTTTCCTCCCACAATTCAAAGACCACCAGATTTGTTGGTTGATTGGTTTAGGTAAAATTGTAAATTGTCCCTAGCATGTAGGATAGTGTTAGTGTACACGGATCACTGGTCAGTGTGTACTCGGTAGGCTGATGGACCTGGTTCTGCTCTGTATCTCTAAACTAAACTAAACTAAAGGGCCGAATGGCCTACTCCTGCAGCTATTTTCTAAACTAAGCTATATATCTGGTCTACAAAAGGACACAATGTGCTGGAGTAAATCAGCAGGCCAGGCAAAATCTCTGGAGGACATGGATAGGTGACGTTTCAGGTCAAAACCTTTCTTCATATATTTCTGCTAATATCTGGTCCATTTGTTCTTGATTAACTATTTTGTTAAAAACAAGTAAACCTATTTTAATCTGCTTAAATGATGCCTAGATGAGGGGTATCATCTACAAGGAGAGGGTGGACAGACTTGGACTGGAGCTTGAGGGGAGACCTGATAGACGTATATGAGAGACATTTGGCATTTGGACAGGTAGATGGATAGGAAAGGTTTACAGAGATATGGATGGGCAGGTGGTGGAAATGACTATCTGAATGAGAGACATGTGACAGTAGACGGTGAGCAGTTCTGCGATCAGAACCTTTCTGTACCTGCAAAAGGACTGCCAATGGGGCTGGTGCCAATGACGTAGACCCCTGTGAAGCCTGTCGACAAATCCCCTGTGAGTAGAAGGAGCATACTTGCACTGACCACTGCAGGCTTGTCATGAGAAGTTGCAGCAATGAACAAATCATACTGTCGCTCAAAGGTACGTCACCGCTGTCTGATTCTGCTATCGAAAACAAGTGGGTCAGGTTTTCTGAAACCTTCAGCCATGTCTGAGACTATGAACAGCCTTGTAAATAACAGCCAAAGTCAAACCGAAATCCCACTTCTGACACCATGTGCAATGTAATTATGATACAGAGTAATTATATATCATAACAAGTACTTTAATACAAGTACATACAGAGACCATTGAGATGAGTACTGTAGGCTCCGAATCGTAAGTTAAAACTAAAAACACAACATGGCTGCCCGCATGCACGAGGTAGCGGTGGTGTGGGAAACCTGACATGGGTAATGGATCAAGTCATCAGCAGCAAACCAGACACGGATCAAATCAGCAATACTGTTTGATCAACAGGTGGGACTCTTCTACTTCTTCTTCTTGCGTACGGTGTGCACAGCCTAAAGTTGTAGGACAATTTGTTCTATTTGATCTTATTTAATTGTGCACACCGGGTTGATTGCATTTGTCGAAACAGGGCGGACCACGTGAAGGTTGCAATCTCCCACCCCAGATGGGACTCGAGAAAATGGGGCATCTTGATCGTTACGGGCGTTGTGCCAAAATCTATTTCCATGCTGATATAGATAGGGTAGACAGTTATATCCTTTATTCCAGGGTGGAGATGTTAAAGTCTCGAGGGCATAGCTTTAAGGTGAGAGGGCCATAGTTTAAAGGAGACGATCAGAGCAAGGTTTTTACACAGAGGGTGATGAGTGCCTGGAACATGTTGCCAGGAGTAGCGGTGGGGAGGATAGTGGTGTTTATGAGGCTTTTAGCTGGGAACTTAGATATGCAGGGAGTGGAGGGATATGGATCATATGCGGGTAAAGGAGATTAGTTTAATTTAGCATCATGTTTGGCACAGACATTGTGGGCCGAAGAGCCTGTTTCTGTGCTGTATTGTTCTACAAATGTATTCACCAGATTACTATTCTGCGACCTGGGCTACACCCCTCTAATTCTCTCTGTATTTACAATTCTGAGGGAACATTAATTTAAAAAAATCATTAAAGCTTTTAAATCCAACTTAAAAATACAGAATATGTGAAATACCAATTAATTATGCAAATTTTGTTAGTGGTCATTATGTGTTTGTGACAGCTATTAATGCAGTCTGCAGCATTCTCTGATTTATTTTGTATAATTAACAGAAGACACAGTGCTGAATGCATACACATTTTCCTGGCTTAGTTCTTATTCTTCAACAGCGTGTTTACAAATGTTCCTCTTGATGTACAATATCTTTCTGGAGTGTTAGAAAATAGAACAGTACAGAAGATAGACACAAAGTTCTGAAGCAACTCAATGGGTAGGGCAGCATCTTTTGAGAGAAAGGATGGGTGGCGTTTTGGGTCGGTACCCCTCTTCAGATTGAAAGTAGGGGGGGGGGGGGTTGGGGTGGTGAAGGGCTGGAGGCAAGAAAAGACCAGGTCTAATCAGGGCCAGCCATGAATGACCTCAGGCCCCTACTTTCAGTCAGAAGAAGGATCCTGACCCGAAACGTTACCCATCCTTTTTTTCCAGAGATGTCGCCTGACCTTACTCCAGAGTTACTCCAGAACTTTGTGTCTATCTTTGCTATAAACCAGCATCTGCAGTTCTATGTTTCCACATTCTATAGAACAGTACAGCACAGGAACAACGTCCGTGCTGGAAATGATGCCAAGACAAATTCTTACCTGCCTGCACATAATCCATATCCCTCCTTCCCTACCAATCACGTGAGGCTCACCAGTGTCACCAGAAGAGAAGTAAAGATAATCCAGATAGTTATACTTTACTTCCCTTCTTAAACAAAGGAGTATTGTACTGTTATTTCTTCCTACAGAGCAATATATGGGATATAATTTAATCTGATTGTTCCTGACATTCTCCGTGACATAATCATAATCATAATCATAATCCTACTTTATTAGACAAGTATGTTTGCAACATATGAAGAATTTGATTTGCCAGACAGTCATACCAATAAAAAGCAACAGAACACACAAAATACATTTTAACATAAACATCCACCACAGTGACTCCTCCACATTCCTCACTGTGATGGAAGGCGAAAAAAAGTTAAACCTCTTCCCTTCTTAGTTCTGGAGTGAGAGATATAGTTGTAGAGTCATGCAGAATGGAATCAGGCCCTTTGGCCCAACTCCTCCATGCCGATCAAGATGTCCAATCTAAGTTACTCCCATTTGCCAGCGTTTGACCTATATCCTGTTACACCTTTCCTACCCATGTACCTGTTCAAATGTCTTTTAAATGGTGTTATAGCACCTGCCTCAACTACCTCCTATGGTAGCTTGTTCCCTAAACCCACCACCCTCTGTGCGATAGAATAACAGACAGGTCGACAAATCATGGAAAGATGTAAAAATAATCTTCCGAAAGCTCAGGCCCTTGAGTCCTGGCAACACCTCGTAAATGTTCTCTGCACCCTTTCCAGCTGAACAACATGAATGTTAATTTTACTGCATATATGAAAGATAGCACTGTCACATTTAGTTTTTTAAACAGGTCCTTCGGCCCACTTAGTCCATGCTGACAATCGATCACTCGTTCACACTAGTTTTATGTTATCCCACTTTCTCATCCACTCCCTGCACACTGGAGGCAGTTTATACTACAATCAGTTAACCTACAAACATGCACGTCTTTGAGACGTGCGAGGAAACCGGTGCACCTGGAGGAAACCCACGTGGTCACAGGGAGAGCATGCAAACACCACACACAGACAGCACCTGAGGTCAGGATTGAACCCTGGTCTATGACGCCATGAGTCAGCAGCTCCACCAGCTGCTCCAATGTGTGCCGTCTTAAAAATATTCTGTAACTATATTTCTAAAAGGACGTACATTTGGAAAGGAGATGAGGAAGAATTTATTTAGTCAGCGGGTGCTGATTCTGTGCAATTCATTGCCACAGAAGACGGTGTAGGCCGTCAATGGATTTTTTAAGGTGGAGATTGACAGATTCTTGATTGTTACAGGATAAGGCAGGAGAATGGGGTTGAGGGAAAGATGGATTAACCATGGCGGAGAAGACTTGATGGGCCGAATGGCCTAATTCTGATCTTGTAACTTTTCAACTAAAATCTAACTGAAATTTATTAAATGTAGATTTCATTTATGAAAATTAATGTAGGATATTCTATATTAAATCAAAGTAATCAAGCAGCAATAATGCAAAATGTGAGCATTTCACACATACTTTGATACTGAGTCTGTTGGTTCTCAAGCTCTGGGAATAAATAAATCAAGGCACAGTGAATGGAAGGGGTAATGTCATTAATATGTTATGAAATGCGTACTTCTGCAATCAATCATTGCAAAACGACTAAGAAGCCATTCCATACCTAATATATTTTCATGCCTGTCTTCATTTACATCATTTAGTTCTTACACTCGTTTCCAATTAAAGCAAGTTCCCACCAGCAATAGCTCAACAAGTCAAAAAACCCCACCACCTCTTTCATTATATCACCCTTTCTTCGTCTTAATTACTATTGAAGTCCTGGATTATT
This sequence comes from Leucoraja erinaceus, assembly GCF_028641065.1. Taxonomy (NCBI): domain Eukaryota; kingdom Metazoa; phylum Chordata; class Chondrichthyes; order Rajiformes; family Rajidae; genus Leucoraja; species Leucoraja erinaceus. Next base: position 46,708,980 of record NC_073382.1, on the reverse strand, counting down.
AAATTAGTTTTTCTAGCTCAATCTGAGATCTGGGGGAAATTATCTAAAAATCATGAAATCAATTCCCTTACGCTCTTTTAATCTTTTATTTTTTTTGTTTCGGAGAGGGATGGGCGAACAAGGGCAGGCCGCTCCAAAGTGTGTGCCACTAGACCGTTCGACAGCCTTCTATTGCTTTTGTGGAGCATCTGGGTCAATTTCCTTCCAAGTAAATCAAATGCAAATAAAAATTCCAGCAGTTTTTCAGCTGCAGGGTGCCGAACTGATTACCATAACAGAAGCTCCAAGCTAAGGCCTGACCCTGTATACTTCCCCTCAATCTCATTAAGTTGTAACTCTACCATGGCCGCATTCATGATGTTTATTGATGTTGAATAGGCGTCTTTATCCAAAACTAGCTAAATTCACAATCAGAACTTACTTGGATACCTTGCTGGCTGTGTGTCTGCCTGGAAGTAAAACTACATTCACTGTTAAAGTGAGGATTCTGAGACACACATTATTTAGTAGAAGTGCCCACATCTAAATTATTTTACCCCATTCATTCTCTATTATTTTGCAACTGATCTTTGCATATTATTTTTTTTACATGCATAAAAAATATATGTAATAATAGACACTAGGAAAATAATAGGAAGTGACTAAATAAATGCATTGTAAAGTGGGATTCAGATGACTTCAGAATGCGTTAGACCATTTTATATATAGCCTTTGAAAACTGCTACTGCGTTCCAGCTTATGTTGTAGAATGATGGAATGTACAGGCCTTTCCTTCTCGCTGGTTAGGCACTATTCCAGCTACATTGCAGAGAGTTGTGGATGCAGCCCAGATAATCACACAAAGCAACCTTCCTTCCATTGACTCCATCTACACCTCATGCTGCCTCAACCAGGCCCCAGCATAATCAAGGACCAGTCCCACGCCGACCACTCCTCTTTTCCCCTCTCGCACCAGACGAGAGGTACAGATATTTGAAAACACATACCTTCAGATTCAGGGACAGTTTCTTCCCAGATGTAGCAGCAACTGAACCATCCTTTCACCAGCTGGAGATTTGTCCTGACCTCCCATCTACCTCATTGGAGACCTTCAAACCATCTTTAATCAGACTTTACTGGACTTGATCTGGCACTGAATGCTATACCCTTTATCCTGTGTCTGGACACTGTGGACTGTTTCATTTTAGTTTTGTATAATCTTTTTGCTGACTGGATATCATACAGCAAAAAACTTGTCACTACCTCAGTGCATATGACCATAATAATAAACTAAACTAAACTAAACAGTTCACAGATCTTTTTTCCAATTCTGTTTAGAGGTATTAGATGACAGGATTTGTGATTGCACAAAGTTACTTAGGGATGTCCAAGTCCCACCTGATGATAAAGTCTTTCTCGTTGGACTCATGTAGAAACAAGGAATTGCAGATGCTGGTTCACACAAAGTGTTGGAGTAACTCAATGGGTCAGGCAGCATCTCAGGAGAACATGGATAGTGATGGGTTGAATCTCATCAGTCTGAAAAAGGGTTCCAAAAAAGCTAAATGAAGAAGCAAGGAACTGCAGATGCTGGTTTATACCAAAGATAGACACAAAGTGTTGGAGTAACTCAGCTGTTCAGGCATCCTTTTCTGGAGAAAAAGAATAGGCCACATTTAGGGTTGCGACTCTTCTTCAGACTCAAAATGCCCTCAATCCATGTTCACTAGAGAGGCGGCCTGAATCGCTGAGTATTTTTAGAGATTCAGCGTGGAAACGGGATGTTTGGTCCACCGGGTCCGCGCTGACCAGTGATCTCCTGTACACTAGTTCTATCTCACACGCTAGGGATAATTTTACAGAACCCAATTAACCTGCAAACCTGCATGTCTTTGGGGTGTGGGAGGAAACTGGAGCACCCAGGGAAAACCCACACGGTCACTGGTTTAAACTGAAGTGATGTGAACTTTGATCGCATGCTCCTTCCTCCCAACAGAAACAACTTTTCACTCTTCACACGTTATAAACTTTCCAGGTCTCGCACACCTTCTCTAAATATAAACACTCAAACGCCATGCTGTTGTCCACAGCGCCTCAAAAATGGTTAGATCTGTCAAGTAGCCATTTAGCCTGTTTCCCTCTTTACCTCAAAATCCAACTTCCATTTCCTTTGGAGTCCCTATTTCCATTCTCCCAGTCTCTTTCCCAGGATTTGAGTATAAGAGCAGGAAGGTTCTACTGCAGTTGTACAGGGTCTTGGTGAGACCACACCTGGAGTATTGCGTACAGTTTTGGTCTCCTAATCTGAGGAAAGACATTCTTGCCATAGAGGGAGTACAGAGAAGGTTCACCAGACTGATTCCTGGGATGGCAGGACTTTCATATGAAGAAAGACTGGATAGATTTGGCTTGTACTCGCTAGAATTTAGAAGATTGAGGGGGGATCTTATAGAAACTTACAAAATTCTTAAGGGGTTGGACAGGCTAGATGCAAGAAGATTATTCCCGGTGTTGGGGAAGTCCAGAACTAGGGGTCACAGTTTAAGGATAAGAGGGAAGTCTTTTAGGACCGAGAAGGGGACGTGACTTGAGAATTAAGGGACAGACGTTTAGGGGTAACATGAGGGGGAACTTCTTTACTCAGAGAGTGGTGGCTGTGTGGAATAAGCTTCCAGTGAAGGTGGTGGAGGCAGGTTCGTTTTTATCATTTAAAAATAAATTGGATAGTTATATGGACGGGAAAGGAATGGAGGGTTATGGTCTGAGCGCAGGTAGATGGGACTAGGGGAGGATACGTGTTCGGCATGGACTAGAAGGGTCGAGATGGCCTGTTTCCGTGGTGTAATTGTTATATGGTTATATATATATGAGATGAGAAAATCATTTTTTACACAGAGAGTGGTGAATTTGGGGAATTCTCTGCCACAGAAGGTAGTTGAAGCCAGTTCATTGGCTATATTTAAGAGGGAGTTAGATGTGGCCCTTGTGGCTAAAGGGATCAGGGGGTATGGAGAGAAGGCAGGTACAGGATACTGAGTTGGATGATCAGCCATGATCATATTGAATGGTGGTGCAGGCTCGAAGGGCCGAATAGCCTACTCCTGCACCTATTTTCTATGTTTCTATAGACATAGATTTGTTTCTATGTTTCTTTCACATGTACAAACTTTGTTTTTTTTTAAATAATAAACCAATACCAATACCCAAAGCCCTATGTAAACAATAGAGGAAGAACATCACCTCACTAATCACCCACTTACCCTCCCCATGGTCCACATCTTTCCTCATCTGTGGAGCATCCTACAGTTCACACATTGACTGTGTCAGCCACTGCATCTCAATCCCGATGGACCTACTGCCAAAGTGAAAGGTTTTGACCTGGAGGATGTAGTTGAGGCATGTTGGGCAAGTTGGTCCCAACGGTCTGTTTCTGGACTGATTGACTCTATAAGGAGGTAGTTGAAACATGTACTATCACAAAGATTAAGAAACATTTGGACAGGTACATGGATAGGATATGTTTAGAGCAGTGGTTCCCAACGTGGGGCGTACGCCCCACAGGGGGGCAATTTGATTTTTAAGGGGGGCAATTGAGCGCGACTGAGGAGGTCTGGGTCCAAATTTTCGATTTTTATTTTTTAGGATTTTCCATCAGGTAAACATATGTAGTTTATGTTTCAGATGTTATTTTGAGTAAATAATTTTTTTGGGGTAAAAAAGGTCTTTATTGTGTAGTTATTACAACCAAGGTATTGGCGTTTTAAGCTTCTTCAGCTGAAACGGAGTTCACTTTTTAAATGATAAGAATTATATATCACCACATGGGGGGGGGGGGGGCATCAGGATTTTAGAGGTGATTAGGTGGGGCATGGCCAAAAAAAAGGTTGGGAACCACTGGTTTAGAGGGATATGGGCCAAACATGGGCAGGTGGGACTAACTTACAATTAACCTCCAAACCTGCACATTTTTGGGATCTGGTCGGAAACCGGAGAATCTGGAGGAAACCCACGCAGCCATGGGGAGACCGTGCAAACTCCGCACAGATAGCATCCAAATTCAGTATTGAGCCTGGTTCACCGGGGCTGTAAAGCAGCAACTCTACCAACTGCGCCACCGTGCCAATCAATGATGTAAGACCATACTCTATAAATTCATTTTCACTAATACATTTTAATGCAAGTTTTTATATAGATTTTGAATTGGAAATCAGACAACCAGAACAGCCAAAACAAATTAAAGACGAGTTTGTGAAGATACTACGTAAAAACATAGCAGCTGTCAATTGTGCAGAAGCAATGTGGGATTAGTAACAGTAAGCCACAATTTCACAATTTTTTTTTGTTTTTCACTTCACAAAATAAAAATAACAGTTCACTGGGAATCTGTTGATGAGTTCTTTGGTCACTCAATTACATTAGTAAGGGGAAACATAATACTAAGCATTAGATTAAATTGATTACCTTCTGCGACCCAACCAACATAGATTTGTACAGAATGATCAGTTCAGCAATTATATGCTTTACTTTTTCTCAGCGCTGTTAATTCATTGATGGAGTATTTAACAAAATTATGAGTAATTATTCATCTAAATATAGGAACCGGTAAATTAAGGGCTCTTTCAGTGCACAGTTTTGGAGAGAAAAGCTTATCGCTTGTAACAGCTACTTTGCATGTTTATGTTAATACTAACTCTTTGATAGGTTAATAAATCCTTAATCCTTTGTTTTCAAGGCTCAGATATACCATTCTTCAACTCAACACATAATTGTTGCTTAATTTTTTAATTATTCCTTAACCTGATTATTCCTTGGACGATACAGTAGTACAGTGATAGAGTTTCTGACTCGCCGCACCAGGGAACCAGGTTCGATCCTGACTTTGTCTACTCTCTGTACGGAGTTTGTATGCGCTCTCTTTGACTGCATGGGTTTTTTCCGGATGCTCCGATTTCCTCCCACATTTCAAAGACATGCTGGTTTGTAGGTTAATTCTATAAATTGTTCCTGATGTGTTGGATAGAATTAGCATACGAGTGATCGCTGGTCGGCATGGACTCAAGGGCCAAAGAACCAGTCTCCCGACTGTAATTTTAAACTAAACTGATTAGTTTCTTTATCAGCTTTCTTTAACAGCTTTAAAAAACACTCTTGTGTGAATGTGAATGTACTAATTTTGTTCAACACTATAGAACTAACACATACAGGTTTGTAGGGTTAATTGGCTTTGGTAAAATTGTAAATTGTCCCTAGTGTGTGAAGGATAGTCTTAGTGTGTGGGGATCGCAGGTCGGCGCGTACTCGGTGGGCCAAAGGAGCCTGTTTCCGAGCTGTATCTCTAAATGAAAATGAACCACCTAACTTTTTTGATGTGTTGACTTAATATTTTAGTTATTTAAAATTAAATATTTTGAAATTATATAAAATTAATTTCAAATTAAATTATCTTTAAATTAATATATATAATTTTGATATAACAGATTCTCTTCACTTCTAATTGTCAGTATCTGTATTGTGGTGATACATGCCATTCAAAACTGGTTCTAGATGTGTAACAGATTCAACAAAGGACACAAAGTGTTGGAGTAACTCAGCAGGTCAAGCAGCATCTCTGGAGAGCATGGATAGGTGACATTGTTGGTTGGGACCCTACTTTGAGCTCTATCGCGGGGTGCAGGCTTAACATCGGAGCTGATCCCTTGCCTGGGATCAGTCCCACCGTGGCCACTGTGGACTTTGCCATCAAGCTTGCAGTCGGGAGAGCCTAGTCGGGAAGCTCCAACGTCGCGGAAGGTTCGACCAGCCCCGACGTGAGGTTCGATCGCCCAGCACGGGGGAGCTGACATCCCCCCGATGCGGGAGCTGATCGCCTCGACGCGGAGGGCCAAAACCCCGTCGGCTACGAGAGTCAAGAATGTCCCGTCAAAGGGGGCTCGAGGCCCACGACTGAGGAAGGACTAAGGGAAGGACTTGAACTTTATTTTGCCTTCCATCACAGTGAGGAATATGCAGGAGTCACTGTGGTGGATGTTCATGTTAAAATGTGTTTTTGAGTGATCTGTTGCTTTTAATTGTATGATTGACCAGGCCAATGAAATTCCTCATATGTTGCAAAAGATACTTGGCGAATTAAATGTGATTCTGATTCTGATTCTTCAGACAAACCTGAGCTGACATCATCTACCCACATTCACCACGTATTCTGCCTAACCCATCTGAGTTACTCCAACACTTTGTGTCCTTTTTTCCTTGTTTGTACAAATGAAACTATTGCATAATTGCAGTGCTCCTCATAGTTTCATAAATAATTGTGATCAATTAAAAAAGCTTCATAAAATTTGTTTTGTTGTTGATTTTCATAGTTGTAGTCATAGAACCATACAGCACGTACACAATCCCTTCAGCCCATCGTGTCCATGCCAACCAAGATGGCCCATCGACGCTAATCGCATTTGGCTGTGTTTGGCCTTTATGCCTCAAAGGCATGCAAGTGTCAAAGTACAGGGAGAAGGCAGGAGAATGGGGTTCCGGTTTCCTCCCACATCCCTAAGACGTGCAGGTTCACAAGTTCATTGGCTTCTGTAAAATTGCCCCTAGTGTGCAGGGCCGGTTTCGGAATATGTATCATAGAAACATAGAAACATAGAAAATAGGTGCAGGAGTAGGCCATTCGGTCTTTCAAGCCTACACCGCCATTCAATACGATCATGGCTGATCATCCAACTCAGTATCTCGGTCCTAAAAGACTTCCCCCTTATCCTTAAACTGTGATCCCCTAGTTCTGGACTTCCCCAACATCGGGAACAATCTTCCTGCATCTAGCCTGTCCAACCCCTTAAGCATTTTGTAAGCTTCAATAAGATTCCCCCTCAATCTTCTAAATTCTAGCGAGTACAAGCTGAGTTTATCCAGTCTTTCTTCATATGAAAGTCCTGCCATCCCAGGAATCAGTCTGGTGAACCTTCTCTGTACTCCATTTATGGCAAGAATGTCTTTCCTCAGATTAGGAGACCAAAACTGTACACAATACTTCAGGTGTGGTCTCACCAAGGCCCTGTACAACTGCAGTAGAACCTCCCTGCTCCTATACTCAAATCCTTTTGCTATGAATGCTAACATACCATTCGCTTTCTTAACTGCCTGCTGCACCTGCATGCCTACTTTCAATGACTGGTGTACCATGACACCCAGGTCTCGTTGCATCTCCCCTTTTCCAAATTGGCCACCATTCAGATAATAGTCTACTTTCCTGTTCTTGCCACCAAAGTGGATAACCTCACATTTATCCACATTATACTGCATCTGCCATGCATTTGCCCACTCATCCAACCTATCCAAGTCACCTTGCAGCCTCCTAGCATCCTCCTCACGGCTAACACTGCCCCCCAGCTTGTGTCATCCGCAAACTTGGAGATGTTGCATTCAATTCCCTCATCCAAATCATAATATATATTGTAAATAGCTGGGGTCCCAGAACTGAGCCTTGCGGTACCCCACTAGTCACTGCCTGCCATTGTGAAAAGGACCCGTTTACTCCTACTCTTTGCTTCCTGTCTGCCAGCCAGTTCTCTATCCACATCAATACCGAACCCCCAATACCGTGTGCTTTAAGCTTGCATACTAATCTCTTATGTGGGACCTTGTCGAAAGCCTTCTGAAAGTCCAGATATAACACATCCACTGGTTCTCCCTTATCCCTACGAGTTACATCCTCGAAAAATTCTCTAACATTCGTCAGACATGATCTACCCTTCATAAATCCATGCTGACTTTGTCCAATGATTTCACCACTTTCCAAATGTGCTGCTATCATCTTTAATAACTGATTCTAGCATTTTCCCCACTACCGATGTTAGACTAACTGGTCTGTAATTCCCCTTTTTCTCTCTCCCTCCCTTTTAATAAAATGGGGTTACATTAGCTACCCTCCAATCCTCAGGAACTACTCCAGAATCTAAAGAGTTTTGAAAAATTATCACTAATGCATCCACTATTTCTGGGGCTACTTCCTTAAGTACTCTGGGATGCAGCCTATCTGGCCCTGGGGATTTATCGGCCTTTAATCCATTCAATTTCCCTAACACCACTTCCCGACTAACCTGGATTTCACTCAGTTCCTCCATCTCATTTGACCCCCGGTCCCCTTCTATTTCCGGCAGACTATTTATGTCTTCCTTAGTCAAGACAGAACCAAAGTAGTTATTCAATTGGTCTGCAATGTCCTTGTACCCCATGATCAATTCACCTGTTTCTGACTGCAAGGGACCTACATTTGTTTTAACTAATCTTTTTCTCTTCACATCTCTATAAAATCTTTTGCAGTCAGTTTTTAAGTTCCCTGCCAGTTTTCTTTCATAATCTATTTTCCATTTCCCAATTAAGCCCTTTTTCCTCCTCTGCTGGACTCTGAATTTATCCCAGTCCTCTGGTAGGCTGCTTTTTTGGGCTAATTTGTATGCTTCATCTTTTGTTTTGATACTATCCCTGATTTCCCTTGTTATCCACGGATGCACTACCTTCCCTGATTTATTCTTTTGCAAAACTGGGATGAACAATTGTTGTAGTTCATCCATGCAGTCTTTAAATGCCATTGCATATCCACCGTCAACCCTTTAAGAATCAATTGCCAGTCTATCTTGGCCAATTCACGTCTCATACCCTCAAAGTTACCTTTCTTTAAGTTCAGAACTCTTGTTTCTGAATTAACAATGTCACTCTCCATCCTAATGAAGAACTCAACCATATTATGGTCACTCTTGCCCAAGGGGCCACACACAACAAGACTGCTAACTAATCCTTCCTCATTACTCAATACTCAGTCTAGAATACCTGCTCTCTCATTGGTTCCTCTACATGTTGGTTTTGAAAACTATCCCGCATACATTCCGAGAAATTCTCTTCCTCAGCACCCCTGCCAATTTGATTCGCCCAATCTATATGTAGATTGAAGTCACCCATTATAACTGTTTTACCTTTGTTGCACGCATTTCTAGTTTCCTGTTTGATGCCATCCCCAACTCCACTACTACTGTTAGGTGGCCTGTACACAACTCCCACTAGCGTTATCTGCCCCTTAGTGTTTCACAGATCTAGCCATATTGATTCCACATCTTCCAAGCTAATGTCCTTCTTTTCTATTGCGTTAATCTCCTCTCTAAACTGGCAATGCTACCCCACCTCCTTTCCCTTTCTGTCTATCACTCCTGAATATTGAATATCCCTGGATGTTGAGCTCCCAGCCTTGGTCACCCTGGAGCCAAGTCTCCATGATTCCAACTATATCATATTCATTAATAACTATCTGCACATTCAACATCCACCTTATTACGAATGCTCCTTGCATTGAGACACAAAGCCTTCAGGCTTGTTTTTACAACGCTCTTATCCCTTATACAATTATGTTGAAAAGTGGCCCTATTTGATTTTTGCCCTGGATTTGTCTGCCTGCCACTTTTACTTTTCACCTTGCTACCTATTGCTTCTACCCTCATTTTACACCCCTCTGCCTCTCTGCTCATGCTCCCATCCCCCTGCCACATTAGTTTAAATCCTAAACTCAACTGTAAACTAAACTAAATTAAACCAAATAATATCACCTGCTTTTCCTGAGTCACAGTGATTTAGAATTATAGAATTATACAGCACGAAACAGGCCCTTCGGCCCAACTTGCCCATACCGAGCAAGATGCCCCATCTATGCTAGTCCCATCTGCTCATGTTTGACCCATATCCCTCTAAATCTTTCCTATCCATGTACTTGCCCAAATGCCTATTAAATGTTACTATGGTACCTGCTCAAATGCCTCCTCTGGCATCAAGGGAAGACCTCAGGCCAAGGGCAGCACAGTGGGGCAGAGGTAGAGTTGCTGCCTCACAGAGCCAGAGACCCGGGTACAATCCTGAATGTCTGTACAGAGTTTGTACGTTCTCCCTGTGACTGCGTGGGTTTTCTCCGGGTGCTCTGGTTTCCTCCCACACTCCAAAGATGTGCAGGTTTGTAGGTTAATTGCCTTCTGTAAATTGAGTCTAGTGTGTAGGATAGAACAAGTATATGGGTTATCATGGTCGGCGTGGACAGTGGGCCAAAGGGCCAGTTTTCATGCTATATCTCTAAACTGAACTAATTGCTTACTGTGATTTCACTCCTTTTGCTCATTTCACTCCTGCATCGGGAAGAGGATATAGGAGCCTGAAAAATGTCCAGGTTCAGGAGCAGTTTTTTCATTACAACCACCAGGCTATTAAATAGTACAACTTCCAAATAAGCTCTGATCCACATAGACTTGGGGGCATTGGCTTTGTCTTTTTGCACTGTTGTTGTTTGTTTGTTTGTTTTTATATTGTTCACAGAGTACTACAGGTATATTTAGGTTTGCTGCTGCAAGTAAAAATTTCATTGTTCTGTTTGGGATATATGACAATAAAACACTCTTGTCCCTTGACTCTTGATTTGATGACGATCCTGTGGGCAGGGAAGAGCTAGTAACGTTATGTGTCGGAAGGAACTGCAGATGCTGATTTAAACCGAAGATGGACATAAAATGCTGGAGTAACTCAGCGGGACAGGCAGCATCTCTGGAGAGAAGGAATGGGTGACGTTTCGGGTCGAGACCCTTCTTCAGACAGTAACGTTATGGTGAGTGGTAAATACATCAATGAGCAGGTTGTGGCTTTTCAGCGTTTGCCAAAGCACGGACAGCAGTCACTTCCTTTCTACTCAACGTGAAAGCTGCTGTCAAGAAAGCTCCAATGTTTTACAGTGGGCTGTAAAACCACTGTTCATATAGAACCGGACCAAACAAGCCCAGCATGTTGGCCTCATTTACCATTGCTGAGCCTTCATTACCCAACCTCATCCATCAATGCCTAACGAAACTCAGATGTGTGGAACCAGGTCTTTATTGCTTGCGTTTTCCTGCATCATCTGATCTTCTATCAGCAGGTCCCTTTGTTCTGAGACCTGGTCAGGAAATGCGTCTTTTTCCTCACATTTTGTTCACAAACACAGTCTAGACTGGAATTCTCTCAGAATTCCCATTGACTTTGCTTAATGGAGGGAATCTTAATTTGTGATCTTTGCCCTTTTCCTATTATATTATGGAAGGAAATAAAGATGTTGATATTCATATTTGTGCTTGTCATAAAGGGAAAAAATGCAGTTTTCAATAACACTATATTTCAAGAAATGACCCGACTCCCCCAATTATTAAACCCATGAATAATTAGGCTTTGAAAAGGTAGTTACACAAATAGTACCCCAAACTGACAAAAGAAGCTTTGTGTTGTGGGAAATGTGATTGAATATAACAGCTTGCTTTTGAAGTCAATAAAGATTATTTTATGTGTTCTCAAAAAATGAGGCTACTAAACAGAAAACCATATTGCTTATATTTCAAAGCACTGTGAATGGCTAACATATTTAATTTATTTTGTCCTTTAATTTCAACAATTCTCGTGAGTTCCCCAAGCTAGGCTTAGGTTTAGGGTTTTTATTGTCACAGGTACAATGAAAAACTTTGCATGCTACACACACAGATCAGACATACCAGACATAAATACAATTAAAGGTACACAAAAACGCTGGAGATACTCAACGGAATTCTCTGCCCCAGAAGGTAGTTGAGGCCAGTCATTGGCTATATTTAAGAAGGAGTTAGATGTGGCCCTTGTGGCTAAAATGATCAGGGGGTATGGAGAGAAGGCAGGTACAGGATACTGAGTTGGATGATCAGCCATGATCATATTGAATGGCGGTCTGGCTCGAAGGGCCGAATGGCCTACTCCTGCACCTATTTTCTACGTTTCTATGTTTCTATGATAGATATGACCTCAATGGATCTGAATTTATTTGCACTTTACTGGACTTTAACTTGCACTAAACGTTACATTCTTTATCTTGTATCTTGAACAGCTTGATTGTATTGATGTATAGCCTTTCCACTGACTGAATAGCACACAACAAAACATGTTTAATTGTACCTTTGGTACACATGACAATAATAAACTAAAGTAAACTAGACTCAAATAAGATAGAGCAACATTAGAATTCAAAATAAACACCATTTATCCTTCTTCACTGTTCCTTTAATCAGTTATCCAAGAATATCAGGCTGATGTAATTTGATATACACCTGATATATTCCAAATATATTTACTTCTACAATGAAAAGTCAGAAAATAATTTATAACAAAGCAAGAAGAAAGTAAAATAATGGCATAATTTACAACAATGGATCATCAAACTTAGAAACAAAGATCTTCTGATGCTGTTTATACCAAAGATAGACACAAATGGTGGGGTAACTCAGCGGGTCAGGCAGCATCTCTGGAGAACATGGATAGGTGTCATTTTGGGTCAGGATCCTTCATCAATTTGAAGAAAGATCCTGACCCGAAACGTCACCCGTCCTTTTTCTCCAGAGATGCTGCCTGACCTGCTGAGTTACTCCAGCACTTTGTCTCTATCTTTGGTCCATCAACTGTATTACTTTTATTGATACAATGTACTTATAAATATTATATTTTCACAATTAAAATCAATACCTGTTGAATTGTATGGAACATTAGATGAACTTTGTTCTTCTATTTTCTGTGAACATTGATCTTTCTTTGGTGGGGCTGCAGTTGCCTATTTGGACTGTAGAGGGCCCAAGAACAGCAAGGCTGACAGCAGTCAAAGGCATTTATTTTAAGTTGCTGAAGATCACCATGGGAATTAGTACTGTGTGTGTTCCTGGAGATCACCATCCTTTATTCTTTTTTTATTTTGGGGGTATCTGAGGGTGAACTTCCAGCACTACTCCCATTGCATTTTTATTATCCGATTATGACAGCCTGCTTTATTTGATTTACAGAGGCCAATTAACCCACAAATCCGAACATCTGTGGGATGTGGAAGTAAACTGGAGCACCGAGAGGAAACCCACGCAGTCACAATTAACCGACTATTAATTTAGCTGTATACCTGGACCAGTTTTCATAAATGGTGGAGAGGTTATAATCACAAATTAATGTTAAGCTGTGAAGAAGAATGGAAGAAGACACAAAGTAAAGGGCCTGTCCCACGAGCATGCGACTGCATGCGGCAAGCGCGACCTAACGTGGTCGCTTGAGCCGTACGACCTCGCGGGGCCGGTCCCACTTCGATCGTCGGAGCCGTATGGAGTTGTGCGGAGCTGGTCCCGACATCGTGCGGGGCTCCGAAAAACTGACCGTGCTCAAAAATTCCACGCGGCAACGGCCTGCCGGCCCGCAGCCGCATTGAGACCGTACGCACCACCTCGACGGGCGTGCGCAGTGTCTCAACGCTGTATGCAGTGTCTTGACGCCGTACGCAGCATCTTGATGCCGTACGCAGCATCTTGACGGCGTACGCCTTCGCTTGAACTCACGTCAACTCGTACGGGATCACTAAACCCCCGTGCAGCCCCCGCTTCCAATTTGGTCGCGCTCGCCGCTTGCAGTCGCATGCTCGTGGGACAGGACCTGTACAGGGATCACTCAACCTCCGCGCGGCCCCCGCTTCCGGTTTGGTCGTGCTCGCCGCATGCAATCGCATGCTCGTGGGACAGGACCTGTACAGGGATCACTCAACCTCCGCGCGGCCCCCGCTTCCGGTTTGGTCGCGCTTGCCGCATGCAGTCGCATGCTCGTGGGACAGGCCCTTCTCAGCAGGTCAGGTAGCATCTCTGGGGAACATGGATAAGTAATGTTTTGGTTTGGAACCTTTCTTCAGACTTGTCAGTGGATAGGCAACATCTAGCATTAAAAAATAATATGACTAAGGCACGTGCCATTAAAAGAGGAAAACTCGTGTTAACTGAGACATTCAGGTAATGTATCATAGCCCCTGTGGAAAGTGTTGAAATAAAGGTGCATAAATTAAGCTGCCACCAGAACTGCCCACCTGCACTAAACATCTATATCTGGTACAGGAACCCAGGACAGAATGATCAGTAACTCTGCAGTATGCAATGGTGGACTCCTCATTTAAAAGGAGACATATACGAGAGCGCACAGTGGTGCAGCCTTACAGCGCCAGAGACCCAGGTTCGATCCTGACCACGGGTGCTTTTGAATGAAGTTTGTACATTCTCCCTGTGCCGCGTGGGTTTTCTACAGGTGCTCTGGTTTCCCCCCACAATCCATTGTAGGTTAATTGGCTTCTGTAAATTGTCCCTAGTGTGTCGGATAGAACTAGTGTACAGAGGTGATCGCTGGTTGACGTGAACTCGGTGGGCCAAAGGGCCTATTTCCATGTTGTATCTCTAAAACTAAAACCAAACTAACATGAAATGTATTCAGCTACTGGGTGAGGTTTCACAGGGATGATATTTGAAGTGTTCACTGACAGATGCTGTATTGTTGGAAGCGCTAAACACATTGAACTGAAGCCTCTTTTGCCCTCTCAAGTGGACTTAAAATTCCCATGACACCACTCGAAGAAGGCAATGGATCTTATCTTTTAATCGTGCCAATGTTTATTCCTTCACCAACTTGATGAAAGCAGCTTCCCATTCATTCATTTCCTTATTGGGAGCATGGTGTTGCTTGATTTAGAAACCTCATTTCCCTAAGTTACCTCAGGGACTGCATTGCAAAATAATTCTCACGAAGTGGCTGTGAAGTGGTTTATTAGATCCTGAAGTTGTAAAAGGTGATGTCATTACTATCACTACACCGGACCAAACTGGCTAATCTACCATTACTAATCCTTGCTGATGATAGACACAAAGTGCTGGGAGTAACTCAGCGGGTCAGGCAGCATCTCTGGAGAAAATCAATAGGTGATGTTTCGGGTCGAGACCCTTCTTCAGACTGAGAGTCAGGGAAGAGGGAAACGACACTGAAGATAGACACAAAAAGCTGGTGTAACTCAGCGGGTCAGGCAGCATCTCTGGAGAAAAGGAATTATTTGCTGATGTTATGTTACTTGACTGATACAACATGGAAACAGCCCCGTCCTTCCACCGAGTTTGTGTCGACCATCGATTACCCTGAACGCTTGCTCTATCTTACACACAAGGGTCAATTTACAGAGGGTCAATTAACCCACCAACACGAGCATCTTTCGGATTTGGAAGGAAACCAGAGCACCCGGAGGAAGTCAGCGTGGTCACAGGGAGAACGTGCAAACTCCACATAGATAGCACCTGAGGTCAGGATCGAACCCAGGCTCTGTGGCACTGTGTGGTAATGGCCCTACCAGCTGCACCACATATTCCACACACACATATCAGTCAAGTTCTTCCTGTTATGCACCATAGCATGAGGTTTGACCTGTTCATCAGTGCATACTTGTTCACTTTGCAAATCACGCACACAATGTGAGCTTCACTGATAATGCTAGCATTTATTGTTCACTCCATGTAGAGGGAGGGGTGAACTACCATCAAGAATTGCTGAATGCCTTGTGCTGAAGGATTTTCCTGGTGCCCTGTTATGGAGAGAGCTGCAGACATTGATTTCCCCCACAAAGTCTAAATGGAGATGTATTCCCATTCCAGTCGGATATTGTTCAATTTGGGGAATATTGCAGGTGATGTTAATCGCATCTTCCTGCTTTCATTGAGCAACACACAAAGTGCTGGAGTATCTCAGCAGGTCAGACACTATCCGTGGAGGGAGTGAACAGCCGATGTTTTGGGTCAGGATTCTTTTTCAGGCTAAAGAAGAGGCCCAACCTGAATGTCCATTCTGTCTGAAGAAGGGTCCTGTGCCGAAACATTGTCAGTCCAATGAGTCTGAAGAAGGGTCCCAACCCCAAACAATGTCAAAGAATCATTGGGTCAAACAGCATAGAAACAGGCATTTTGGCCAAATTTGTCCATATTGACCAACGTGCCATCTACTCTAGTCCCACCTGCTTTCCTTTGGCCCATATCACTCTAAACCTGTCCTATCCATGTACCTGTCTAATTGTTTCTTAAATGTTACTGTCCCTGCCTCAACTACCTCTTCGGGCAGCTCATTTCATACACCCACCACCCTTTGTATGAAAAAGTTACCCCTCAAATTCCTATTAAATCTTTTCCCCTTCATCTTAAACTTATGTCCTCTGTTGTTTGTCCATTCCCTCCACAGATACTGCCTGACCTGGAGTTACTATCACTATGGTTTGAAAAAAACATTCAGACAGGTGTATGGATAGGATAGATTTAGAGCCATATGTGCCAAACATTGGCAGGTGAGACTAGTGTAGATGGGGCATGTTGGTTAGCATGGGCAAGTTGGGCAGAAGGGCCTGTTTCCATGCTGTGACTCTATGTCTCTATAACCATATAACAAATATACTCATTGACTCTATGTCTCTATGACTATAAGAGTTCCGCCAGCACTTTGTGTTTTGTTCATGTTTCCAGCCTTTGCTGTTCCTTGTATCATCCTGATTTTAGCTCTGCATTCAACACCATTGTGCCAGAGCTACTACACTCCAAACTTTCCGAATTGACTGTGCCCGAACCCTCTGTCAGTGGATCACCAACTTCCAGACAGACAGGGAGCAGCATGTGAGGCTGGGAAAGCACATCTCGGACCCGCAAACACTCAGCATAGGAGCACCGCAGGGCTGTGTACTCTCTCCTCTCCTCTACTCACTCCACACCAACGACTGCACCTCCACAGACACCTCTGTCAAGCTTCTCAAATTTGCGGACGACACAACCCTGATTGGACTGATCCAGGATGGGGAGGAATCTGCCTACAGACAGGAAGTGACACAGCTGGCGTCCTGGTGCCGTAGCAACAACCTAGAGCTCAATGCTCTTAAGACAGTGGAATTGATTGTAGACTTTTGGAGAGCTCCCCCTCCCGTCACCCCACTCACCATCAACAACACCACAGTCACATCTGTGGAGTCTTTTAAGTTCCTGGGAACCATCATCTCCAAGGACCTTAAGTGGGGGGCTACCATCGACTCCACTGTCAAAAAGGCACAACAGAGGATGTACTTCCTATGGCAGTTGAGGAAGCACAATCTGCCACAGGCAATGATGGTCCAATTCTACATGGCCATCGTAGAGTCTGTTCTCACCTTCTCCATCATGGGCTGGTTTGGCTCAGCCACCAAGCACGACACCTGGAGGCTGCAGCAAATCGTCCGATCAGCAGAGAAGGTTATTGGCTGCAACCTTCCCTCCATTGATGAACTGTACTCTGCAAGGGCCAGGAAGCGAGCGGGCAAGATCACCTCTGACCCCTCTCACCCAGGCCACAAACTCTTTGAATCACTTCCCTCTGAAAGGCGACTCCGGACTGTCAAAGCTGCCACAGCCTGACATAAAAACAGTTTATATCTACGAGTAGTTGCTCTACACAACAGCCAAAAATCTGTAGCCTCCCTTTGATTTGGTATTTTGTTGGTTCACATGCTTGATCAATGGTGCTTTATCATTAATGTTTTATTATTATTAATGTTTAGTATTTTCTGAGTCATTAGTAACTGTCACTGTATGTCATGTTGTTACTTGTGGGCAGAGCACCAAGGCAAATTCCTTGTATGTGAATACTTGGCCAAAAAAACGTACTTACTTACTTACTTTTTCTTTTACGAATTGATGGAAGACATTGTGAGATTGAGAGATGGTTTTCAAGAAGCCATGAGGATTTGCTACAATGTTGACTGTTTCTTGCATGCAGAGTCAGAAGAATCTGGATTCAAACCTCTTTCAAGACCAGACACCAAAATTTCAGACTCAAAGAATGCAAAACGACTGAAAATGCTACTTTTGGGATGAAATTAACACAGGATAGAGCTAGTGTGGCCTCACCAATGTCTCCAGCAATTGTAACATGATCTCCCCACTTTTATACCATGATTGATGAAGGTCAATGTGCCAAAAGCCTTTTTGACCAGCCATCTACCTGTGGCACCACTTTCAAGGAAATACAGTGCCCTCCATAGTGTTAGGGATAAAGACCCATCATTTATATATTTGCCTCTTGTACTCCACAATTTGAGATTTGTAATGGAAAAAAAATCACATGTGTTTAAAGTGCACATTGTCAGATTTTAATAAAGGCTATTTTTTATACATTTTGGTTTCACCATGTAGAAATTATAGCAGTGCCCCATTTAAGGGCACCATAATGCTTGGGACACAACAATGTCATGTAAATGAAATCTGCTTGAAGTCTGCAATTCATTGACATCACCATGAACCACCAGTTGCTGGGTAATGCTCTGCCAGGCCTGTATTACAGCCATCCTTAGCTTATGCTTGTTTTGGGGGCGAGTCCCCTTCAGTTTTCTCTTCAGCATATAAAAGGCATGCTCAATTGGGCCCAGATCGGGTGATTCACTTGGCCACTCAAGAATTGACCAATTTTTGGCTTTCAAAAACTCCTTTGTTGCTTTAGCAGTGTGTTTGGGATCATTGTCTTGCAGTAGAATGAACCGCCGGCCAATGAGTTTTGAGGCATTTGTTTGAACTTGAGCAGAGTTTCTATACACTTCAGAATTCATTATGCTACTACCATCATAAGTTGTATCATAGAAATAATAATAATAATACACTTTATTGTCATTGTAAATACATACAACAGAATTTTAGGCTCACTGCCTGAGCGGAGCTCCAACGTATCAGATAAATAATAACGAATAACGAATAACAAAAACGGCAAGAAATCGTTGTCATAATGTGCAATATTTCACTGTATAGTGTTGTGGCAGTACAAAATCTGGCCTCTGGGGGCTGCGTGTTCAGTGCAGAGTTCAGTGGTGATGGCCTTGGGGTAGAAACTGTTCGTTAATCTTGCGGTGTGTGATTTGATGGCCCTGTAAATGCTTTCCTGAGGGCAGAAGGGCAAACAAGTGATGTGCGGGATGAGATGAATCCTTTAGTAAGCGTGATGCCTTCCGCAGGCAACAAGAGCTTCTAGATCTCTTCTAGGGCAGGCAGGTGTGTATTGGCGATCTTCTGGGCTGTATTGATGACTCTCTGCCAAGCCTTCTTGTCAGCCACAGAACTGTTACCACACCATACCAGGATGCCATGTGTCAGGGCACACTCTATGGCACAATGGTAGAATGACACTAGCAGCTGTGTGGCAAGTTGACTTTCCTGAGTGATCTTCAGAAGTAAAGCCGCTGTTGTGCTTTCCTTACCAGGGAGTGCGTGTTAGTTGATCACCTGAGATCTGCTGAGATGTGGATGCCCAGGAACCTGAAACTGGAGACTCTGTCCACTCTTTCTCCATTTATGTGCAGTGGGGGATGGTCACCCTGCTTCTTCCTGAAGTCAATCATGAGCTCATTTGTTTTTTTTGTATTGAGTGCTAAGTTATTCTCTGAGCACCAGCCTATTAACCTCTGTACCTCCTCCCTGTAAGCTGACTCATTGCCCTCAGTGATCATTAATGAAGATAAGTGAGCCAGCACTTTCAGCAGCCATACATGCCCAGGCCATAACATCCCCACCACCATGTTTCACAGATGGCATGCTTTGGATCTCGGGCAGTTCCTTCTCTACTCCATACTTTGCTCTTGCCATCACTCTAATATAAGTTAACCTTCGTCTCATCCGTCCACAAGTCCTTGTTCCAGAACTGAGGTTGCTCTTTTAAGTACTTCTTGGCAAATTGTAACCTGTACATCTTATTTTTGTGGCTAACTAGTGGTTTGCATCTTGCAGTGTAGCCTCTGTATTTCTGTTCATGAAGTCTTCTGCAGACAGTGGTCATTGACAAATCCACACCTGACTCTCGAAGAGTGTTTCTGATTTGCCGGACAGGTGTTTGGGGATTTTTCTTTATTATAGAGCGAATTAGAATTATTAGAAAGCCATGGATGACAGCAGAGGTGCGCTCGCTGCTGAGGGCTCGTGATGCAGCCTACAGAGCCGGTAACGCAGCCGCTCTTCGATCTACCAGGACTGCACTGGAATAAGGAATCAGGGCAGCGAAACATGCCTATGCAGGGAAAATCCAGGGACACCTCTGTGACACAGGAGACATCAGGAGGATGTGGAAGGGAATCCAAACACTGACGGGGTACAAGGCAAGGCAGCAGGTAACTGACACGGACACTTCTCTCCCAGATAAACTGAACAACTTCTTTGCACGTTTTGATGCAGCAAACACCACACCCAAGGGGAGAACCAGCCCCTGCTTACAAATCGACCATCCAGTCCTGACCATAGACTCAATGGACACACGGAAAATCCTGTCCAAGGTCAACCCATGGAAAGCAGTCGGACCCGACAACATCCCAGGACGTGTGCTCAAGGAATGTGCTGAGGAGTTAGCAGATGTGCTAACAGACATCTTTAACATCTCCCTTAGTCAAGCCATTGTCCCCACATGCCTCAAAACTTCCACAATAATCTCAATAGCGAAGAAACCAGTGGTTGCCTGCCTAAATGACTACCGCCCTGTTGCCCTGACCCCAATAATAATGAAGTGTTTTGAACGCCTGGTGAAACCCCACATTACTGCCAGCCTCCCCTCATCGTTAGACCCCCTCCAGTTTGCCTATCGCCCCAACCGTTCTACAGAGGATGCCATTTCTACCACGCTGCACACAGTACTCACTCATCTGGAAAACAAAAACACCTACATCAGAATCCTGTACATTGACTTCAGCTTGGCTTTTAATACCATCATCCCACAGAGACTTGTGGAGAAACTAACCCTGCTGGGCCTCAACACCACCCTGTGTCACTGGATCTTGGACTTTCTGACAGAGAGACAGCAGTCAGTCCGTGTTGGCAAGAACACTTCAGGCTCGATCATGCTGAGCACCGGCTCCCCTCAAGGCTGTGTGCTCAGCCCGCTGTTGTTCACACTGCTCACACATGACTGTGCTGCCAGATTCAGGGACAATAAGATCATAAAATTTGCGGATGACACAACAGTGGTGGGACTCATCAGCGGAGATGACGAATCAATGTACAGGGAGGAAGTAAAACAACGAGTGGACTGGTGTCGACAAAACAAAGGAGATGGTTGTCGACTTCAGGAGGGCGCAGCCAAAACACACACCCCTCAACATCAGTGGCACCACAGTGGAGAGAGTGGAGAGCATAAAGTTCCACGGAGTGCAAATTACAGACAGTCTCACCTGGTCCAGGAACAACACTGGAATTGTCAAACGGGCCCATCAGCGACTGCACTTCCTGAGGAAACTCAAACAGGCCTCACTCCCCACCAACATCCTCAGGACTTTTTACAGGGGTACGGTGGAGTCTGTACTCACATACTGCATAAACACGTGGTACTCCAACTGCAACTGCTCAGACAGGAAGGCTCTGCAGAGGGTAGTGAGGGGAGCAGAGAGGATCATTGGCGTCTCCCTACCCTCGGTACAAGAACTGTTCCAGAGCCGCTGTCTGAAAAAAAGCTCTGAGAATAGCTAAGGACAAACTGCACCCCCTCCACATACACCTGGATCTCCTGCCATCAGGCAAGAGATACTGTAGCATCAAAGCCCGGACTACCGGACTAATAAACAGCTTCCTGCCACAGGCTGTGAGGCTGCTAGACAGTCACTCTGTACTCACAGTCACCTGATTCTGCAGCTTTGCACTGACATTTTAATAACTCTGGCACTGGCCACTCAAATCAACTGCCCTGGACATTTTAATGATTGTTTTTACTGTATTTTAATGTTGCTGTTTTACCTGCTTTTAACTATTTATACTGTTTCATCAGGGACTGGATTGTTTTTACTGTTATTATGTGTGAAATGTTTTAAGTTTCATGTACGATGCTCCAGTATTCCCTGGGAAACGTCTTCTCATCTTGCACTGTACAACTGTTGCTTTGCAAGATGACAATAAAGGTTGATTGATTGATTGATTGATTGATTGATTCTTCTGTCATCAGCTGGAGAGGTCTTCCTTGGCTTGCTAGTCGATTTGCGATTAGTAAGCTCAGCTCACCAGTGCTTTCTTTCATCTTAATGATGTTCCAAACAGTTGATTTTGGTAAGCCTAAGGTTTGGCTGATGTCTCTACCAGTTTTATGCATGTTTCTCAGTCTCATAATGGTTTCTTTGACTTTCATTGGCACAACTTTGGTCCTCATGTTGATTATAAAAGTTTCCAAAGGTGATGGAAAGACTGGAGAAAGACTAGGTGCTGAGAGCTCTCTTATACCTGCATTAAGGAGGCAATTAACACACCTGAGCAATTACAAACACCCGTGAAGCCATGTGTCCCAAACATTATGGTGCCCTGAAATGGGGGGGGGGACGATGCATAAACACAGCTGTAATTTCTACATGGCGAAACCAAAATGTATAAAAATGGCCTTTAACAAAATCTGACAATTTGCACTTTAACCACATGTGATTTTTTGTTTTACAAATCTCAAATTGTGGAGTACAGAGGTGTAGATTAGTTATTTCCTACTAACCAAATGTAATGCTTGTTAGTAGTTGCTCTGCCGAATATGCGATTTATATTACCAAGAGCTTGCTTACGTTGTTCAGTCTGAGTAGCTGCTAGTTACTGTAATGTCCTTTAGACCAATGCTGTAAGTGGACTTTAATAAATATGTGTTGTACCTAGACGTGTGTACGACTTATTACATGGTGTCAAGAAGTGAGTCTTACCTATTCCGTTCATGTTTATCGGGTTTTGTTTTTTATATTTGTTTTATGTGCCTGTTATCCCTTTCATGGTAAATTCGTCTCACTGTCCTAGTCCCCTGATCTTTGACTCTAACATTACTGAACGCTGGCACCTTTTCGAGCGCGACTACATTCACTACATTCACATCGTTCATCGCAACTATCCTCCAGATGTACGTGCTTCTGTGTTACTAAACCTGGCTGGTCCTGAGGCAATGAAACATGCGGACCGTTTTACTTTTGAGCCTGCTGTTTTAGACGCAAACGGTCAGATCCAAGTGCCTGCAGAAACAATTGATGACCCTGTTGTCCTACTTGCAAAGTTTAGACTGTTGTGTGAGCTCCCCTCAAACTCTATTATTGAACGTAACAAGCAAAGATCTTAGAGCGGAGCAAGATGGTTCACTCCACGAAAAAGCCATAGTAGGTGATGGGTAATCTTCAGCGCCATTTTAGTAACCGGCTTCCGTCATGGCCCCAAACTAATTCAGGAAGATTCTGCTATATCAGGCTGAGAGATTAAAGGATGGACATAAAATGCAGCGGGTCAGGCGGCATTTCTGGACAAAAGGAATAGGTGACATTTCGGATTGAGATCCATTTTCAGACTGAGTCAGGGGATAGAGGAACTCAAGCCATCCACCCCCACCCCCTCCCTCCGACGCGGACATGGAGCGATCACTGGCCCCCCTTTTTTTTGTTAAACATCTATTTCCTTCGGGTGTTTTTTTTTAATTTCCCCCTTACTATTTCCGTACTTTTTGGATAGCTGCCATGACCCATTTGATGTCATCCTTCTCCCGGTCTTGGCCTGCACCAATCTGCCGAACATGCTGTGTGTGTGTGTGTGTGTGTGTGTGTGTGTGTGTGTGTGTGTGTGTGTGTGTGTGTGTGTGTGTGTGTGTGTGTGTGTGTGTGTGTGTGTGTGTGTGTGTGTGTGTGTGTGTGTGTGTGTGTGTGTGTGTGTGTGTGTGTGTGTGTGTGTGTGTGTGTGTGTGTGTGTGTGTGTGTTAGTTTGTTTGGCGGAGTATGAGGGGAGAAGCACCGGCACCAAGAGCGAGCGAACGCGCGGACATACGGACAAAAGCAAAGATCATGGCGCGGAATAGGTGATGTTTCGGGTCGATACCCTTCTTCAGACTGAGTCAGGGGAAAGAGGAGCAAGAGATATAGATGGTACTAAGGACAAATGAATGGAAGATATGCCTATACCTCCTGTTTCCCTTTCCCTTGACTGTCAGTCTGAAGAAGGGTCTCGACCTACGCCGCTCTATGATCTTTGCTATCGTCCGTCTGTCCGTGCGTTAGCTCGCTCTTGGTGCCGGCACTTTTCCCCTCAGACAAGTTTTTTGCTCGTAAGCAACAAGTTGGTGAGCCAGTAGAATGCTTTATCAGCCACTTAAAACACATGGCTGCGCGCTGTCATTTTCGAGATTTATGCGATGAACTGATCCGCGACAAACTTGTTGGATGTATGCTCAGTGACAAGGTGAGAGACGAATTACTTCATAACACTAAACTGACTCTAAACCAAGCCGAACATGCCTGTCGGATTGCTGAGATAACGGCTTCTCACACTAAGTCTGTGATCTCTGGGCAACCACCCCAGTATAGTGTTAATCTTACAGACACCTCCTGTCATAACAAGCATCTGCAGCCTTCCCCTGCCTGGCAGCAGAGAAGGTCTGCTACTCGATGTCCTAATTGTAACTTTTTCTCATGCTCCGGGTCGGGAGTTCTGTGTTTCTTAGGGTAAAATTTGCAATTTCTGCAAGAAATTCAACCACTTTGCAAAATGTTGCCATTCCCATGTGACTCAAACCGTTCCAAGGATGAGTTTGCACCTGTTACAGCATGAGCTTGCTGATAACGAAAGCCAGGAGCTTGAGGAGCCATCCCCCGCTCAGCTCTCTGCAAGCGAAGATAACAGTTCAGTCATCCACTCTCTCCTCCCTTCCTCTAACGAGCAACTTTACCCTGAGGTAACCATGTTTGTGAATAACAATCCTGAGATCGCAAAGGTTGATACCGGCGCAAAATGTAATGTCATCTCGTTATCTGAGTTTAAAAAATACGTAATGCTGAACATGTTGAAAAGGCTTATCGGCCACGCTTCGGGCCTATGGGGGTGATGTTCTACACCCGCTTGGACAAACTGATTTAAACTGCATCATAGACTTGCAGTCTCATACCCTGACGTTTATATCATCAAGGGGGATTCTGAAACTCTCCTCGGTTTCAATGCATGCTACGATCTAGGCCCAGTCTACTTTTGCCACGTTGTCCATCAACCCTTTCTCACTGAGGGCTCCACTCAGCAAATACTCTCTCAATATAGAGAACTGTTTAACAATGAGCTTGGCCAGCTGCCCCTCAAGTACAACCTCGCCATTGATCCCAAAGTCACTCCTGTGGTTGAGCACCACATCGTGTTCCGCATGTCTTGCCTGACAGAGTACACAATGAGCTCAAGTGGATGGTCTGCCTGGGTGTCATTGCTGAAGTTACTGACCCATCTGACTGGGTTTCCACCATGGTGCTTGCAATGAAGAAAAACAAGGAGGAAATCCATATCTGCATCAACCCCAGGATGTCAGCACAGCTATCAAACACCCACACTACCCTATGCCAACGGTAGAGGAAGTTGCCGCTCAAATAGGCAATGCATCAGTGTTCTCCATTCTGGATGCCAAAAGCTCGTTTTGGCAGATTCCGCTGGACCCAGACTCGTCCAACCTTACTACGTTCGGCACCCCCTTCGCCCGTTACAAATTCCTGAGAATGCCCTTTGGCATCAACTCTGCCAGCGAGGTTTTTCAGCTCACGATGGAACAGTTTGCGGGTTATCCATGTGCCATCATTGTTTATGACATTCTCGTCTGCGGGTGAGCATGACACCAATCTGAAGAGAGGGTTGGACCGTGGCAAATACATTCAGCTCAAACTCAATCCTCTGAAGTGCAAGTTTTGAATCCCGGAAGTTACCTACGTCGAACATGTTTTCACAAGTGATGGTGTCAGACCAGACCCATCAAAAACTGCTGCTATCAATGGGATGCCGGTTCCTACTGATGTTACGAGTCTACAAAGGGTCCTTGGAATGGTCAACTACCTGGGGGAATATATTCCCAACCTCAGTGACATATCTGCCCCCCTGCGGGAACTGACACACAAGCTTGGTCCTGGTATCCGCAGCACCAAAGAGCTTTTGATATCCTCAAGTTGCAGCTGGCCAGCGTACCTACCCTTGTTTATTTCGCGTTAGAGTTACCAGTAACACTTACATGTGATGCGTCCCAGTACGGACTTGGCGCTGCTTGCCTGCAGATCACTAACGATGGCGACTGCAAGCCTGTTTCATATGCCTCTCGTACACTAACCGATACTGAACAATGTTACGCCTAGATTGAAAAAGAATTGCTTGCAGTGGTTTTTGCCTGCACGAAATTCAAAGGCATTATTTTTGGGAAATCTGTGACTATTGAAACAGACCACCAGCTGGTCACCATCTTGAATAAACCCATTCACGCTGCTCCAGCTCGCCTGCAATGGATGATGATGCAGCTGCAGTGTTTTGATTTCAACATTGTCTCCAAAAAGGCAAGGACATGCACATAGCTGATACGCTATCAAGGGCCCCACGCAAAACCAGCCCTCTGAACAGGACCAGTTCTCAGTAATGATGATATCGTATGTTCCCACTGATTGCCTAAGCAGCCTGGCAAAGCACACGGCTGCTGACGAGACTTTACAATCACTGATCGCAGTCATCCGGCGTGGCTGGCCGGATAAACAACACAGCACCCCGCTCGCAATCCGCCCATACTTCCTAGTTCACGACGAACTGGTGTTACAGGACGGGATTATAGTCAAGGGCCACAAGGCAGTTGTCCCAGCTGTCCTCCGGGACAAGTGCTTTGATGTTGTCCACAGGGGCCAAACCTGTGTACCAGGGGCAACCTTACAACAGGCACAGAGCATGTTTTACTGGCCTGGTATGACCAAGTATATACGTGACAAAACTGAAGTCTGCGCCATCTGTAAAAGCCAGACGCCACACCAGCAGAAGCAGCCCTTACTGCCTCACCCTGTTCCTCCTCTACCGTGGTCCACAGTAGCCACCGACATATTCGAATGGCATGGGAAACACTATCTGGTTTTTGTCGACTCTTATTCCGGCTGGTTTGACATTGATCTACTCCAAACCATCACATCTGAAGCAGTTATCCAGAAGTTGCAACGCCATTTCTCTGTGCACGGCTCCCCTGCACGCCTTCTATCCAACAACGGCAGTCAGTTCACCAGCCAGCTTTTCAAAAACTTTGCACAATGATGGGACTTTTGCCGTATCACCAGCAGCCTTGCATTTCCGGGGCCCTTCTTCAGACTGAATGTAGAGGGGAGGCAACTGGAGGTAAGAAAAGGCCAGAAGGCCAGCATCTGCGGTTCCTTTATACACACTTTATCCTCTCACCTGTATCCACCTATCGCTTTGTCCCTCCCCCAACTCCCATTTCCAGCTTTCTCCTCCACCCCCAACAATCAACCTGTTGAAGGGTCCCGATCCAAGACGTCTTCTGCCCATTTCCCTCAATGTAAGTTGCCTGACCCAGTCAAGATGTGTTGGTAGATTAGAATTTATGTAAGCTAATTAACGTACACCTGGTTCAAACCTGGGTCTCTGGCGCTATATGGCAGAAACTCTACCACTGTGTCACTGTGCCACTGTGCTAGAGAAGGTGAAGGTTGGGGGCGAATGCACAGGGTAAAGGGACTACCTCTGGTAGGATGAGGCTAGGGTTGTTGTGAGAATAATTTGTTAAGCTCACCTGGGAAGTGTATTAATGGGCCAACAGTACAGAGAGTGTGAATGAATAAAAGCTCTGAAATAAGGGCAGTTAGAGAGTCAGAACTTGAAGTTGCAAAGTGAGAGCATGCCTAATATGTCAGGCTGTGATAATGGAGAGGGAGAAACTGAGCTAATATCATACTGATGACACAGCAGAAATGATTGGCCTGATTCTCATGGAGAAAGTGTGTCAAGATTTAGTTTAGTTTAGACACAAAGTACTGGTGTAACTCAGCGGGTCAGGCAGCATCTCTGGAGAAAAAGGATGGATGACATTTCGAGTCGGATCCCTTCTACAGACAGTTTAGTTTAGTTTAGTTTAGTTTAGTTTATTGTTACGTTTACAGTGTACAGTGAAAAGCTTTTGTTGCTTGCTAACCGGTCAACAGAAAGACTATACATGATTGCAATCGAGCCATCCACACTGTACAGATACAGGATAAAGTGAATAACATGTAGTGCAAAATGAAGTCCAATAAATTCCGATTATAGATAGCCCGAGGGTCTTCAATGAGTCAAGTCAAGAGTCAAATCCACAGTATTTAATTGTCATATGTACTGGAAACGGAACAACAATGGATTGAAAGATACAGCATGGAAACAGACAACTTCACATTGTTGGAATAAGATGTATATAAGATTGATACGATTGGAGATGGCACAGTGGCTCAGCTGGTAGAGCCGGTGCATCATAACACCTGAGACACGGGCTCGATCCTGACTTTGGGTGCTGTCTACGTGCATTGATTGAATTGATTGATTGAATTGGAATGCATGGAAACAGACCCTTCGGCCCACTGACTCCACACTAATCATCGATCACCAGTACACACTAGTTCTATCTTATCCCAATTTCTCATCCACTCCCTATGCACTAGGGGCAATTTACAGAGGCCTTTTAGCCCCCAAACCCGCATTACATGCAATGTGGGAGGAAATCAGAGCAGCCCGAAGAAACCCACACGGTCCCAAGGAGAACATGCAAACTCCATACAAAGAGCATCCAAGATCAGGATCAAGCCCGGCTCTCTGGCGCAGTGAGACAGCAGCTCTACAGCTATCGGTTGTATGAGATCACCTGCAAAAAAAAACCACACTTATGTATCGTGAAGTGGTTTGTTGGGAAGAAATGGTTGCCACAATAGAATATCAGTTCTTTGTGTGTGTGTGAGTGTGTGTCAGTGTGTGTGTGAGTGTGCAAGTGTATGTTAAGTGTGTATGTGTGTGTGATTGTGTGTAACTGTATAGTGGTGTGTGAGTGTATTTAAATGGGCGTATGAGTATGAGTGTGTGTGAGTATGTTGGTGTAACTATGAGTGTGTGTGTGTATGTGTGTGAGCATGAGTGTGTATCGGTGTGTGAGTGGGAGCTGGTGAGTGAGCGGGCTTGCGAATGTGTGTGTACATGAGCATCAGCGTGTGAGTGGGTGTGAGTGTGCGTGAGTGTGAGTGTTAATGTGTGCGTGTGTGAGTTTGGCTGTGTGTTGGTGAGTGTACGTGTGCAAGGGTGGGGGCGTGAGAATGGGAGTGGGTGAGTAAGTGAGTCCAATTGTGCATGAGTGTGTGTGTACGTGAGTGTGTGTGTGCAAATAACTCAGTTGTGGATGTAAATGTTAAGTCTAGAGATACAACATGGAAACAGACCCTTTGGCACATCAAGTTTGTGTCGACCATTGATCATCCATTTTCACTAGTTCTATGTTATCCCACTATAACATCCACTCCCTGCACACTAGGGGCAATTTACAGATGCCAATTAACCTACAAACTGCAAACATCTTTAGGACGTTGAAGAACACCTAAAGATACAAATGTGGTCACAGGGAGAATGTGCGAACTACACATAAAAAGCACACGAGCATAGGATCAAACCTGGGTCTGTGGTGTTGTGAAACAGCAGCTCTGCCAGCTGCGCCACTGTGCTGCCCTTAAAATACTGATGAGGCCACATTGTGATCAGAGGATGTTTACTGGTATACATAGAGGACATGTACAGCAAAGAAAGCAGGGGGTGCTGCAAATTGAGGTTGGAAATTATGTAGCTGTGATAAGTATTATGTCTGGCTCAAAACATTTAAAGTCAGTGAAGTGGTTGAAAATGTAGCAGTTTGCTTGTGCAGATCATGTTCTATATACTGTATAGCAAAGTGATGAAGGGCAGTTGTATAGTCAGTCTATGTTGAGTAATGGAACAAATATTGATCAGGACATTTAGTTTAGTTTTGTTTATTGCCTCCTGTACCGAGGTACAGTGAAAAGCTTGGCCTATCTTGTTCATACAGGAATAATAAATGAGACCCTTGAAGGGTCTCAACACCAGGGATAATTTCCCTGCTCTTCCTTTGAAATAATGTTATGGGTTCATAAATATCTATTGAGTGAGCAGGGGCGGCATAGTGGTGAAGTGGTAGAGTTGCCGCCTTACAGCGCCAGAGTCGCGGTATTCGATCCTATCTATGAGTGCCGTCTGTATGGAGTTGGTACATTATCCCTGTGACCACACGCGTTTTCTCAGCCAAGCCTCAACTTGCTGGAAAGAGTGCAGAGACGATTTACAAGGATGTTGCCAGGACTCGAGGGCCTGTGCTATAGGGAGAGGTTGAGCAGGTTAAGACTTTATTCCTTGGAGCGCATAAGGTTGATCATATAGAGGTGTACAAAATCATGATAGGAATGGATCGGGCAAATGTATAGTCTTTTGCCCAGAGTGGGGGAATTGAAAACCGGAAGACATAGGTTTAAGATGAGGGGGGCATGATTTAATAGGAACCTGAGGGGTAACATTTTTACACAAAGGGTGGTGGGTGTATGGAACGTGTACAACGATGTCAGAGGAGGTCATTGAGGCAGGTGTTATCACAATGTTCAAGAAACATTTAAACAGGTGCATGGATAGGATTGGTTTAGAGGGGTATGGGGCAAACGTAGGCAAGATAGGCAGCATGTGGCGTAATGGTAAAGCTGCTGCCTTACAGCGCTTACAGCGCAAGAGAGCTGGGTTTGATCCCGACTATGGATGCTATCTGTATGGAGTTTGACATTCTCCCTGTGATCGCTGGGTTTTCTCTGAGATAGAAACGTAGACTATCGAAACATAGAAAATAGGTGCCAGGAGTAGGCCATTCTGCCCTTTGAGCCAGCACCGCCATTCAATATGATCATGGCTGATCATCCAAAATCTGTACCCCGTTCTGGCTTTTTCCCCATATCCCTTGATTCCCTTAGCCCTGAGCTAAATCTAACTCTTGAAAACATCCAATGAATTGACCTCCACTGCCTTCTGTGGCAGAGAATTCCACAGATTCACAACTCTCTGGGTGAAAAAGTTATTCCTCATCTAAATAGCCCACCCCTTATTCGTAAACTGTGACCCCCGGTTCTGGACTCCCCCAAAATCAGGAATATTTTTCCTGCATCTACCCTGTCAAATCCTCTAAGAATTTTATATGTTTCTATAAGATCCCCTCTCATCCTAAATTCCAGTGAATACAAGCCCAGTCGACCCATTCTTTCATCATATGTCAGTCTCGCCATCCCGACAATTAACCTGGTGAACTTACGCTGCACTCCCTCAGTAGCAATAATGTCCTTCCACAAATTAGGAGACCAAAATTGCACATGATACTCCAGGTGCAGTCTCACCAGGGCCCTGTACAACTGTAGGAGGACCTTGCTCTTAAACTCAAATCGTCTCGCAATGAAGGCCAACATGCCATTTGCTTTCTTCACTGCCTGCTGTACCTGCAAGTTTACTTTCAGTGACTGATGTACAAGCACACCAGGTCTCATTGCATCTCCCCTTCTCCTAATCTGACACCATTCAGATAATTATCTGCCTTCTTGTTCTTGCCACCAAAGAGGATATATTATACTGCATCTGCCATGCTTCTGACCACTCACCTGACCTATCCAAGTCACCCTGAAGCCTCATAGAATCCTCCGTGCAGCTCACACTGCCACCCAGCTTTGTGACATCCACAAACATAGAGATGTTACATTTAATTCCCTCGTCTACATCATTAAATATATTGTAAACAACTGGGGTCCCAGCATTAAGCCTTGTAGCACCCCACTAGCCACTGCCTGCCATTCTGAAAAGGACCCGTTAATTCCTACTCTTTGCTTTCTGCCTGCCAGTCAGTTCTCTATCAATTTCAATGCCCTACCCCCAATACCCCGTTTTCTCTCTCCCTCCTTTATTAAAAGGTGGAGTTACATTGGCTACCCTCCAGTCCACAGGAACTGAGGCAGAGTTGAGAGAACATTGGAAAATGATCACCAATGCATCCACAATTTCTAGGGCCACTTCCTTGAGTACTCTGGGATACAGACCATCAGGCCCTGGGGATTTATCTACCTTCAGTCCCAACAGTTTACCTAACACCATTTTCTGACTAATGTGGATTCCCTTCAGCTCCTCCCTCCCACTAGATCCTCGGTCCCCTAGTATTTCTGGGAGATTGTTTGTGCCTTCCTTAGTGAAGACAGAACCAAAGTACTCGTTTAACTGTTCTGCCATTTCCTTGTTTCCCATTATAAATTCACCTGTCTCTGACTGTAAAGGACCTACATTTGTCTTCATGAATCTTTTCCTTTTTACATACCTAAAGAAACTTTTACAGTCAGTTTATATATTTCCCGCAGGCTTTCTTTCATGCTCTTTTTTTCCCCCTCTTGATTAACCCCTTTGTCCTCCTCTGTTGAGTTCTAAATTTCTCACAGTCCTCTGGTTTGCCGCTTCTTCTGGCAAATTTATATGCCTCTTCCTTGGATTTAACATTATCCTTGACTTCCCTCATCAGCCACCGTTGAGCCATCTTCCCAGTTGTATTTTTTGGCCAGACAGGGATAAACAATTTCTGGAGTTCATCCATGTGGTCTTTATATCTTTGCCATTGCATCTCCATTGTCAACCCTTTAGGTATAATTTGTCAATCCTAGCCAATTCCCATCTCATACCTTCAAAGTCTCCTTTATTCAAATTCGAGACCCTAGTCTCTGAATTAACTGTGTCGCTCTCCATCCTAATGCAGAATTCCTCCATATTGTGGTCACTGTTGCCCAAGGGGCCTAGCACAACAAGATCGTTAACTATCTGAACCATCTGAAGAAGGGTTTCGGCCCAAAACATTGCCTATTTCCTTCGCTCCATAGATGCTGCTGCTGCACCCGCTGAGTTTCTCCAGCTTTTTTTGTGTACCTAAGATCGTTAACTAATCCTCCTCATTATACAATACCCAATCTAGGATGACCTGTCCTATAGTTGGCTCCCCTACATATTGGTATAAAAACCCATCCTGTATACTGTAGATTCCAGGAAATTCTCCTCCTCCGCACTGTTACCAATTTGGTTGGCCAAATCTATATGTAGATTAAAGTCAACCATGAATTGAGATCTTTGGTTTCCTCCCACACTTCAAAGACGTACAGGTTTGTAGGTCAATTGGCTTGGTATAAGTGTAAATTGTCCCTTGTGTGTGGGATAGTGTTAATGTGCAGGGATCATTGGTCGGTGCAGACTCGGTGGGCCGAAGGGCCTGTTTCCGTGCTGTATCTCTAAACTAAAATAAAAACAAAGTAGGACTAGTGTAGATGGGGCACGTTGGTCAGCGTGGGCAGGTTGGGATGAAGGTTTCTGCACTGTGTGACTATGACTATGAGGAAGTACTTGAAGCAGGTAATATCACAGATTAATAAACATTCACACAGGTGCATGAAAAGGATTGGTTTAGAGGGATATGAGCCAAATGCAGGCAGGCGGTATTAGTGTAAATGGGACATGTTGGGCGATGTTGGCAAGTTGAGCCGAATGGCCTGTTTCTGCGCTGTATGACTATGATTCTTCATCTTTATTCCACCTGTTTTCCTACCTTGAAATTTTCCGGTTAAAATTGCAATTTAACCTTTGAACTATCAATGTAAATATCTAATAAAGTAAGTTGCTTAAAAAATAACATAGTTTGTATAACTACCACACAGAGTTTTCTGACTTCATCGGAGACTTTAAGCAGTAAACATCAATGTGCTTTATGTTTGGAAATACCTCTATCCAAGTACCCTACAGATTCCTTTGTTTACATGCAAGTTAAAATGTGTTTTTCGCGCAACTTTTTTGTCTAATGACTCTAAAATGGAAAAAAAAAGTTTTATTATTACTTAATCAAATCATGCAGGAACGCTTGTTCCAAAAGTACCAGTATTAACTGCCAATGTGTGACAGTGTTTCCTTTGTGTCTGCTTATCCGATGCTGTCACACACTTTAATTCGCTCTTGTTTGTCATTCACCGGTCTCTACAAAAAGCTTCAAGAAGGTTCAGCGCCTGAAAAACCTGTTTATTTTATATAATATTCTGAAGTGACCCACGGAATTTAAATGTAGCAATGAGGCTGAAACTTTGAACTCAAAATGTGCCTTAAAACCTTTAAAGCAGGACTTTGGTGTTTTTATTTAAATTTGATTAAAGAACGACCTTGTATATGAAAGCGTTATTAAGTTTAATCGGGCTTTATCTATGCACGGCATCTCTGCGTGTACCTGTGTTACTGTAGTACACGGAAAACAACCCAATCGGGGCATATACATAAAACGAAGTATCAGTATAAATAACTTAGCAGCCGGATTTCGAAATATAATAAACACCTTCTAAAATAGTTGATGGAATTATGCTCCGTCAGACCCAGCTAAACACTGATAAGCAAGATTGTTCCAATTCCGTGTAGTATCCTAACATCACTGCCTGTTTACCATTCATATCCCGAGACAAAAATAATGTACATTAAATGACATTAATGGCAAGTCTGTTATACGGGGATCGGCAACAGAACGCATTACTTCAGAACAAGGCATGTGTTTAATCCGCGAGCCTGCATTTTTTCACAGAAAGGCTGGTGCTGGTGCTGGAGCCTGTTACAGTACTGTCCAAAACACCGAATAAAATAAACATCCTACTTATTCCTCGACATGCGTTAGTTAGCCTCATTCTTTTCCGTAGTGGGGTTTATTTTTCGCAATGAACTGATCCAGCCAAAAACGTGCTGAAATCGCAGTATTGCTCCCTTGACGCTTGTAGATTTCAGTAGCTGTTGAAACGTGTTTGCAAAGTTCAGCGATTATTCCAGTTGTTCTCCCATGTGTATTGCTGAGAGGCTGTACAATGAAAGCCCCCTGCAAGACTTTTACAAACTCTATAGTTGGATTATCTCTCTGCGCCCAAACCGCTCAGCAGCTGGGTGAGTGTTTTACCCCGGGAGTCTGGTGAAAGATCTGCAAGAATTCAGTAAATACCATTTTATTTTCATCGGTTTGTTCGGCGGAGAGTGAAAGCAGCTTTTTTTTTTCTTGACTGCTTTCTAACGCGCTATAATTTTTTTTAAAAGCGAAAGGAAACACGTAGAAGAGCGCTGGAAAAAAATGATACTGTGGTTAATATATCGAAAAAAGTGCACATTTCAGAGAGGGGTTTGACTATTAATAGCGCGGGGTGGGGGATAGTCCTATACAGACAGCATAATAGAGGGGGGTAGCACTGTACACGGACTGAAAATGTACACGATTATACACAAGAAAATGAAGAAACATGCATGTGTGATGATATGTATCAAAGTACGAGTATACCGAGAAAATAGGAGATAGATAGAGTGAGAGAAAGGGAGAGGGGGTGAGAGGGGGGGTCCAAAATAACAAAGCGTCGACGGAGAGAGGGAGCAATAGAATGTGATGTAAAATAAATGAAGGGATAGAGAGATCCAGTGAATGGATGAGGCTAAATTGATTACAGAGCTCTGAAATTCAGACAGAGAAAGCGAGAGTGGGAGCGAAAGGATAAAGGGGCGCAAACAGCGTGTAGGTGGAGTTGAGGAGAATAAGAGAATATTATGCAGTTCATTTAGTTAACAAGCGACATAAAAGCGAAGCGTGCAGAGTGAATCTAAACGGAGAAGCCGCAAAACAAACCCCATTGAGTTGCACTCTGCCGCTAGTGGCGTAACCATCACATGGCAAGCCCAAGCCCAAAGTATTTAAGGAGCCTGTTTCGCACTTTCAGCACCACAGCCACCTCCAACAAGTTGGCAGCCGCCAACTTTGACTCACACCACAACTGTAACGGAGGGAGGAGAACTTTGTTGAAGATGCCCAGGTCGTTTCTCGTGGATTCGCTCATTGTCAGGGACTCCAACGAGAAGGCGTCCCCCAGTGTGTTTGATAGCAACACGCCTTTACTGCCTTACGCCGTGCACCCCTCTCATTCTCTGGCTCTGTCGGCTGGGTCCTGTCATTCACGGAAGTCAGGCTTGCTGTGTGTATGCCCCCTGTGTGTTACGGCTTCTCAGCTCCATCCAGGACCACCTGGTATCCCATTCCTTAAGGCGCAGTTCCCCAACTTTAGCCCACAGTACTGTCACTCGGCACTTGGCAGGCACCACCGAACCAGCACAGTGACCGTCGACCATGGACCAAGCATCTACTCAGCCGCTTATCCCATGGCAGACCCGGGACCGTTTCATTGTCTCTCTCTCGGTGAGTACACAAAAACAAAAATCCCAAATGAATATATTCTTGCATCCTTACGGACCGCGTAATTTAGTCGTTGGTTTACTATCATTCAAAATCTCGATTGACTTAATCCACATCATGCCGCCTTTGAGATCGTTCAAGTCAAAGGAATGTAACATTAACATCTTGATTTGTGAAGGGAAAGGGCCAGTTGAACACCTTCAAAGCGGGCAAAATCGGTGCCGAAGGTGCGTTCGATTACAAGGTTCGCCCGTTCGCTAACACATCAGGTTAATTCTAAATCTATACCAACTTCACTAGTGTAATAGATGAATGGAACTGTCTTCCAAGCAAATTTCAGATGGTGATGATATACAAGCGTTAATATTTCTCAGCTATAGGGCGCAGGTTACACATTTGTTGTACCTTGTTTACAAAATGGACAATAGAACATATAACATATAACATACAGCGCAGGGTGCGGCCCTTCGGCCCACAATGTATGTGCCAAACATGAACAAAACAAGGTGTTTCATTGTAGAATATTCGCAAATGGGACTTAATTAGTCAACCTTAGTCGTATCCCAAATGGAATCTATAATCTACCAAAATAATAACTGTTGTTTCATCGATGTTAATTGTTGTTTTCCAGCTTCCGAGAGCAGTACTAGTCAACTCCAGAGCAGCAAGCGAATGCGCACCGCCTTCACCAGTACTCAGCTATTGGAGCTGGAAAGGGAATTCGCTTCCAATATGTACCTGTCCCGTCTCCGGAGGATCGAAATCGCCACCTACTTGAACCTGTCGGAGAAACAGGTGAAGATCTGGTTTCAGAACCGTCGGGTCAAGCACAAAAAGGAAGGGAAGAGCGGGAGTGTGCAGCGCGCCCACCCCAACTGCAAGTGCAACTCCCTGACATCGGCCAAGTGCGGTGGGGAGGAAGCAGGGTCGCCCATGTCACCCTCATCACCCGGCAAAGACGACAGAGACTTGACAGTCACTCCGTGAGAGCCTTGAAAATAAAACTCAGCCAAACCAACGCAGCCAAGAGTCATCAACCATTCTTCCGCCTTGCATTTAAAACAAAAGACCTTTAATATGTTGTCTTTTTCAAAACAGATATGTAAATAAATCCCTAATGGAGAATTCCCCCGAGTGATCCCAGCACGGACTCTAAAAAAATCCGAGCAACAGCATTAGAACATGTAATTAAATGTATAAAACGCTCTTCTCTAGCTATAACTTCTTTAAAAAAGAAAGTTATGGTGCGCATTTGGTTGGTCTGTATGTATTTCACAATATTTATTTATTTATTTATGGTAAATAAAGATTTTTTTCATAGTCATTTGGGTTTTGTCGCCTGAAGATTATTTCCACTGAATAAATATCACCTTGCACCATCGGATATCACACATGCTGGCTTGCGCGCGCGCACACAAAACATACACACTAACACACCACACACACACACACACACACACACCATACACATCATACACACCATACACACCATACACACCATACACACACACACACACACACACACACACACACACATACACATAAACACACACACACACACACACACACACACACACACCATACACACCATACACACAAACACACACACACACACACACAC